>NC_053205.1:315333-630666 GCF_905163445.1 Pararge aegeria | reverse complement strand
ATAATTCACACACAAGCTTTTTTATCGATTGCGTAGTCCTCATTTGTCATTACTATAATAGGACTTCTCTGTAAGCTTACTTTTTGATGTGAAACATCTATAGGCGAGGGTAAACCTGATTGTTGGCGACGCATCGCAACGCTATACGATTGAATTTTTGTATTCCGTATGTAACAATAAAAATGAATATTAATCAGGACTCAGTATCGATTATAAAGCGTACCCCGATCAAAATTTTCAAAATATATTAAATGTACGGAAATCTTCCAGTTACAGTTCTATTACAATTCTACAATAAACTACCAATTGACATCTTGGAGATGTCTCTTAAAAAGTTCAAAGTTTGTATGAAACGTAAGCTTCGAAAAGTCCTATTATAGTATAAAGGACTACGTAAACGATAAAAAAGCTTGGGTGTAAATTATTGCTCTAACCAGGTTGCTCTTCTAATAATTTAAAATGACATTGTGAGATGGTGATAACAAAAAAAAAAAAAAAAAAACACCCGGCTAAGTTTGTTGTGGGCTTCTTCTTAGACCGGGACGCGTTCGGAACCCTCGTAGCTTTAGTTTTAAGTCTACGAATGTGGTTATACATACGCCATCATCTCACTACCGTGTAATTCTTATGTACGCATCAAAAGTGCCACCTGTGGGCCTACTTGAATAAAGATATTTTTGACTTTGACTTTATTACAAGTATAGATATATGTATTTTCATCAAAAAAATATCCTCATAAAATCAAAGATATCCAAACAAATTGTATACTTTTTTATGGCTGTAATGTTATTTAGTGGATTACCAATACAGATGCAGGCCACGCCTCCGAACTGCCGGTTCCGAAAATATTATATGTATTTTAAATTAAAAAAATATATTTAAAAAAAATGCAACACAGGGCGAGCGGCTCCTCACGATGTCCTGCTCGGACAAGATGGCGCGCTGGTGTGTTCTGGGGCTCCAGGGCGCGCTCCTAGGCCGCCTGCTCCGCCCCGTGTACCCGCACTCGCTCGTGCTGGGCTCGCTGCTGCACCAGCACCACATGTACCGGTGAGTGGTACACTGCACCATACACATATAGTGGAATAAATAATATTGTATACCGTAGACAACTATCGCGACGGGGCAATGAACTTCCGCGTTCGGCCGGATCCGCTCTGCTCGCGCGCCGCTACTCTCAATGAGTATACAAACAAGTTGACACACTATCGGTGACTATTTTTTTTTTTTTTTTTTTAATCCATTGCAACTGCAGTTTCACGTGCTGTTGGGTGACGATGCAGTCTAAAGTGGTAACGGGCTAACCTGACAGAGATATGGGTTGAATTTAACTCATATCTCTAATCGCCTTCAGAAATTAAAAATTTGTAAATTCTGGAGTCGTATTCGGTAGGTCACGTTTATAAGACAACAAATGCTGTAAGGTCGTCAATCGAATGGGAAATTTGTGAGTCAATTCGCCCAATAGGACAATGAACGGCTGCGTTCGGCTGGATCCGTTTTGCTTGCGCGCCGGTACTCACAATGAGTATACAAACAAGTTGACTCACGGTCTGGTCAACAATTTTTCATCAACGCATGTAGTTATTCATATGCCATGTTGAGTTATAATACAATAGAAATAAAACAACATTAGTCTTTATTAAAATTATATTCTATACTTCATTTACATGCTATTTACAAGGAAGAATTCGCACATAGCCTCTGATGTGTCTCTCACCAAACGAAACCGTATTCCGGCATTCTTCTTTCTAAAATACATTAAATAATATAAAAATTAAACTATTATTTTTTTCATTAAATAATAAATTGTCTATTAAACTATTCTATAGAGAACGGGGATTGCCTATGCGTTGTCAGGAAGTATTTCCCTCGGACCCTGCGAAATGTAAAACAAGATATTAACAAAAACACACAATGAAAGTCTTTTATGAGGAATAAAAGTTTTGTATGAATATCAATTGGCTATTATGGATATTTATTTGTGTCAAAAGAAATAAAGAGAAAGTATTTTATTTTACGGAATATTTTTTTCCAGATGTTTTATTATTACAGTGAGGTTACTATACAATTGATGAGTTTCTTTATGACAAGGTTGCTTGGAAGCATCCGGCTCCGCTTTCATCTCTCTCTTTCAAGATAGAAAAACGAATGTTAAAATGTAAAATGTAAATTTTTGATGTTGGAAAAGAGCAACTGCTGAGTTTCTTGCTGCTTCTTCTCTATAGAATCCGCCTTCCAAACCGGTGGTAAAGTCACTACACACAGACAGACTTGACGTTTCAAAAGTGCTTATATTATTTTGAATTTGAAAGATTGTCATACATTTAGAATAGAATAGAGAAACTTCATTGCGACAAATCACAAAGATTAAATTCAAACATTTGTGCGAGTATTAAAAAAATAAGCATGATAGGTTCATAAAGGAAAAGAAAAATAACATTAAACTAAAAAAAAAAAAAACCTAACACAGAATATTTGTTATGGCACTAATGACGGTGATGACCTCCCCGGCGCAACGGTGAGCGCTGTGAATTTTAGTAACAGGTCAATTTAGAAATTATAATTTCTGAATTTTCTCTGTTCTGGTATGGTGGGAGGCTTTGACCGTGGCTAGTTACCACCCTACCGGTGCGATGTCGCGGAGAAACCGACTCGGGGTATGACTACCATACTCCCTAGCAGGTTAGCCCGCTACCATCTTAGACTGCATCATCACTTACCACCAGGTGAGATTGCAGTCAAGGGCTGACTTGTAGTGGATTAAAAATATAAAAAAAGATTTATATTTCTGAGCATATTGTATAATACAACAATAAAAACATGCATCATGCATAGAATTAGGAACATACAGAATCCGTGTACACGACTTATATTAAAGCATCAAAAACCACTCCACTTTAGAAGTGTTTCTCGAACAGGGACAATAGCAGTCACATCATCCATTAAGCAGTTGACAATAACTATTTTACCTCTATAATAATAATAAAATTTATTTGCAAGAAACATTGTAAAATTATGGTACAATATCGTTTATATAGGCAAATAAACTAAGAACAATGAATCTATCTATATTTATAAAACAAAGTAGTGTTAGTTACACCATTTATAACTTGAGAACGGAAGGACCGATTTTCATTATTTTTGATTTGTTTGATTCCTGTTTGCCTGGAATAGGATATTAAGTATTAAAATATAATATTCATCAAAAAAAAAAAATATTTTAAGTTAAAACAATTAGCCGTTCATTAGTAATAAAACACAACTGACAGCGAACGTCATGTTGTCTATAAACGTAGAACGGTTGATTTGATCGTTAGAGAGTTACATTAATCCGGAGTAGGATGAGTTTTAGAATAGAATTTGTTTATTTACCAGAACAACACAAACAGACTTTGTACTTAATTATTAATAGCTTAAGTCTATGATGTGTCGTGCCAAGAAAAAGATTAGAAACTAATGTACCCACAACGCTGGTATTCTGTCAGTACCTATTTAGGGAAGTCCAGTTATGAAATCACATGTAAAAACAAAAAATGTAAACTTTATGAAAGAAAGTAAACTTCATAATGGAAAGGAGATGAAAATTCATTTTTATTTAAGTAGTAATGGAAAAGTATGTTAGTCAGATAATAATTTTTAGTTTTTAGTAGTTATTATTGTAAGATAGTGCCACATTAGATTTTTGAATGTTATAGCGATATAATTTTTAAAGCAAAACTTTGATTTGGCATATCTAACAGGCGGTGAGATGTTGTTCCAGTATTTGGTGGCAAGATATTTAAACTGCCACGAAATGCTGCAGACCTGTGGCGTGGCATCGTTAGTGGTGGCGCTATAGTTATTTTACCGTTTTACGTACTGTACTTTACAAAGACATTATGATGTAAAAAAATTTAAGGCGAAATTAAATTCGCGGGAACAGCTAGTAAGAAATTAATCAATTTCGATACACATTCTGAGCGTTTACCATTAAAAGGGGATGATGAGAAAGTTTGTGAGCTAGCAACATTCCGCATTTTCAATTGTGCAACTGCATGCAATAATTGCTGGGGTTCTGTATGTTCCTAATTCTGTGGCATTATTCATAAAGCATATAAATTACTTACCACAGCTAAATGCCTATATCAACTAACACTATATTTACAGCGTACTTGTAACAGTCAGTTTGTTTTCATTCCCCAAACCGAGGAGTTTTCTCAGAAACGTGACAATTTTGGACTCCTTTACGAATTCAATGTTGTATGTACTCGAAATGGGGTGAATAATCCCTCCTTTATTGCCTATCACATTATTCTGTTCTTTTATAAAGTTATGTATTTCTCCATTTGATGTTTTTACAATTGTACTGATATCTCTTATAATGGATATGGTAGGTGCAATTTTTTGGTGATTTCTCAACAGAAATTGTAGTATACGGTATAGCATATTGTCATTAGTCTGCGGTTTGTTAAAGAATGGAATGGAACGACGTTGTCTTTGGTGTTCCGTTTTGGTTTCAGAGTTTTTGATGATTTTATTATTTTTTATCTGTTCGGATCTTTTCTTATTTTGTTTTAGAAATATTTTACCTATCGTCTGTGATGGTTCTTGTAATTTTTCAGTGAGTTGTCTATGCTTTAAAAGTGTTGTTTCTATGATGGATTCTTGTCTGTTTCTCTCTAGATTATTTTTGTCTAGTATTTCGTTATTTTTACGTGGTGACTCTTTGACATTTCTTGCAATAGTTTCATCGTTTCTGTTCTCTGAAGTGTTCGAAGTATTGTCTTGCAGATAAAACACTAAAAAGCTTTTCAGTTTAATGGCTGTATTACCTGAAAAGGTAATCGGTGCTAAGTGCTATACATTTTTATATGTGTGTATATGATAAACTGTGCAACTACTAATATACAACGTGTCAATGAAATCCGAAATAATACTTAAATGCTTTAGAGGTACATTATGTACTGTCTCTGAGACTTATCTGTGGAACTGAAAACCTAATAGTTTTTGAGTACACCACTGCTGTAGTTTTTAGTGTAAGAAATCAGATACAGCCCTAACATCACATGCAAAATTAAACTCAAGTTACTACTCTCACTTTAATTAGTGTCGCGTAGCGTAGGTGCTATGCGCGTGTCGGTCTTTTATCTTCAAAAGGGTTGTCATAAAACACTTTAAAGTGAATTAATTTGTATCAAAAAATAAATATGTTTCTTTGATTTCATATTTTTACAGGTTGATTATGAAATAAAGTTTCGTTATTCGGTTACATGTTGTATAGTCTTCCTTATTAATAAATTTGGCATGTAACGCAATCATAGAAATCTTAGTAACAAGACACTAGATATGTTGTGTACGCGTAATTTTGTCGCCGCGAACGAGACTCTGAGCACTCGAATTTTAACAAAACATTTCTTAAAGTTAGCATTATCGTAATTTGGCACAACAGGCAATTTTTGCTTACGCTCTAAAACACTTAATGTAGTAGCTAACTACATTTCTGTTTTTTAAACGTCGTTGTAAAAAACAGAAATGTATGCGCGTGCGCACACGCGTAATGGAGCGCTGCAAACTGTCGTCCGGCGAAAAGTGGTTTCTATACTCTCTTTTTTCAATATGCATGTAACTATGGGCTATGCCTGAAATAAAGATTTTTATTATTATACTTAAAGTGCTAATGGTTATTTCTAGTGTCTTGTTATTAATATTTCCATGGACGCAATAGTTAAGCAGTGGTTTCTCAAAATTCAATAGACAGCACCTTTCCAATGCCAGTGTGCTAAATATTTGTTCACTCGCAATCGAAGAGTCGATAATTCCATGCATTTTGTTTAACAAACGTTCTGTCAAAAGCCCGAGCTAAAGAGTTGTTGGTAAATTTGAGCTTTAATACAATACCAATAAGATGCATTTTACTACGATGTTCAAGTATTGTAATATTTATTATTAATTAGCTTCTTCCCGCGACTTCGTCTGCGTGGACTTCAGAATTGGGTGTAAGGCTTACGCCGTTAACAATATTTAATCCTACCACGGAAACTATTTGAGAGATCGGTATAGAAAGTACATGTCCTCTTCCATAGCATAGGTGACATGCATACCAAATTTCAAAGCTGTCTGCACGCGGCTTAGTTCGTAATCAATTTTTAATTTTCCCTCGGGAACTACTTAAGGAATCGGAATAAAAGGTAGCCTATGTTCTTTTCCGTGTCAAAGGCTACATGCACGCCAAATTTCATCCAAATCCGTTCAGCCGTTTTTGCGTGATTGAGTAACAAACATCCACGTTTTCTCATTTACGATAATAGTAGGATTATTTAGTACGAAATTAAACTTAAACTAATATTTTTTACATTGTTTTTTTTGTTTCATTTTTATTTGTTTAATATTAATTTATTTTATTCTTACTATTTTTTTTTAAATAAATTAAATCTTTTTAACCGGACTAACTTCAATTTTGTGTATACCTGTAAGTGTAGTTGTACTCGGTCTATAAACTATCCCTAATTACTTACTAATATTATAAATGTCAATGTTAGTTTGTTTGTTACGCTTTCATGCAAAAACTACCTAACCGATCCTCATGAAACTTTGTACACATATTCTTGGAAGTGTCAGAGGTAATATAAGACACTTTTTATCCCGACATTAAGCTCGGTTCCTTTGGGAGAGGGGATGAAAGTTTTTGACGATTTTACACCATAACTCCGACAAATTATAACTGATTTAAATAATTATTTTTGTACTATAGAGGTTATAATATGTGTTTAATTTTGCCCAGTTTGTGTCTGGAGATAGAGGACAGAACTCCTCAGCGGACAGCAGCAAATCCCTCATTTAAGGCTTAGCGATACTGAATACTTTATAAGATACTTTTTTAGATCTACAACTAAGTTTAATGCCCCATCGAAAAACAAAATCAAACGCAGACGAAGTCGCGGGCAACAGCTAGTAATCTATAATTATCTACTTCTGAATTAATGAAGTATTTGCATACTCGAAAACGACTCTTCGATTGCTAGCGAGAAATCTTGTACTAAGGCTACAGAGCCTGCAGAATGTTAAATACAAAGATAGGCCACGTCCACCACACCGTATCGACCCAGTGACCTACTCTCGATCGACTCCGAAGCCCATGTGGGTGGTGGGCCCCCTTGCGCAGAACCCTCGCGCGTACTCCTTAAACGAGGGGCAACGCGACGCGACGAACGACTTGGGGTGCAGCACCGACTCGCTGTAGTACATGTAGGAGCGCCAGTGGCTGCAGAAAACTGTAGGGGTAGGGGGGAATGTTAGTTTGGTTAGTAGACGATATTAGTGGGATAACATCCTAGACGATCGACATCTGACAATGTATGGCGGCCATGTTGAAATACGCCATCTTTGGCTTATCCTAGGTTGTAGATGTAATTACATCTAAATAATTAATAAATAAATATACTACGACAATGCACACATCGCCATCTAGCCCCAAAGTAAGCGTAGCTGGTTTTATGGGTACTAAGATGACTGTTGAATATTTTTATGAATAATATACATAAATACTTATAATATACAGATAAACACACCCAGACTTTGAAAAACACACACAAACATTTTCCAGTTGTGGGAATCGAACCCACCGCCTTGGACTCGGAAAGCAGGGTCGCAGCCCACTGCGCCACTCGGCCGTCAAAATCCCCGTCAATCTGACAGTGTATGGCGGCCATATTTGGTTAATTACATCTGACAATGTATGAGTGCCATTTCTAAATCCGCGATTTTTGGGTTAACCTAGGTTAATTTATTAGTACATCTGACAATGTATGGCGGCCATTTTGTAATCCGCCATCTTGAGTTTCAATATTTTATATTCGCTTTCATTAACAGCCCTGTAACTTTAATAATGTATGTAATAATAAAGAAGAGGGTTTTAAGTCAAACTTAAACTCGTATTTTGTTATTTTTTATATATTATATTTTAATTTACATGACGGCAATTTTGAAATTTGCCATCTTGATTTTTTAGGACTCCGTGTCACTTGCGCGATTAAAGAATAGCTTTATAGAAACTATCATGTTATTCGCAGGCCCGTATATTGTGCGAAAGAGATAGCATAACATAAGTTGATAAGTTGCCTTTTGAAAATATATTATTTAATGGCGTGGGTGGTATAGAAATGCAGACTCTAAACTCATTAAAATTTCAACTCTCGACCCATTACGGTTCATAGAATACAGCCCGCATACAGACACACGGACGGACGGAGACTTTGTGTTAGAATTGCAACACCTCAGGTAAGCACTTGTACCCGAAGTACTTAACGTAATTATTGTGTAAAATATAAATAGTTTTAACGAACATGAAGGATACGGCGTGAATCCGAGCGAGAGGCACTTATGTTTACGTATAACTTTGTCCTTGTCGCGCTTAATTAACTTGACTCAGACAAACACATAAACAATCACAAGTCTTGTTCGCACATGCCTGTTACGTAGTGTTGGTAGTAGTCATATGTAATTTAAAAAAAAAAGCTGTAATTACATACATTTGTTGAGCACCAGCTGCTGGGGTATGACCACCTCCAGCTCGCAGCCCGGCTGGGGGCTGATCCCACCGTTGGGATAGAAGTCCACGTGGCCCACTTGCTGCTTGAAACCTGGGGAGTCACATTTCATCGTCACCATCTTTATTAAGCCGTTTCCTGCCCACTAAAGGGCGCGGGTCTTCTCCCACTGTGAGAAGGGCCCAGGCTGCAGTTAGCCTCGTTGGCACACCACATTTTACCCAGCCTATTAATATCTCAGCTGGATTTCTCTTCTGAAATGCAACCATTTAATTACTCGCCTCAAGCGTTAACTCATTTTTTTTTCTCTCTTCAAAATAAGTAACAAATATTTTCCAACATAATTATCCATCCTCTTAGAATCCTCGTTTATGGTGAGGATGGCGGACTCGCAAGTGTATATCCTTATGAAATTCATCTTAATGTAAATCATTTAGACAATCTTAATCGAACAGTGGCATTTTTTTTGCAATGTTAGCTAAAAAATGTCTTTTACATTTCCTTAAAAATATATGTTTTTTTTTCATTTATACATTGCAAAGCGGGTGGGAGATCTTCAAATATTTTGGGTAATATGTATTTATAATTCCTTGTAAAAATGTGTCTTTGGATTTATGTGTGTATACTCACCGAATATCCCAGCGTCCGTGTGAATGGCGTCGACAAACTCTGCGTCGGACGGGTCAAGGCGCTGCGACAGAGACAGCTTGTCGAACAGGGGCAAGGCCGGGTCCAAGCCCGTTATCCGAGAGACGAGACCTGAGGGGATTTTTTCATAAAAATTGAGATATCCGGCTCGAAGGACCAATTTATGTAGGGGATCAAATGGCCTATTACGATCTTTCAGAGCAGTATTCTGTAGTAGTCTTAAATAAAAGGATTGTATTTCTAAAACAAAATTTAAAGTATATGAAAATAAAACTCTTTTAAGCGGTGGTGGTATAGGCATTAACCGAAATTTAATTAATTGTAAAATTATTTAAACTTTTTATTTATATTAGACTGTTGTTTATCGACCGCTGATACACGATTCCAATAGCAGACTTGGGGCCTCAGGTCGGGTTTAGGTGTTAAATGTTAAGTCACGAGCATCATCCTCACCATGTCAACCAATGGTCGCCCACTGCTGGACATAGGTCTTTTGTAGGGAGTTTCACAATACACGATCCCGCTCCGCTTGCCTCCAGCGGCTCCCAGCGACTCGCCTGATGTCATCTGTCCACCTCGTTGGGGGCCGACCTACGCTGCGTTTACCGGTGCGGGGTCGCCATACCAGCACCTTAAGACCCCAACGTCCATCGGTTCTCCGAGCTATGTGCCCCGCCCATTGCCACTTCAGCTTCGCGACTCGCTGAGCTATGTCGGTAACTCTAGTTCTTCTACGGATCTCCGCATTTCTGATTCGATCACTTAGTAAAGCTCTCTCCATCACCCGCTGAGTGATTCTGAGCCTTCTTATGAGGCCCATAGTTAGCGACCACAAGAGCCGATAACTTTAATAAATGTATTAGCAGTTTTTTATAGTAGTTATTGGCGGGCCAAAAATATATGATGTTAATTTGTACTTTAAACATACCAAAAACGGAACTGCTTGGCGGAAATAAGCACACTTCCCCGGAGGAGTTCTGTTACAAAAAGCTTCTACTACTGAGATATAACCAACCTGATTGTATCGATCCACCGGCGACCCCCGCTGCCTGGGCGCCCAGGCTGTGGCCCACCAGATGCGTCTTTGACAGTTTCAGACCTCTTGAAAACAACAAATTACAAACTAATCAATAAAGTTAATTCATCTTCGATCTAAATTCTAGATCGGCACATGTATTCAATACATCTATAAAGGTAAACAAAAACCTAATCAATGCCAGTAAATATGACCTTGCAAAATCAGTGAAAGCCTGGTCATCAGGTCTTAGCTACAACGATACTGAAGATATACTAAAGATTATGGTGTAAACATTAACACAGTTTACATTTTACACATTTGTACAACGTCCTTTCAACGCATTCATCTTTATTCTACAGTTGTTTAATTTTTATTTAATTTTCTTATTTTTTAGCTTTTAAATTGTTATTATGTGTAAATTTCATAAAACTTAAATAAATCAGCACCCTTTGTAACAACTGAAAGGACCTACCCTCTGTAACACGGGTTTTCCGTCCGCAGAGGTTAGGGCATTCATTATTGTATCAATTATTTTTAGCCTGAATAAATTGTTATCATCGCGCTGGTATCGTACGAGTTGTTTAAGAAAATGTAACGGATAACGGGCAGCAGTGTTTTTTGTGCTACTACTACAATTTATTGCTTACGGCCCGTCTCGGATGGCTATGTTCCACAGTCAGTGTCCCTGATGTCAGTGACGATGGAGATCAGTTGCAGAAGCCCGTTTCGGATGGCCATTTCGCACAGCCATAAATTTACGTTGGTAACAGATGCCTCAATATTGCAGTCTTTGTAGGGCTAGCACTGGCAGGTGACCAAAATTATAATCCCTGATTAATCCTGACAGGGGACATAATCAATCAATCTGTTATAGCGCGGGAACGTGGAATAGGACAAGTTTACCCCCGTTTATTATTACACATTTTATTTGGATATTATATCCACTTGTGCGCCAGTGCTCTTTTATCCTGTCTACGGAAAGATAATTGTCTGCTAGCAGAAGCTACATTGCGAAAGTCAGAGCTGGCTAGACATCGTAAATACATATCTGAGAGCAAGTAGACTCAAATTGGATACTCAAGACCAAGTTAGGCCAGGTTAGATTATGCCAAAAAGTGGAACCATCTAGGTAACTTTCTGTCGAAGAAGAATAAATATAGGTACACATTAAATCAGTCTCTAACACTTATAAAAAATTGGTTGTCTGTAAAGTCGGCTTACTGACGATAGTTGAACGTGACAACGTCGCAAGAAAATACTGATGGAATGGTTGCATTTTTCAAAAGAAAATTTTAATTTTATTTGTCTGATAGATATTATCGTTGCTAATAAACAATTGACACCACATTAACTTTTCACTGCACTTCATCCTTGCCGAAAACATGTAAATGTATTATTGTATAGAAGCTGTCCACGCGGACGCATCGCTCACTCAAGTAGGAGAGAGACAGATGTCGAACGTGGAGGCCGACTGTGCCTCTTTGTCGCTCGTTCCGCGCTCTCGCTTGCACTTCAAGCCTTGAATGGAACGCCTCAGAGCGAGGTAACGCCGCATACGTCATGTTTTTTCGTGCGTGCAGCCAGCTCCATCGAATTATAAGACGTTGTAACGTCAAAAAATCGTTGGCAACATTGGGTGAAAGATATTCGTGGTTAATCAACATTTCTTAAAAATAGTTCAACGGGTACATACCACGATAAGAGATGTCAAGTTAGATGTCACAGGCAGAATCTGATTCTTTTCGTCGGTATTTCACGGACTGTTTGACACTACACGTCACTTTTAAATTGAGAGGCTGTACAATTCTTGGTTTGCTTAATTCTACGACTAGATTCCACACATTTGCTAATTTAAAACCGTCCTCACGATTGAATTTTTTTTGCTACCGAATTTCAATCGCTTCACGAACTAGTCTTGGAACTTAGTGACGGTCGATGGAGATAACTTTAGGGTTGTGTAGCTCTATCCAGAGCTGGGTGCCCCCATGTAGAATATGCTGATGCTGTAACACCCAACTTGGCATCTCGCACCTCCGCAGTCCCGTCGCCACCACGATCCATGCAACTGGGTCGAGATATCGACAAATCCGATGTTTTTATCGTTGTACTCGTATGTATCCGCTGAACTGTTTTTGAGAAATTATGTCGTATTACCTGGAAACCAAGTAGTCTATGAACTGCGCGGCGATCCTCCCAATGTACCACGTGTTCTCGGCCGCCTTGAAGTACCACGGCCCGGCCTCCAGGCGCTGGGCGTCCACCACTATCACGTTTGTGTCCCCCCGGTGCGTATACGCTGGAATTTATAACACCATTCACTCTAAGAATCACAGTAATTCTATGGAGTGGGTAAATAATTAAACTTTTGATAAATTTTAAATTCATATATTTCAAATAAGCACTTTTGAAACTTCAAGTCTGTCTGTGTGTAGTGACTCTACCAACGGTTCGGAAGGCAGATTCTACCGAGAAGAAGCCGGCAAGAAACTCAGCAGTTGCTCTTTTCCAACAGCAACAATTTACATTTTACATTTTAAAATTCATTTTTCTATCTTGTGAGAGATGCAAGCGGAGCCGGATGCTTCCAAGCAACCTTACAATTGATGAATTTCTTAATGACAATTAAGAAATTCATCAATTGTATAATAACCTCGCTGTAATAAATGTGTTTTAACACATTATACTATAAAAGCGTATACTCAATCCCACAAATGACTTCTACACGTTCCGCAGACGATATGCAGATGTCAGTAATCTATGACCATTTCTTGTAAGTCGACTGTTTATATCCACTTTTTGTTTATAAAGACAAAGATGTGCAAAGATGTTGTCTTACAAATAAACGACAACATCGGGGGGGAAAGTGCGATAAGTGGGAGATGTTTCGAGGTTATTATGAGTGTTGGTGGACTTTTGGACTAATCATTGTTTAGCCCAAACGCCCCCGAGACTTGGTCTTGGCGTCAGAAAAAGGGGCCCTCGTCTTCGCCGGCGAAGATGAAGTGTATCTCAAATGCACTCGTATTTATAACAAAATATCCACCGGCAATATGTAATGAACATTGTGAGATGAGAATAAATATAATTTAAATTATTTTTTATCAAAATTTTAATTATTTAGCCACATTATAAAATTACTGGAACATTAGGCTATATCTGGGAAACAAAAGGTTTCCACGCGATTTGTAAAATTAAAAAATCACTGTCTTGCTTCGTCTGTCTTATAAATGTCTTCTCACCCTCTCTGACGATGAGCGCGCTGCCGTCGTCGGGCGTCTCCATGAAGGCGTGGAAGTATATGACGGTGGGGTCGTGGAAGTCCATGCTCGACGCGAACAGCCTCTCGTCGTCGTCTATCAGCAAACTGTGCGCCACTGACGGATTGTGTCTGAAACGGCACTCCGTACATGTCATCCGCAATTCATAAGGGCCTCATTGACAAACGTGGTGTAACATCCGAATAGCTTCCGAATACAGGGTTTTAATGGGGTTCGCCGCTTACTGGGATCTTTTATAAAGCTTCAAAGACCGCTACCTATTTAAACAACTGTTATGCAAAGTGCATTAAGATTTTCAACCTGTCACCGCAAAGTATACAACGGCCGATGGCGCAGTTATCAGCGACCCTGCTTTCTGAGTCCAAGGCCGTGGGTTCGATTCACAGTACTACAAAATGTTTGTGTCATTCGCATGAATGTATTTCAGTGTCTGGATGTTTATATGTATATTCTAAGTATTTGTGTATATTATTCATAAAAATATTCATCAGTCATCTTAGTACCCATAACACAAGCTACGCTTATTTTGGGGCTAGATGGCGATGTGTGTATTGATCGTAGTAAATTTATTTATTTATTTTAACACTGAGAAGATTCGAACCAGCTTTGTAGAAATGGCTCTTAAGAAAATCATTTTTTGCACTTAATTAATTTTTAGTGCAAAAAATATTTGTCTAGATATATATACACCTAATTACCTAAACTGACAATATACTTAATATTATGCTTTTAATTTACCTCAATATTTGGACGTCGATAACCAAAAATTCGAAAAAAATTGCGTGAAACACAAAATGATAACATCCAGTGGCGTGCACAGGGTTTTTGACTAGAAATCCTTCGCGTTTATGAATTATACAAAAATTTTAGGGTAGGCAGAGCTTTTGTGCACGTATGAAGTGCACTGATAACATCTATATATAAGTGTTTAGTACCTACCTTTTTTTTCCAAATAAAGAATTTGAATTTCGAATTTCACAAACGTAATATAAAGTTGGAATATGTACAGTGTTTTATAGGTTTCTGCAGACTATTCTGGGCATATTAACAAACGTGGCATAACGTCGAATCGGTAATACAGTGTGTATTGGAATCCGCAGCTTACTAGTGCCCTATTAACAAATGTGGCATAACGTCGGACTATACATACAGTCAGTGGCGTGCACAGGGTTTTTGACCACGGTATGCATAAAGGAGGTGCATGGCATAAAATGGAAATTTTCCCCTCCAATGCGACTTATATAAAATTATTTGGGTATGCAGTGCTTTTGTGCATGTATGGAGTGCACGCCACTGCATACAGTATGTTAATAGGGCCCGCAGCATATAAGGGCCTTGTTAAACATTTGCATTACTTTGCAAGAACCTTAACAACACATTTTTTTCTCTTCTCGTCTTAAATGTATTCTTAGACTGTATACAAATTACAGCTTTATTTCTGCCTCCATTTAAAGCGACACATTTGACATACGTCTAAAGCATCAAATCTCCAGGGCATATATTTTCTCTTTTGGTACACTTACATTAAATAGACGAAAAAGTTTATTAATTTTGTTACAATAAATGTTAGGGTCTTAGGTCGGGGCCCCCTTTAGCAGAGGGCTCCTAGCATTTCGCCCCCTTACCTTACCTTGTGTACAACTGGAAGACGACATCATGGTTGTCCCTGACGAAGGGGCATTTCCCTTTGTTGATCGGCGCTATTTGTAGCAGGGCGTTCTCGAACTGGACCCCGGGCGGCCCTGCAAACAAACATCTGTTGACTACACGTAACCTGACTCTGACCCTAACTCCCAAGACTTCAGGCTGTCGTATATTCAAATGAATAAATTTGGATAGAAGCTCATTTAAATTTAAAAAAAAAAAAACAACCTGAAAGGCTTTATTTCAGCTTATTTATAAGAGACTAGCTGTTGCCCGCGACTTCGGCTGCGTTTGTTTTTGTTTTTTTGAGACACATGGACATTAAATTTAGGTAAAGTTGTACTGACATTTTTAAGTTGTGTTTTCTTATAAAAAAATATCTATTCGCATAAACATTATCTGAAAAGAACTGTCTGACCGGTCTCAGCTCCTGCTATCACTTACAAAAAATAGTAATCGTTATAAGACGAATGGAAATCGCATTGTTAGTTGATTTATATGCTAAAGGTTAACGAAGAACATTTCTAACATTTTAGTCCTTCAAATCTAAAATCTTCAAACTTTTCATCACCTCTCCCAAAGGAACTTAGCTTAATTTCGGAGTAAAACGTATCCTATATTACTTCCATTACCTCCAAGAATATGTTTCCAAAGTTTCATGAGGATCGGTTAAGTAGTTTTTGCGTGAAACGTAACAAACAAACTTACATTCACATTTATAACATCAGTTGGGAAGTAGGGATTAGTAGGGCTAGGAAAAGTCCATTTACTACAACTTGTCCCCCTTCTTATATAGTCCCCTACATTATTAAGTTGACAAGTTATAGCCATTGGATTGTGTATGGTTTCGCGAACTTCTTTTTTGATATATCGAATACTAGCTGTTGCCCGCGACTTCGTCTGCGTTTGATTTTGTTTTTTGATGTGGCATTAAATTCAGTTGTAGTTCTAAAAAAAATTAAAGTATTCAGTATCGCTAAGCCTTGTATTAGAGGTTTGCCGCTGTCCGCTGAGGAGTTCTGTCCTCTATCTCCAGCCAGCTATATAGTACAAAAATAATTATTTAAATCGGTTATAATTTGTCGGAGTTATGGTGTAAAATCGTCAAACACTCATCCCCTCTCCCAAAGGAACCGAGCTTAATATCGGGATAAAAAGTATCCTATATTACTTCTAACACTTCCAAGAATATGTGTACAAAGTTTCATGAGGATCGGTAGAGTAGTTTTTGCGTGAAAGCGTAACAAACAAACTTACATTCACATTTATAACACTCCTCAGCGGACAGCAGCAAACCCCTCATTTAAGGCTTAGCGATAGTGAATACTTTAAATTTTTTAGAACTACTACTAAATTGAATATCACATAAAAATAACTAAATCAAACGCAGACTAATTCGCGGGCAACAGCTAGTAACAATATAATGTAACGTATGTACACCCGGACTGGGCGAATTTTATAGGGGATTGCTTTATGAGGGAGTTTTTTAATATTTTATTTAATTCATTGCCATTTTCAGTGTTCCTAAAAATTCTACAGATGCTTAAATATTTTTGTATACATTGCGTATGGACTTTGCTTGCATATTATATTTGTCTTATAATCTTTTGCGACTGACTGCGTATGCTGCAGAACTAAGTGTGTCCTCTAAATTAATTGTATGTGGGCCACATTGTTTTCCACTTACTACCGTCAAGCGTGACTTTAAAAATGAAGTAGCTTCGCAATACATTTATAATAAGAGTCTTCGTCTTTGTAAGGCAAAATATTACTCTTTATAAATCAAAAGCTGAAATTAACAATCGACTTACCAGAAACGGTCATAAATTAGTGATATCTGCATATCGTCTGCGAAAGGTGCAGAACTCCTTTGTGGGGTTGAGTATACGCTTTTACAACATGATTCCTAAGGAAATTCTTGACCTACCAATGCATACATTTAAAAAATGTGTAAAAACGCATCTAGTACAGCGAGGTTACTATACATTTGATGAATTCCTCAATGACAAGGTAGAATGGAAGCAGCCAGCCTCGCTCTCATCTCCCGCAAGATAGCAATATGATTGTAAATGTTGTTGTTGGAAAAGAGCAACTACTGAGTTTCTTGCCGGCTCTTCTCAGTAGAATCTGCTTTCCGAACCGGTGGTAGAGTCACACAAACATACATACTTGACGTTTCAAAAGTGCTTATAAAGTAGGCCTACTTGAAATAAATGAATTTGAATTTCAATAGGAATCGAACGCAGGTCCTTGCGATCAACGACGAGGCAATTCCAGATAGTTACGTAAGCAGAAATGTTGCGGTTGTTTTTATGTACCCACTTGTGATTGTGGCGACGTTAAGCCATGCGTTTTCCTTATTAGGTTTCTCGTGTTATATAACATGGGAATGTAACCGTGTCTCACAAACATATGAAGTTAATCGATGCATTATACAACGGAGGTTTCTTTTTATTATTTTAAATTTACCTCAATCTATATCCATACTTTTTGAAGGAAGACTTCTTTAGGCGCGACTAGCGAGTAACTCAGATCATTTTCGCTATTTAAAATAATAATTTGGATTGGTCGTAAGTATATGTCATATACTCCACGCTTGACATCTTGACTTAAATGCCCGGCTAAGTTTGTTATGGAATCTTCTTAGACCAGGGCGCGTTTGGAACCCTCGTAGCTTTAGGTTTAAGTTGGCGAACGAAGTTATCACCATCCCCTTACAATTATGTAAACATATATGTATGAACGCTTCAAAAGTGCCTGTGATAGGCCTACATGAATAAAGAAAATTTGAATTGTGAATTTGCCAGCTAGTGGCCAAATACCATAATCAATTAGGATTATTTATTTCCAATATTTTAAAACGGATCAATTGTGAATAGCAAAGTGTATAAAAATTCAACAGGTTTAAAAAAGCATGTTAAATTGCAAAGTTTTTTGAAAATGTCTAAATATACTTGTTTATTTATTACAAAAGTAAATAAACAATAATTACAAAAGTTATAAATTACAAACCTAGGTACGAATGTATGAATGAATACACTTTTATTGTACACCAAAGAAAAAAAGTAGTTACAGAGATGTAAATACATAGCAAGAGAGTACAATTTGGTGTAGGTATTACAAAAGTAATAAATAAAATATTAGTAAATTTTCTGAATTAAAATATCACTTGCTTCAACGGCGAAGGAAAACATCGTGAGGTAACCTGCATGCCTGCGAGAACTATATATTTTTGTCAAAGGTGTGTGAAGTCCACCAATCTGCACTGGGCCAGCGTGGTGGACGGCCTTAACCGTTTCTCATTGTGGGAGGCGACCCGTACCCTGTAGTAAATAAATAAAAAATAAATAAATATACTACGACAATAAACATCGCCATCTAGCCCCAAAGTAAGCGTAGCTTGTGTTATGGGCACGAAGATGACTGATGAATATTTTTATGAATAATATACATAAATACTTAGAATATACATATAAACACCCAGACACTGAAAAAAATTCATGTTCATCGCACAAACATTTTCCAGTAGTGGGAATCGGAACCCGCGGCCTTCGACTCAGAAAGCAGGGTCGCTGCCCACTGCGCCAGTCGGCCGACAGTAGTGTAGTGGGTCGGTAATCAGTGGGATTCCCACCAGGGTATGCATACAGCAGGGAAATTGCATAAAATGGCAAAAATCACCCTCCTAGACGAGCTATAGGTAGCCCATATCGAGACACTAGCGAGTAAGCTCAGCTCAGCTGCTTATGCTGTCAGAAAAATTAGACAGTTAACAGATGTTGAAACTGCTAGGCTTGTTTATTTTGCGTACTTTCATAGTGTAATGTCGTATGGGATCTTGTTATGGGGCAGAGCTGCTGATATAGAAACTATATTTATAATACAGAAAACAGCTGTGCGATCGATATATAAACTTAGATCACGCGAATCCCTTTGTACCAAATTTAAAGAAATAGATATACTTACAGTAGCCTCGCAATATATTTATAATAATATAATCTTTATTAAACAAAACATTAGTAATTATAAACAAAAAGTCGATATAAACAGTCGACTAACTAGAAACGGTCATAAATTAGTGATATCTGCATATCGTCTGAGAAAAGTACAGAAATCCTTTGTGGGGATTGGTATGTGCTTTTATAACATGATACCGAAGGTAATATTAGATCTACCTTTACCTAAGTTTTAACAATATTTTAACAAATCGTGGTTACTACACGATTGATGAATTCCATAACGACAAGGCTGCTTGGAAGCAGGCCACTCCGCTCTCATCTCTCACAAAACAGAAAAATTCTAAAGATTGTTAAACTTTAAAATGATGTTGGAAAAGAGCAATCTGCTGAGTTTCTTGCCGGCTCTTCTCAGTGGAATCTGCCTTCCGAACTGGTGTTAGAGGCCTACTTGAAATAAATGAAGTTTGAATTTTTTTTTTTATATTTCAATTTGAGGGTAAGCAGTGCTTTTGTGCCTGTATGGAGTGCCGGTAATGGGTTGATGGTGAGGATGAATGTTCCCAGTCGGTATACGTCCGTTAGCAAATAACTAATTAATAATCGAAAATGTCCGCTGCCCGTTCGAGCAAGAAGTTGTTATAATTAAGTAACCGAAGTGCAGTGCAGTAATTAGTGCATGGCGTGCTGTTAATATATTACCAAACTGAAATTTCATCGCACTGAAAAATAATCGTGTCATCTGATTGCGAGATCTTGAGTGCGCTCTGTTTACCCCACGGCCTCTGAAAAGGGCTTCCTTCTTTTTGAAGTTATACTTCTTTAGGCGCGCTATGGAAAAATTATGTGAGTAAATTTATACGATGCGCGCGCACACCGTCACAAAAAAATTTGTTGTCTGTAAAGTCGGCTTACTGACGATAGTTGAACGTGACAACGTCGTAAGAAAATACTGATGGAATGGTTGCATTTTTCAAAAGAAAATTTTAATTTTATTTGTCTGATAGATTTTACCGTTGCTATAAACAATTGACAGCACATTCACTTTTCCGAAAACATGTAAATATATTATTGTATAGAAGCTGTCCACGCGGACGCATCGCTCACTCAAGTAGGAGAGAGACAGATGTCGAACGCGGAGGCCGACTGTGCCTCTTAGTCGCTCGTTCCGAGCTCTCGCTTGCACTTCAAGCCTTGAATGGAACGCCTCAGAACGAGGTAACGCCGCATACGTCATGTTTTTTCGTGCGTGCAGCCGGCTCCATCGAATTATAAGACGAAAGAAGAATTATGAGAAGAAATATATGTTGTCACGTCAAAAACCGACACCCTGAAGTTAGCTATAAGGTTTGACAGTGTACACTTTAAATTGTCAAAGTCTGCGGGCTCATTCCGGTGATTTAATTGATTCAACTGTACAAAAATCTCGAATTTTAATGTTGAGTAAGACTTGGTGGTCCGATAATAAGATAACTAGATATTGGTTAGAATAAAACTTTCAAAGTATTAAATACCTTTTTCCTATTGGCGAAAGATGACATTTTTGAAAAGATTTTTATGTTGTACGCGTGTAAAGTCGCATGCAGAACCCAGTGGATATGGATCTTTATCATTGTATCGTACACGTTATATAAGTGATTCTGGGTAATTATTATCAAAGTAAGTTAGTAATTAATGCATAACATTAAGTAATTCGTAGCTGCTATATGATCAAGTATCCGATATCCGTGATGTAATCTTTAACGTTACGTCCAGTTTCCAATCCGGGTTTTGCCCAAGTTGTTAACTGACTTTTCAATGAAGGGCTTGCACTCTCATTTCACCCGAAATATCCCAGCTGTCACACCTCAAAGTCAAAGTCAAAAAATATTTGTTCAAGTAGGCGACCATAGGTGGCACTTTTGACGCCTACATTGCATGAGAATTACACGGTAGTGAGATGATGGCGATAACCATATTCGTAAACTTAAAACTAAAGCTACGAGGGTTCCAAACGCGCCATGGTCAAAGAAGAAGCCCACGACAAACTTAGCCGGGCGTATTAGTCAAGATGTCAAGAAGCGTGGAGTATATGACATATACTTACGACCAATACAAATTATTATTTTAAATAGCGAATGTTATCACCATTTCACATTGTCAATTAGAATAGCAAAAATTCACACCCAAGCTTTTTTATTGCTTACGTAGTCCTTTATACTATTATAGGACTAACGTTTATTTTATTTGATATACGAACGATACACTGTATTATCATTATTAATTTTAGATTACAGTTTATTGTCCGAGTACAGTTATCACTTACAGGTATACACAACATTGAAGTAAGCCCGGTTAAAAATAATTAAATTAAGTCTAAAGCAAAAATAGTAAGAATAAAAGAATAAATTCTAAACAAATGAAAATAATTATTAAAATTTAAAAAAAAAACCACACCAACAACAATTTAAAAATATTACTCTAAGTTTAATTTCTCCTTAAAGCGTCATGAAAAATGTCAATGTCAGGGTTTTTTAAGTTGTTAAAAACATTAGCCATTCGGTTCGATGCAAACTTTAAACTTATGCTATGGAAAAGGACATGTAGTTTTTATACCGATCTCTCAAATAGTTTCCGTCGTAGGATTACAAATGGTTAACGAGCGAAGCTTTAGAAACAGTTCTGAAGTCGACGCAGACGAAGTCGCGGGTAGAAGCTAGTATGTAGCTGGTATACTTGACCCGAAATATTCTTCAGTTGTCACGCCTCCTATCCCCGCGGTTTGGTACGAGGTGACTAAGGGAATGTAACGGAAAGCGGGCAGCAGCGACTCTGTCCTGTTACTAGCAGTCTGTCTGTTTGTTGTGACTCTACCACCGGATTCTACCGAGAAGAAGCCGGCAAGAAAATCAGCAGTTGCTCTTTTCCAACATCAACAATTTACATTTTACATTTTAAAATTCATTTTTCTATCTTGTGAGAGATGAAGCCGGATGCTTCCAAGCAACCTTGTCATTAAGAAATTCATCAATTGTATAATGACCTCGATGTAATAAATGTGTTTTAACACATTCTTTAAACTTATGCATTGGTAGGTCCAAAATTACTTTAGGAATCATATTATAAAAGCGTATACTCAATCCCACAAATGACTTCTGCACCTTTCGCAGACGATATGCAGATGACACTAATTTATGACCATTTCTTGTAAGTCGACTGTTTATATCAATTTTATGTTTATAAAAACTAATATGTTGTCTTACAAATACTGTATTATTATAAATATATTGTTAAACTACAGTAGGTAAATAACTATTTCTTTAAATATCTCACGGAGTGATTCGCGTGATTTAAGTTCTTAGGTTACACAAACAATATGATATTAGTGGAATACAATGAAAGTACTTACGTATTAGCGAAAGGAAACAGGCCAGTGGTACCGTCGCTGCTTGCATTGTCACTATTTAGGTATATTATCTTACAAATTTAAAAAAAAAACGAGCTAAATCAAAAACCTTTTGGATATATATGGTTCTGCTTTTGCGTTTTACCATTAAAAAAAAAACTATATTTTATTATAAACTACTACTATAGGCTGTTTAATGCAAATATTTCTTGTATCATAGGACATTTAATCAAACCAAAATTAAAAATTGCTATTTTAAATGAAACCTTTTTGTAGAAAAAAAAAGTTCTGTCGCGTTCAGATTCGGCGCGCTTATGTCACGGAGCGCGCGCTTTAGCGTAAAACTTTGTAATGGCGGACGACGCGACCGTGCCGTTTTCCCGCCACTTTTCTTCGGGTGGGAATGTTCGGTTACGTAGTTAATTCTGAAGGAATTTAGAATAATGGGCTAGGATTTTCTCCACGCTTTTTGAAGTTATACTTCTTTTGGCGCGTTAGGGTAAATTATGGGAGTAAATATTTACGATGCGCGCGCACACAGTCACAAAAAACCGACACCCTGAAGTTAGCTGTAGGGTTTAACAGTGTACACTTTGAATTGTCAAAGTCTACGGGTTTGCTTTTCCTGGATAAAAAGAATCCATGAGCCATTCCATGTTGGATGGTACGCATGCATTCGATCGTTGTCCCATATGCCTTGCGACGTACTGTGAAAAGTTATGTCCTTTATCTCCGACAATATTTATCAGATCTTCATTTAAATTAGACAATACATGCATAATAGTTTACCCTTTCAAATAATAAAAGAATTATTAAAATCGTTTCAAATTTCATCCCATGTCCCGGAGGAAACTTACTGTTTATCGGGATAAAAAGTAACCTATATGTTGACCCGGAATATTAGCTACAACTATACCAAATTTTATTTAAATAAGTTCAATAGTTTTCACGTGATGCCCGGACTGACAGACAAAAATTCAATAAAAATCTGTTTCGGACGCAGTATCGATTATAAAGCATCACCCGGTCAAATTTTTCAAAATATATTAAATGTACAGAAATCGTCCAGTTACAGTTTTATTATAAGCATAGTTTATGAATTCAAGATAGCAAAATAACTAGGTCCAAGAAAAGACTTATATACTTACTTATTTCATCCCTTAAGGTGTGAACAGCGGTCAAGACCATTTTAAAAGGGTCAGCGACGGAGGTTTTACGTGGACGAATATAGTATATATTTATTTATTTAAATTGGTCCTAACTTTTCAACTTCGTCTATTAACTAACTAACTGTTGATCAACAGCACTAAAATTACCCTGCTTTCCCTAAATATAGCTTCAGAATTTGATGTCTTGAGCTTCTAACTCATATGGCTAGAGCCAAGCTAGGAAACTATGAAGAACCTATATACCTATGCATATAAATGACACAGCGTGCCTGGCTGTATTAACTCACAGATTCCTGGTGCGCTGTGTTACGCAACGTTTTTCGTGAACTCTTGCGTGCTCTCAAGGCGCTGTGCGTGTGACGCAACGATCATCTTATCTCTCGCGTGCTCTCGCAGGGCGCCGAGCGTGTTTGCGCCGTTCTTGCGTTAACTCTAGCATGCTCTCGCAGGGCGCTGTGCGGGCGCGTGGAGGCGCTGATCTCGTCGCTCCCGCCGCCCTACCAGCTACGGCGGCCGCGCCTGGCGCGCGCTCTCAGCATGGAGGCTCGTACGCCGGCGCGCGCGCCTTCCTTCAGCGTGTGCTGGGCCGTCACCGCGCCCGTGAGTATCTAGTCCCTTTACCGGCTCTTGCGTGCTCTTGCAGTGCACTGGGAGTACTCTAGCCTAGCCAAGTGTGTTTCCAGATCAACCTCGCTAAGCAAGCGAGTGTGTGATACGCACAAATGCACAAGCAAGTACGCTCGCGTAAGTCTTAATATAAATAAATAATAAAATAAATATACTACGACAATACACACATCGCCATCTAGTCCCAAAGTAAGCGTAGCTTGTGTTATGGGTACTAAGATAATTGATTATTATTTTTATGAATAATATACATAAATACTTATAATATACATATAAAAACCCAGACTCTGAAAAATATTCATGCTCATCACACAAACATTTTCAAGTAGCGGTAATCGAATCCACGGCCTTGGGCTCAGAAAGCAGGGTCGCTGCAAACTGTGCCAATCGGCCGTAATACGGGCGTATATTGGGATAACTCGCAGCGACCGATTGCACGTGTGCGATGTACGTGCAATTGATTGCTGCGACTGAATGCCTGTGAATGGGGATCTTAAATCAGGCAGTTTCGGAGGTACAATCGCTAAGATGTTAAGATGCCGTTTAAAAAAATGCTGTGATGAATAAAAAATCGAAAGCAAAGTTCTGCATTGTTATTGTTGTATAGATATTATACAGGGTTAATTTTTCTGGGCCAAAAAGCTCTCGCCCGTATTGTTCCTATCATTAAAACAAACAACTTTTGTTCCACGACTTTTCAAAATTACGTATTATTTTTTTAATAAAAAAAACAACTTATGTTATCTCTGTAAAGCGTCATTACACTGTGAAACCAAATACATGTGATTGGACAACGTTGCGTAGCCGGGTCAATGACCGCGCCATAGAGTCGTGATTCGCGCGCGGTTGCCGACGTTACACTACAGAGTAGTAACAAGTCAAAGTAATCAATGGAAAATATTTAATATCTAATATGTCACAAACCATTAAGCTAAAAAAAAAGTCGTAGAACAAATTATCAAAATTAAGCTTAATTTGCTATACTCCGCGAAAAGCAGGAGAATCTGCGTGGTGTAATTTATAATTTCTTCAATCCTTATACTCCACACCTAACAGATCTTCGCCAATGTACCCTCTACGCACGTTTCGCTCCGAAACCGGAGCATCCTCAGGAGATGTCTACTTTACAATGAATAATTGTGTTTACAATGAATAAGTGTGTTCACAATTATTCATTGTAAACGTGCGTAGAGTAGTGTTGCCCAAATGCAAGAACAAGACGAGACTTAGCCAGTCTTGGTCTTGGTCTTGCGCCAATACACCTGGTCTTGGTCTTGGTCTTGGTCTTGCGCTCCCAGTCTTGGTCTTGGTCTTGGTCTTGCAGCAAGAGTCTTGCAAGTCTTGCAATTACCTATTAGTCTATTACTATTTATTAAAGTTTACTTTAAATCTTAGAAAAACGTATTAGAATTGGAACATTGTGAGCTTGAATTAACATAGCCATAGTAAAGATCAAGCAGATTAATAAATAACTGAAGATTTGATAAGAAATTCGAAAAATCAACTGACCTATATGTCGTTTTCCATGGAAGTAACTGTTTCTTAATAAACATTTATGATTTATAAGCTTACATTTGCTAAAACATGTAAAAAAACAAATTAATTACAATAACTTGACTGTATTTTAAAGAACAATACTTATCTGTCTAGAAAGAGATTGAACCCTCAACTTATAAGAAATTTAATAAAAGAGTTTTACGATTTATCATTTATTTGAATAAAGCTGAAGAGTTCGTTTGTATGTTTGATGACAGAAGTTTTAAAATAAATAAATAAATCCTGAACGTCACTATACCTCCAAAGTTACTATTCCTCGTGGACGAAGTCGCGGGCACAGCTAGTAAATACTTACTCTCATCATCTCTCTCAGAGATATTCGAACACTTTTTTGCTATTTTTTCTTGTAAAAACTTAAGAAATATAATGACTAAATGTACAATAATAGTACCTAAGTAGGTAATTAGTTTAAAACCATATAAGTAATCAATATTATAATTACTTACTAGAATGAATTATTATGACATCTACTACCTATCCTCACCATTTTATCCTAATCATAATACTACTTGCGTGATCAGTATAATGTATTCATTTTCATTCTAAGCACTCTGAAACTTATTTATTCTTTGGAACACCTGTAGGTACTCTTAAAATTCGAAATTATTTTGCATGAATAGTGTCAAATGTTATGATTTCGGCGCGGCGGCAACGATTGTTTTAGATTTCAAAAGAAGCCGCCGGCGCGTGTATCATAACCATGTACTTCCGAAAAGCGGCAAATTTCTTTGAGAAGTAAGTACAAAACCTTTGATGCCGCATTATCAAAGTGCCGATGGTTAAAACATAACTATGCATGCACTCAGTTTGATTTTAATAGATATTTTTTTATTCGCTATGTTTATGGTATTAGTCGTAATGCGCATAGGTCCAGTTTTTCATATTCTTTGATATAGTTTTTTGCGTCTCATAGAATTCCTAAGCGTACCTACCTACCTATACACCGAACTGTTACACCTAACTACTCCGTGAAATAGCGCTAAGTCCTAGCTGCAAGACGCAAGAGTCTTGCAGGCTATGTCTTGTTCTTGCTCAAGTCTTGCACGGTCAGTCTTGGTCTTGGTCTTGCTAAAAATACGCGGTCTTGTTCTTGGTCTTGGTCTTGCAAAAACGCAAGAACAAGACCAAGACTGCAAGACCAAGACTGAATTTGGGCAACACTAGCGTAGAGGGTTCATTGCCGAAGATCTGTTTGATCTGTTGAAGACTTTGATTTCCGCAAAGTAACGCCTGCTTCTATCCAATATCGTAGAACAAAAGTTGTCAGTTTTAATGCAATCAATTTTGGCAATCTATTAACTGGACCCCACGAAACTTTTCTATTGGTTGCATTATAACGCGTCTTATAGTTCTAGTTGAACGGGTCGTTAGCGCGACATAAAGGACCAGTGGTGCCATCTAGTTAACTTGACAAGGTTACTAGAGGACGACATGTGGCTTGTGGTAGCATATTTGTCACTAGATGGCGCTCTTTAAATACCATATAAGTTAATCGTAGTTAACATGTCCACGTTCGAATAAGTGAAGGTAGATAAACGTTACCGTCCGCCGCCTCTGCAGATGGCGGAGGTGATCAACTCCACCACCGGCAAGCTGGAGAGCGGCCACCCGTCGCTGGTGTGCAAGCAGACCATGTTCGCGCGGTGGCACCACCTCGTGCGCAGGCTGCCGCTGCTGGCACAGGTGACCACCATTATATCAATCAATTCAATCAATTTTTATTTATTTTCCTATGCAGGTAAATAGGTGTTACAGAAAAAAAAAATCCTTTGCAATTTATTTTAGACACGGCAGAAGTGTAACTTCTGATAAGTAGCCTACGAGAGATCGAGGTGGATGTAGAGTATCAGAACTATTAGGATAAATGTAACGTTTATTATTTAGTTTCCATAGTAACTGAAATAGGTAAAAAAATGTATAGTGTTTACAATCTCACTCTATGTCCTATACATTTATGTGTTTGTTTCTTTATCTAGATATTATTCGGTTTCCTTGGTAACTTAAATACGAAACAAAATGTGTAATGTATTCTATCTCATTCCCTCCCATACATGTGTCGTATATAAATCTGTCTCTTCGTCCTTGATCGTGAAGCATTGCGTTACATCGAGTTTAAAATCACAAAGTTTCTAATTTCCCTTCAATATTTTTTATAACACAAAGGCAATACAATATAACCGTAGCGCAGTGCGTGCGCGGTTGTTATTTTAACTTCAGTTTTTGGCATAATTTAAAAATTGATTTATCAAGGAGATGAAAATATTGACACATGTAAAAATTCATGAACACACTTGTACTAAAACTTTATAATACGCAGGCGCAAACACATGCGGTGAGAGAATGAGATGTGTTCTATCTCATTCTCTCGCCGGCTGAATCCTACACATGTTTGTATTTCTCTCTCTTACCTGTCGTTTTTCCGTTGCATCCGTTTTGAAATCACAACGATTCTAAAGAAGGTTCACTTCAAAATGCCATGGAAGTCGTTTCACATCAATGGCCTATAGCAGTGCACTGCTGGACCAAAGATCTCTCACTACCTTTTTTTTTATAGTTATATCAGAGAGACCAAGAAGATGGCAAACCGTGACATATGAAGTCCACCAATACACACTTGTCCAGCGCGGTGGACTACTATTCGATTCACTCATCTTCACAGTACGAAAAACGAAATAAAAAACACACATTTTCCTAATTTGAATTTGGAATTAACTTCTTTAAACTTTTTAATGATACTAAAACCAGCCAGATACAAATAGTATAGCCAAAGAGATTTTAAAAAGACTTTGAATGAGTTGACGAACTGGTGAGTGTGTGACGAGTGAGTGAGTGTGAGTGCGTGTTTGTGTGCGTGTTATAAAATTTTTGGGGTAGGATTCAAGTAACAATGACAATCAGGTAAATTAAATTAAAGTTTGTAAAAAATCTTCTGTTTCTTCGTAAGATTTACTAAGCATAAATGATGTTACTTTATTTTTACACTGAATGAGTGGTAATTTATGAATGAACACTTCTGCGTTAAGCTTATTATACAAGTAGGGGCCCAGAAAGTAGCAAAACCGTTTTGTAAAACGCAAGCTACTTAATTTTATTTAATTTTGACTTTGACTTTGGCCAATGTTTTCGGCGTTCGTAGGACGAGGCCAGTCCGCCGCTACCAGGCCTCCCTGATGACCTGGACCATGTGCTGTACAGTGAAGCCAAGCTGTTGTGCTCGCCGTACCAGGTAAAATATGGTATTCAGTACAGTAACATTTTCGGTGATAGCTTCTGCGAGTCGCGAAGCCGAAGTGGCGTTGGGCAGGGCACACAGCTCGGAAAACCGCTGGGCGTTGGGGTCCTACGGTGCTGTGGGTGTGCCCCCAACGAGGTGGACAGATGAAGTCAAGCTAGTCGCTGGGAGCCGCTGGATCCAAGTGGCATAAGACCATGGTATTTGTTCACCAGCAGTGGACGTCCACTGGGTGGGATGGTTATGATGATGATCTTCTCCGTGAGCTCCGCATCCACCAACCCTTCAAAGTTTCAACCCCCGACGCAAAATCGACGGGGGTTCTTATAAGTTTGACGTAGCTAATATACTACGACAGTACACACATCGCCATCTAGCCCCCAAAGTAAGCGTAGCTTGTGTTATGGGTACTAAGATAGCTGATGAATATTTTTATTTATATAATACTCATAATATATATATAGATGTAATATACAGATAAATGCCCAGACACTGAAAAACATTGGTGTTAATCACACAAAAAAATTTCCAGCTGTGGGAATCAAACCCACGACTTTGTACGCAGATAGCAGGGTCGCTGCCCACTGCGCCAACCGGTTATCTGAATGTATGCGTAGATATGTCTGTCTGTGGAGTCTTAGCTTCCGAACAATCAATTTTGATTGTGTTTGTTTTGTGTGAAAAGCTGTTCTTAGCTAGTTGTACATATTTTGACGACCTCGACGAGGGCTTCGGTTCGATTTTCGGCAGGGTAAATTTGGGAATTTATAATTTCTTAATTTCCTCTGGTCTGGTCTAGTGGGAGGCTTTGGCCGTGGCTAGTTACCACCCTACCGACAAAGACGTGCCGCTAAGCGACTTATTGTTCCGGTGCGATGTCGCGTTGTAACCTATTAGAGATATGACTACCATACTCCCTAACCCGCTACCATCTTAGACTGCATCATCACTTACCACCAGGTGAGATTGCAGGCAAGGACTAACTTGTAGTGGAACAAAAAAAACACATTTATGTTACGACAAACCGCCTACCACAAGCCAAGTTATAACCAGACCTGACCAGAAAAACAGTTATCACAAATTCACAAATTGTCCCTGCTTTCTTACCTGTCTTAGCTCACCAAAGAGCTAGAGAGGTCATCAAAACGAGGTGATTAATAAAAATGACTCCGATTGTGGTGATTGCAGGAAGCCAAAGAATGTCTCATCAACGCCTTCGACCGCGCACAGCTCGGGAGATGGATCAAAAAGCCGGAAGAGCAGGACCAATTTCAGTGCGAGATACTTAACGCCGACCCGACCATACTGTTCGCCTAGGCGGGCGGTGGTCACAGCAATAACGCTATGCAGATACCGCCTAGTGCGGGTACACGACCAAAAACATTCACCAAAACAGACGATGTTGCAAACACTGTAGACATCGCCGATATCGATAAACTCAAAACAAGTCATAGGGAAAGTGAAGAAATGTCATTTAGTAGTGTTAGTACGAAAACTAGTGATTTCGACCATATCTCAATAAGTTCTAGCGATAAAAATGATGCATACGGCACAAAAATTAATGAACGTAATGTTAATAGCGATTCGACTGCTGAAAATGCGCTTACGTACAAAAATAATAATATTAATAACATAAAATCTGATGAGAAAACTGAGAATTACCTAACTAAATCTGCAAGTAAAAACGATTTCGAATATGAAACACAAAACATAAACGCGTCTGTGAGAAAAGATCATGAATATAACAATGATATGGTACAAACTATTGGAGATACTAATAAATATGACCCTACAACAATTAACCAGTTAGGTAGTTCAAATACGGATGTCTTCAATATTAAATACGATCAGAACTTAAATGGTGAAATGCATTCACTGCGTAGACCGAAATCCTTGAATCAAAATGATTACGCCAATTTTGATAAACATGAGGGCAACATAGATTATAATTCTAAGTCTAATATAAATATTAAAGAATGTAATGACAATTATCCTAACGCTTTGCAGAAACTTGATAAAGATAGAGTAAAGTTCAAAATTGATACGACCAACAACATTAGAAAGAGAGAAAGTGTGTGTGGATCAACAAATTTTAAACCACATATTTTAAATGTTAAGCAACCTAAAAATAGTAGTTTAAGTAGTCATCTTAAAATAGCAGTAGATGAAATAGATGCAGATTTCAGAGTCAGTAGATTAGACATTGTCGAAAATAGGAATAGGGAGATAGGTAGAAATGAAAACAGAAATGGTGATCCATTTGTAAACGACAACAGTTCTAATGATTTTGCTTCAAACAGAAATAGAGAATCGAGTTCAGCATACGTATTTCAAAATAAAAATAGGGAAATAGGTGTTAAAGAAAACAGAAGTAGGGGTCAATTTTTAAAAGATAATGGTTATAAAGATGTTGTCTCCAACGGAAGTAGAGAATCGGATTCAACAGACGTAGTTCATAATAGAAATAGCGACATAAGTCTAGATCGAAATAGAAATAGGGCAGAAGATAAGGTGGCTAGTAAACTTTTGCAGCGAAAGTTAGCTGCCTATCGAAAGTTACAACGTTTTTAACTTCTGTTTACGACATATTTTGCATATTTTGATTTATGATTGTGGTCTCAACACGCGTCGCGTGTCATTGGGTGCCATAGATGGACTGCATTATACGCAAACTGCTAAATAGCAGATATGTCAACTGCTCATAGACACTGATCTTCTTCCTTTTTTTTTAAATACAAAGTCAATTTTTGTTTGGCTTTGATTATTACATTTAATGGAATGGAATACTTATTAAAGTAATACCTGCTTTTCAATAAATTCCTTAAATTCAGCTCATTTAAAAAAATATATATTGCATTGTATCAGTCACAGACGCTAGAACACTAAGTGACGCTGTGGGATACAAAGTGACGCTGTGGGACACTGGGTAACGCTGTGACAAAGTGACGCTGTGACTCAGATTGAAACTGTGGGATACTAGTTGTCGCTTTGAGACATAAGATGACGCTTTGAGACACTAGGTGACACTGTGAGACACAGGGTACCGTTGTGAAGTGTGGGACAACGTGTGGGCTTACAGTGAAGCTATGGGACACTAGGTGAATTCTGTGGCACAGTAGGTAACGCAGTGAGACACTAGTTGATGGTGTAAAACGTTGACGCTATGTGATCTTAGATGTCTCTGGCGGTCACCAGGTGACACAGTGGTCTACATATGGTGATAGGTGACTGTATGATTTAGTGACGAGGGATACTAAGTACATATGATATTATAATGCAGTCCTTCTATATGCATTATCTTAAGCAAGTTACCAGTTTTTACCTTATTATATATTACCATACTTTTACAACAATTGCATTTCAACACTTGTCTGCATGGTGTTATTAGCTATGGCCGCCATCATTTTAGGCGCCAGGTGGTAGCGACTCGCAGTGACGTAGCGTGGTGGTGAAAACTGACACTGTGTGGCAAAAAGCGTCAAATGGTGACTCTGTGAGACACTAAAAGTCTTGTGTCTTTAAATGACCCAGTGGGCGGTTTGCGACAGTACTAAAATTCTTAAGGAATACTGAAACATTTTGTGATACTGTACGCAATTGCAGTACGTTAGTGGGGGGTTACACTGGGGTTGTAAAATCGTAAGACACTGTGCGACGCTTAAGTGACCGTGTGGGTCAGAAAATGACACTATGGATTGATAATCAGTTCAATCAGTTGGTCTCTAACTAACTGTGTTACTCTAAGTGACGCTGTCGGACACTAAGTGGCATCAGGGGTCATATGACACTGTAGGATATTAAGATTTTTTTTATGGTAATAAAACCTCGGAGTTTGTTACTTAAGACCGCCAGCCGTCGTTTCAGAGGGGCGGGCTTAAAGTCTATTTCTCTTATTTAAAAGAGGCATATGCCCACACGTGGGATATTTGCCTTAAACACGAAGGGTTGGAAGACCTCCCTGGCCGAGCGGTGAGCGCTGTGAATTTAAGTAGGAGGTGCCGGGTTCGATTCTCGGTAGAGGCAATTTCGAAATTCATAATTTCCGAATTTTCTCTGGTCTGGTCTGGTCTGGCGGGAGGCTTCCGCCGTGGCTAGTTACCACCCTTCCGACAAAGACGTGCCGCTAAGCGATTTAGCGTTCCGGTGCGATGTCGCGTAGAAACCTATTAGGGGTGTCATACCCCTAACAGGTTAGCCCGCTACCATCTTAGTATCATCACCTACTACTGGGTCAAGGGCTAACTTGTAGTAGAGAAAAAAAAAAGAGTGTGTACTTAAGTACACGCGTTAGAAGTTAAACTTCTTTGGAATAACAAGATAAAAATCTTTTCAAAAATATTATCTTTCGCCTTATTCTACGTTTGTAGAGAAAACGACACTAACAATAGAAAAAAGTTATTGTTTGAATTATTGAAAGTCAACTGTCAAACCTTTTTTGGAAAAACTAAAATGTTGACTATAGCTAACTTCATGGTGTCGGTTTTTTGTGACGGTGTGCGCATCGTGAAAATTTACTCTCGCCATTTTCCCCTAACGCGCCAAAAGAAGTATAACTTCAAAAAATAAACGCTCTCTGTACTAGTACGGTTTCCTTCCTTTACCCACGCTGCGCTACTGCCCTGCGAACGCTGTTAACTATAATTCTAGTATTATTAGTTTTAATTATACATTGGAATCTCTAGCTATAAGACCCCATGTGATTTTTGTTCTTAATAAAAAAGCGCACAAACCCATGGCTTTGATTTTGTTTTTCGCTGGTTTTCGCATATGTTTGAATAAACGATTGATCATTGTAAACTATGTTTCTTATTTTTATTCATCTATATATTTATACAATACGTAAGCTTATAGAAAAGTCCTATTACAATATTAAGGATTACATGTATGATAAAAATGCTTGGGTATGAATTCCTCTTACTTTATAGCTCAACGTTGACTGACTAGAGATGGTGATAACAAAAAAAAAAAACCGGGCTAAGTTTGCTGTGGGCCTAAGAGCAGGGCGCCCTGGACCCCTCCTAGCTTTAGTTTTAAGTTAACGAATGCAGTTAACACCATCACTAACATTAGTGTACTTAGTGAGAGGACGTCTGCCATTGCCAGATTCTAAGTATATGACAACCCTATTTAACATAAAAGAGCGACGCGCATAGTACCTACGCTACGCGACATGTAAATAATGAAGTGGCAGGAGTCATTTGATTTTAATTTTGTATGTGATTTTAGGGCTGTAACTGATTACTTTCAATAAAAACTATGGCAGTGGTTCACTCAAAAAGTATTAGGTTTTCGGTTTCACAGATAAGTCTCAGAGACAGTGTATAATGTACCTCGTTGTATATTATCGATGATATATATGTATATAGACAAGCAGCACAAAAGATAACACACAATAACTAATTTTTATGTTTTTGAATTTAAAAAAGATTTAGGGGTATTTACCAATTTAAATAAAACAAATAATATAATTTTAACATAATCATAGTATAATACTTTAACAATATTTACATTCTATAACGCACACAATATATACTATAAGACACTGCCTACCTATCACATGATCGATTCATATGAAATATTATACTGACAAGGCTAAGTCTGTGAAAAAAGTTTTTCGCATATCAAACTTTGTATCCTCAGAATAAAATGAACCTAATGTCACTCGATTTAGAGATGCAAATCATTTACTTCTGATTTTTTTTTACAATCCTGTCGAAAACCCGTGCAAAAGAATTGTAGACAAATTTGTGCTTTAAGTGTATGGTAATAAGATCTATTTAACTCTGATGTTCATGTTCAAATACTCGAAAACGACTCTTCTGTGACACCGTACCAAGACAAGATTTCGTCACTCTCTATAGACAACTTCCGAATTTCAATAGTCTTGGATATCAGATTAAAATAGATCTTATTCGAATGACATTAAAGCATGAATGAATGAATACACATTTTTTTTTTTTTTTTCTCTTCTGGCTTTACAGAGATTAGCCAATGTCAGGTGTACACTTTTATTGTACACCAAAGAAAAAAAGTAGTTACAGAGATATAAATACATATCAAGAGAGTACAATTATAGCCTTATCGCTACATAGCGATTTCTTCCAACTAACCAATGGCGTAAAAGGAAAAAACATAGAAAAGAGGTAGGTGGTGCAATCAATAATTACTTTGATTTAATACTTCAGCTAGGGATTCAGCGGAGAACTTGTAAAATTAAAATTACAAGTACAGGATTTGCGACTTTAGAACGATAAGCATTAGGTTTTCTTTACTTTGAGGCTATAGAGTAACGGTACGCGAAAATAATTCCCGGATCTTGTACAGATTTGTCTGAGAGTCACGGGTTATATGATTTAGCACTGGACGTGCCCAGGCCGTTTGTTGAGGGCGGCCTCCATCAAGGTCATGAGCTCCCGGTACAGCAGACAGCTTCTGCTTGAAGGTTTGCAGATCTCCCTGTGGTCCACATCCACACCGTTCAGCGAACCGATGCCGGGGTCTGGAGAAAAAAAAAATTGTTTTTAAACATACTACGTCTATACACATCGCCATCGCGCCCCGAAGTAAGCGTAACTTGTGTTATGGGTGCTAAGATGACTGATGAATATTTTTTATTCAATAATATAAATAAATACTTATAATATATAAAATCGCAGAAGGGCCTTCTTCTAAACTCATTTCTGAACTTATTGTAAATTAACAACTCTTCTTTTAAAATAACAACACAAGTCAGTACAAACACAAAATTATTATATTCCTCTAGTATGTATACACAATAATAATTATTTCAATCTATATTACTAATTATCAGTATTTCAATAAAGACTATCATAAAATAATTTGTTTAAGTTAACAAACAGCGATTCGTCGCAAAAACGGCGCGCTGGTTCTTCCCGCCTCTCGAGAAAAACAAGATGGCGATCCCTTTCCCCGCTACCATAAACGCGACGCTCCGCTAGAGTGACTTTGACAGGCCGTATTCACTCTAAACTTTGACGCGCCGTCATATACATATAAACACCGAGACACTGAAAAACATCCATGCTCATCACACAAACAATTTCCAATTGTGAGAATCGAACCCACGGCCCACTGCGCCGTCAATATATAAAGCTATTTACTTGAAAGGAGGTTTTTTGAAGTTATACTTCTTTAGTGGAGTTAGGAAAAAATCCTGGGAATGAAATGATATGATGTAACGAAATGCGCGCGCGCATGGTTACACGATTTTAACAGGATGAAGGTAGTTGCGAAACCGAGTGAGAGCTCACTTTTTACGATGCGCGCGCACACCGTCGCAACAAACCGACACCCTGAAGTTAGCTATAAGGTTTGACAGTGTACACTTTCAATTGTCAAAGTCTGCGGGAGCATTCCGGTGATTCATTGATTCAATTGTTCAAAAATCTCAAATTTGAATGTTCAGTTAAACTTGGTGGATAATAAAACTTTCCATGTATTAAATACCTATTTTTTATTGTTAGTGTCGTTTTCTCTATGAACGTAGAAAAGTCGTGAAATAAAAAATTGTAAAAAGATTTTTATCTTGTTACGCCAGAGAAGTATAACTTCTAACGCGTGTACATAGGTACAACAACATTTATTTTAAATCCTACTGCAGGTTAGCCCTTGATTCCAATCTCGCTGTAAGTGGTGATGCAGTCTAAGATAGTAGCGGGCTAATCTGTCCGGGAATCTGGTGGGAGTGGTCATACCCCTAATATAATCGGTTTACACGCGACATCGCACCGGAACACTAAATCGCTTAGCGGCACGTCTTTGTCGGTTTGACTTTGACCGTTGCGCCTGGGAGTTTGTCAGAATCTGGGTACCAATGGAAAGGGGGTAAAATGAGATTCTAACAGAACGGGGGCAACAGGGGTTTAGTGGCGTATTACAGACTACTGTAGTATGCTTAAAAACGTATACATTCGCAATATTGAGTATACCTGCAGAGTCCACGCTGACGATGCGTAAGTACAGAACGGACATCAGTGTACGGCAAGTTTCCACCACGCTCCTCACAGGCGGCATGGTGGGCGCGGTAGCCACAGACCAGCTGTCTTGTAGCGATAACACCAACGGACAATCTGAAAAATAGGTAATTTATGTTTGTGAACATTACATATACATCTTACTTTATATAAGTTACAAGTGCATGAATATGTCTTGTTATTGCTGCGTACGTCTATAAGAGAGAAACGCTACCCATGTACCTGCATTAGCGAGAAACTCGGGTTAGTGAGAAACCTCTATAAGCGAGAATGAGATTGTGCTCCCTTGAACTCTCGCTTATCCAGGTTTGGCTGTATATAACTGGTAGTTAAATAAAACAAAAAATAAGCTCTCTCACCTTTGCAAATCTCCATGAGCTCCACACTGCGCGCCGTGATCGGCGTCTTGATGTCCGCCAGCGGGGACCCGCGGTGCGGCACCGAGTAGAACATGAACCCCGCGCTGCGGCGCCACACACGCGCACGGCGCTCCACCGCCGCTGCTGGCAGCGAGAGTGCGGAACCGCCATCAACACAGAGGATACGAACATTACACTCACTTATAACGTTACGTTCTTATCCTCATTGACTTACTCGCTCTAACGTAATTCCGTATTCTCATAGTTCGCTTAGCATAGAGGCAGTGGCGTGCATAGAGGGTATGCACAGGTATGGAGGGTAGAGGTAAGGAGAGTCATCTTATATGGGAGAAAAGTTGAAAAAGTGTCCAGTTGTTGCGCTAAATAACAGTTCAAAAATCCTCCACAATGGCGCTGGTGGATGCACAGGGTATGGTATGAATGTAGCAATCGTAGATGAATTGAAGTATGCCGAGTTAAAAAATTTAATGTCATTATCGACTAAAGTAGTTAATTATTGAGAATTTCAACAACTTACGTTGTACAAAATATTGTGGTAAATATAACCTTACTTCCTTGTATCTCCATACTTCCTTGTTTATTTTTCAAGCCTACTCTAACAATATTTATATTTGGCGCTTCTTTTAAGAGTTACCCTGATGCAAATGTGGCGCCATCCTAATTTAATACATTTTGACGACACTTTTTCATATACACAGATGACTCTCCTTTTATATCATCTGTATACCCTTCATATGCACAGGGTATACAGATGATATAAAATAACGAAAATCTCCAGTACGAGTTATAAATACTTAAGGGTAGGATTTTTATAACTCTTACTATCCCTATCCTTAAGTTTATTATAACTCGTACTGGCGATTTTTTTCATTTTATATCATCTGCATACCCTGTGCATTCCCTCTATGCACGCCACTGCACAGAGGATACCTTTAAGCCTTAAAATGTATTCCGCAAGAAAGAACAGAAACCAAGGAGCCATGAAGATACAGGAAGACCAAAAATTTTTATAACGCTCAATTAGCTAAATTCAATGAGAATATAAACATTATGGTCATTACTCATAAAGTGTTTGTATCCTCTTAGTTAGCACTATCAATTTGTTACCTCTTATCACATCAACCCCTTTACCGGCCCACTACAGGGCACGGGTTTCCTCCCACAATAAGATGGGGTTAAACCGTAGTCCACCACGCCTGCCCAGTGCGGATTGGTGGACTTCAAACACCTTTGAGAATATTATCGAGAACTCTCAGGCATGGTTGCCTCACGATATTTTCTTTCACCGCTCAAGCAATTGATATTTTAATTGCTTAAAACACACATAACTTAGAAAAGTTAGAGGTGCGTACTGGGATTCGAACTCGGCCCCCGAAGGTTAAGTCGAAGTCCTACCTACTGGGCTATCACAACTTCTATAATCAATAATAAAATTGTAAAATTATTAAACCTTTACAAAGAGCATAATATAATCACAAAGATAATATTATTTACGATTTTCTTGTTTCTCTTGTGTACAAAGCTAAAAAATCGGAGGTTATAGTACACAGAATGCCGTTAACAGTTTGATCTTTTTTAACTAATGCTAAACTGTAACGTCGAAGCAAAATGATCCTAATTAAGACGTAAATGCAACTTCTCATTCATAACTAACTGCTCAGAGCATTGGCTATGACAGATTGATAGAAAGCAAACTTTAATCATTTGGTTCATTTTACTTTGATGTTTCTAAGTTTTCCGAAACAACCAAAAAACCTACAGTAATTAAAATGATCGAAATTCACTTACCATCTGTATTTAAGTTGGTTTCTTTATCTTCTTGGTTATCTGTTATTAATTCGGGAATGTTTCCATTATTATCACAGTTGTCAGCTACCATTTCACTGTCATCAAAACCATCTTTGCTGCAAATTTTGTTTCTATTATGATTTGAAACTTCATCATGACTGGAGCTATTCGCAATGGCTTCCTTATTTTCTATATCACTATCAACTATTTGACTAAAGTCACTCAAATTATTCGAATCATTTGAATTTGCATCATTACTACCAGCTTTTTTATTTATCTTCTCAATTTTGTCATCATATATATTCATACTAAGATTGGTTTGTTCATTAACTTTATGTGGTTTGTTATCTGTATCAATAACGTCCATTTTATTTTCGCCATAATTATTTTCATTGGAATTCACATCAGCTATATTTGCGTCAACTGTGTCGGTCATCTTGTCTCTACAATGATTTATTTCATTATCATTTCTACATTCTGTTGTATTTTGTTCATTGGTTTGTTCTCTTAGGATTTCTTCGGCTGCACTTTGCTTTGTGAGTTTAAGATGGGCTTCGTATGCTGAAATTTTAAATGCTAATGTAACTCATACAAATAAACAAATTAAATGCTGGGCGAAGGTATCTGCAGACTTTTTCCACAAGTTATCAGTTGATCACCTTTTTAACATTGATTGACTAACTCTTGACCGCAACCTCACCTGATGGGAAGTATAGATGTTGTCTAAGATGGGACGCACTTGCCAAGAAGATGCTTCCTTATATACCCAGGTTGACAAGAATTAGGAAACGAAGAACTCGGAAGGCAAAATTGAATCGCAAATTTTGGTGGAAAACCCCATATCGTGTTTAATCGACTGATAGTGATCCTCACAGTCGAGTTTATGCTGAGTGCGTTTAGCGTCTCTCTGCAACGCGCTATAGGCTTTCTACAAGTAGTTCTACCAGTGATATGGGAGTTGGAGTCTATCAGTCTTCCAACCATATTTGCCCAGCTCTGGGGCCCTTCAGTATCGTGTCAGTAACTCTAGTTCATCATCTTCTATTTCAGAAATTTGAGAGGCACTGGTATCCACTTACCCTCGCAATAAATCTTCTTAATAAACAGCCCTCCCTTGGAATGCCCCACCCAAATAATGGGCCTCTCCCCCACCCCGAGCTCCAGTAACTGGGACGTCATCTGTTCCGCTCGCTCGTGTAGGCGGAGCCTGAAATAAAGGTTTTCTTAGTCTTAGGTAAAAAAGTGAAGCCTTTTATAATAGTTTTGATTCGTTTGCTCGTTTCAATTTACAATACAATAAATTACTATGACAATACACACATCTAGCCCCAAAGTAAGCGTAGCTTGTGTTATGAGTACCAAGCTGACTGATATAGTATTTATGTAATTTATTCATGAATATTTTCATGAATAAATTACATAAATACTATAATATTCGTATAAACACCCAGAAACTAAAGAAGATTCATGTTCATCGCACAAACATTTTCCAGTCGAGGCAATCCTGGGAACCTGCCCACTGCGCCACTCGGCCGTCTTAATGATTATCATCTTTTTGTAAATGGGGAAGGAAAAAAATCACAAAAACAACCATAGAAACTATAAAATTTCTATCGTTTTTTTTAAGTTATAATCTGAACCAAGATGAAGTTGTAGGAACTGAATCTCTGTTGGAATTTGGAATCAGATGGATCTCAGAGTTTCGAATTTAATTTCATATCACTGAGATACAGAATAGGCTAGCTGATCTTCGCAGTGCTTGTTAGAAACTAGGAAGCAAATATTTCCATGGGATATAGTTTGTAACGATCACTATTTCTTGAGCTTGAATCTTTATGACTCACCTTTTGCTTTCCTTGACCCAGAGCGGTCGCCACAAGTAGGGATCGCTCGTGTAGTTAACGGATATCACCCTCGCTCCGGGGTAGTCCACCCTTATCCAGTCCCTGGGCCAGCAGGGTGAGTAGCAATCGTCACAAATGCACCCACACCCAGCCTCGCACTTCATTCCGCACTTGCAATCACTCGCCTTCACTTCACCTTCACTTTCATCACTTTTAACTTTTACGCTGTTTTCGAATAAGTCCTTGACAAACTGTGCTTGGGTCTCATAGCTGCCTATATCGACATCATCTAAGAGCGTGTTGTTGTAAAACTTCTCAGTTATCAGCAAGTTCTCATTGGGCAAAATCTTTTTTATATTATCATATAAATGACTATCAACATCCGTTTTCATTATATCTTCACCTGAATAGTTAATGTAGTTATTTTGTATGTTAGCATCGCTTTTACTTTTTGTAATATTCGACGATGGCATCCTTAGGTCAAAAAATTCGTCATCATTTTCATTTATTTTAAACCTGCAGTCATTTTTCCGAATATCAGTGTCACCTTTTAAGTTTTTCTGCCTTATTTTATCGTTTATTTCGATATCGCGGCATTTCATTGCATTTAATTCGTTAAGTGTAGCATTATTATCATTTAATTCGGCATCTTTACCACAATTGCAGCTTTTAATTTTAGTGTTAGACTCATTTTCATCATTTATTTCACTTAATACATCATTTTCATCATTTTTGGTACTAAATTCATAATTCCCATTAGAACTCCTGTGTCGGATTTCAATATCGTCATCACTTCTGATATCACTACAGCATTTTGTTCGTTCATCGATACATTTGCAGGTGGGTACGGAATGCGGTCGACGTAGTGGGATTTTCTTTGGCGCTTTATCGTACTTTATTTGCCATTCGCCTTGCCGCCACGTATTACCTAATGAACCTGCAAAAAAGAATGACAGTTTTAGAAATTTTTCGGTTACGTAATGTAGTCAAAGTCAAAGTCAAGAATATCTTTATAAGAGTAGGCCCATAGATGGTGCGTACATCATCATCATCACATCAACCGATAGACGTCCACTGCTGGACATAGGTCTTTTGTAGGGAGTTCCAAGTTCCACGATTCTGAGCCGCTTGGATCCAACGGCTACCTGCGACGCGCTTAATGTCGTCTGTCCACCTCGTTGGGGGCCGACCAACGCTGCGCTTACCAGTACGGGGCTGCCATTCCAGCACCTTGGGACCCCAACGTCCATCCTTTCTCCGAACTATGTGCCCGGCCACTTAAGCTTCGCGACTCGTTGAGCTATGTCGGTAACTTTGGTTCTTCTACGAATCTCCACATTTCTGATTCGATCGCGTAGAGATACTCCGAGCATAGCTCTCTCCATCGCCCGCTGAGTGACTCTGAGCCTTCTTATGAGGCCCATAGTTAACGACCATGTTTCAGAGCCATAGGGTGCGTACATGATGCGTAAATATACACGGTAGTGAGATTATGGCGATAACCATATTTGTATAAATAAATAAATAAAATAAAATAAAAAGCCTTTTATTTCTTGCATTCCATAGTACAATTTCATTTACAGTGTGCATATAGAATAGATTAGAAATAAATAAATTAAAATTAATGTGATTATGATTAGCAAATAATTACAATGTAATAATAATATATTCAAATCCATTTTATTTGTGTAGTTTCATTTAAAAAAAAAAAAAAAAAACATTAAATTGATTACTGTGAACATGTTATGCAAATTATAACACTAACTTAAATCGACAACTAATGAATTTACTTATACATTTTTAAACCATATTTGTATACTTAAAACTAAAGCTAGGAGGATTTTTTAGAAGTAATAGAGTTTTTTGTTACAGAGCTCGTCCGGAGAAGTACTATCGATACCGCCATTCTTAATACTGCCGCTTAGCAGCATTGCTGTGTTCCGGTGTGAAGGGCGTGGTTGCCGGTGTTACTCTGCTTAAAGGCGATGGTTTTGCCCCTGCCGGTAAGCGAACCCGGAACCAACCACAGCGATCACCGACTCGCCAGGGAGTTTATTGTGACTCGTGGGCAGTCAGCATATAAATATACTAGCTGTTGCCCGCGACTTCGTCTGCGTTTGATTTTGTTTTTAAAGTATTCAGTATGGCTTAGCCTTAAGTGAGTATTGTAGTATATATATACATATATATATAACATGTGACAAATAATTTGCAATAAAATAAAATTGCGACTATAATTAAAGATCTAAGATATCCTATCTCTTAAGTTGGACCAGACTGCTCACGGTGAGCCAATTTTATTTAAAATCGGTTAAGTAGTTTAGTAGTCCATCGCGGACAAACATCGTGACAGGAGATTTATATATATTAAGATATAAATATAAATGACTATCAACATCCGTTTTCATTATATCTTCACCTGAATAGTTAATATAGTTATTTTGTATGTTAGCATCGCTTTTACTTTTTGTAATATTCGACAATGGCATCCTTAGGTCAAAAAATTCGTCATCATTTTCATTTATTTTAAACCTGCAGTCATTTTTCCGAATATCAGTGTCACCTTTTAAGTTTTTCTGCCTTATTTTTTTAGCAACGCTGTGCAACGTAATGCGAGACAACTTCGCGGGGACATAATTACGGGTAAACGAAGCCGTACACGTATAAAAATAGCTTCAATGTCAGTTTGTACGCCATGTCAAGGCTGAGCGGGTTAAATAACTACCTACGTCTACCCGACTTCAAGCAATGTGAACGAAGGGTTATGTATTTAAGAGTCGGTGTATGTGGGATTTCTACCTACGTTTAATTACGATCGCGTGATAGTTAACAATGATTTATACGCTTTTATAATATGATTCCTACCGATGCATAAATTTAAAGAATATGTTAAAACACAGTTGCTTGGAACCATCCAGCTCCGCTTTCATCTCTCACATGATAGAAAAATCAATGTTAAAATGTAAAATGTAAATTGTTGATGTTGGAAAAGAGCAACTGCTGAGTTTCTTGCAGGCTTCTTCTCGGTAGAATCTGCCTTCCGAACCGGTGTTAGAGTCACTACAAAGAGACAGACTTCGTCGCTTCGTCGCAGCAGCGAGGCACAGTTCCTAAGATGCTGGCAGCATTGCCCCTTTGGATGGCCAAACTAATTCGTTGGCCAAGGTAACTGCCCGCTCTAGGATCACCGGTAGACTCGATAACCCTTTTTGAGGATTCTTTAAAAAGAGCTCGTGCGTCCGGACCCCACGGTCCCAAAGACTCTACTCCAAAAGGCACAAAAATGAAACTGCTGTCCAGGTTTTCATATTTACGCCTCTTGTCCTGCTCGGCACTGGTAGCAGCCGCACCCACCATTGACGAGGTATATCGACAAACGTTGCATCCCACAAGTTTTTTTATTAAATTCATTTTCAAAGTAATAATTAAGAGTGGTATAGTAGGTTAAAGGAACCCTTTTAGTGAAATAGTTTGAAAAATACTCTGAATTATATAAATCAAATGTTCACATATACGACGCGTAGGTAGGTATGTGCGTGCAACATCCGCCTTCATTGTCCATCGTAGATATATCTACGTAGTATACGGGTAGTATACGCCGAGTGTGTGGTACGTACTGTGTGGTATACCACACAGTACGCTCGGCGCATCATCCTAACTGATATTATAATTCTTAGACGGAGAGTAACATAGACTTTTTTGAAGTTATACTTCTTTTTGCGTGTTAGGGGAAAATTATGAGAGAAACATTTTTTGATGCGCGCGCACAGCGTCACAAAAAAAACGACAATCTGAAGTTAGCTAGTCAACATTTTAGTTTTAAAAAAAACGGTTTTGACCGTGTACACTTTCAACTGACAAAAATCGGTGATTTATTGACTCAATTGGACAAAATTCTCAAATTTTAATTTATTTTGAGTGGAACTTGGTAGTGAGATAACCAGATAATGCGTTATAACAAAACTTTCAATGCATAAAATACCTTTTTTCTATAATTTTTTTGAAAAGATTTTTATCTTGTTACACAAAAGAAGTATAACTTCTATCGCGTGTACATAAGTACACGCACGTTTCTTTTATTAAATTTATTAGTTATTGTTTTAATGAATGATGAATACCTTATTGACAAGGTAGACTGGAAGTAGCCAGCTTCGCTCTCATCTCCCGCAAGATAGAGAAATGATTGTAAATGTTGGAAAAGAGCAACTGCTGAGTTTTTTGCCGGCCCTTCTCGGTAGAATCTGCCTTCCAAACTGGTGGTAGAGTCACTATAAACGGATATACTTGACGTGCCAATAGTGCTTATAAAGTAGGCCTACTTGAAATAAAGGAATAGATTTTTTTGATTTTTGAATTTGTGTAAATTAAGATTTGCATGCCATAGATTTTAACTAAACATGTATTGCTACAATGCTTTGTCAAAAGCACGGGAACATGGAATAGGAGAAGTTTACCCCCGTTTATTATTACACATATACAGTGGCGTGCACAGGGTTTTTGACCAGGGTATGCATAAAGCAGGTACATGGCATAAAATGGAAAAACTCCCCTACAATACTAGTTATATAAAATAATTTGGGTATGCAGTGCTTTTGTGCATGTATGAAGTGCACGCCACTGCACATATAGTATTTGGATATTATTTCCAACTGTGCGCCAATTCTCTGAAATTTGATAAAGCTGTGGAATAAGATTAACACATCGAAAAGTCACACTCTCCATTACAAAGTCGATGGAACACACAAAGTGAAAGTACAATAAAAAAGACAGGTAAAACTTACCATACAGTCCGTGCACGAAGATAACGTCAAGAGTATGTTCTTGTGGTAGTTCTGGAGAGTGCAGCACTTCGCAGTCAACTCGGGGCTCCGGGTGCAGGTGCCCGTAGCTCGCCGGCCGGGGCTTCGGCTGCTTGGCTGCTGGGGAGTTACGAGAAGTCCAGTACGGTAGTATGCGCACCGCGAGATATCTCGTGGCGAGAGAGAGACACGTTCCACACGTTAAATCAAATGCTATCATACTATCCCTATGGCATCGATTAATGCAATCAAAGCAATTAATTTATCGTCGATAAACCATCTCGTCCACGAGATTGAAGTTTGACAATTATTAATATTTTACGTATTACTTAATATTGGACAGAAGCAGGCGTTACTTTGCGGAAATCTATGATATATTATGAAAACAAGCGGACCCGCGCGATTTCGTCCGCGAATGAGCCGACTCAAAAAAAAAAAATTTATGTTGTCGCGGACTGTTTTATAGAACAATTCCGATATTCCGTCGTTTGGCGTAACGTTTAACGTTCACGTATCGCACGCAACAGAATCTCTCAAAAAGGTTATTTTTTGCCCTTTGTCCCGAGATTCCAATGTAAATGAATCTAGCTGTATACTAAATTTCATGAAAATCGTTGGAGCTGATTCCGAGATTCCAATTATATAAATACAAGAATTGCTCGTTTAAAGATATAAGATTAAGGATCATCCTCCGGGATAAGGAAAGCAGAAAATAGGAAAGTTGGCGCTGCTTGAAAGAGGCCTATGTCCAGCAGTGGACGCACAACGGCTGATGATGATGTGGGATGATAATAAGGGGATCCGGTGGTGTTAACACATATCCAGAATGAGTGAAGAAACGTTAAGCGCAAATTTTACTCCTTTTACTCCAAATTGCAGGTTTTGCGATGTAAAGACGTTCTAAAGCGGCATATTAAAGATGTGTTATCATGATATGGACCTATCACTTTGGGAATTGAAGTGAGTTAGAGGCCAGACCTTCACCGGCCATATATTACAATCTTATTCGAGGAGTACTGACGTCAATGTGAGAGCACATCAGTTACGCATAGAAGAAGCTATAAGGAGTCGCTGTGGTCGGATACGGCCAGGAGGAAATAATAACTTACTAAGATTTTTTATGAATTACGGAACCGAAGCGTGGTCGCTTACTATGGGCCTCATAAGAAGGCTCAGAATCACTCAGCGGACGATGGAAAGAGCAATGTTGGGAGTATCTCTACGTGATCAAATCAGAGTTACCGACGAAGCTCAGCGAGTTGCAAAGCTGAAGTGGAAATGGGCGGGGCACATAGCTCGGAGAACCGATGTACGTTGGGGTTCCAAGGTGTTGGAATGGCGACCCCGCACAGGTAAACGCAGCGTTGGTCGGCCCCCAACGAGGTGGACAAACGACATCAAACGACATACCTTTAACCTGTGGAATCCTTGCTGTGATCAGTCTGTGCAGGATGACAGTTGCAGTTGTCCAGAAAGACGACACGCACCAACGTCTGCAAAAAGAAGACACTCTTCTAAACGAAAAGAAAAAAAAAAGAAGTAAGAAGAGCGATTGTATCCGAAAATCGTATTAATTTGACATCTTTATTACATAACATCTGTGTCCGTGTCTTCCAACTAACTATATGCCAAATGTCAAGTGGTTTACTTGCTTAGTTGGGACGTGAAGGAAGGACAGACAAAAACACTTTCGAATTTATAATATTAGTCAAGATGGTTTCATTTGTCTTAACTTATTTAAATTGTTTGTCACATGCTTTACGATTGTTAACTTACTGAACTTTACTAACAAACGCAATGAGTATAATAGTGCGTCTTTGTTTACGCCGTTACTCATTGAGAGTAACGGCGTGCAAGCACGACTAACATAGGCACAAAATCTCAGTTCTACAGTAAGACAAACGTTTCTTTATTCAATCATGCGGAAGGTTTTAGTGCATATTTTATTATGGTTTTCTGTAAATATGCTGAAATATAACAATTTATGTTTGTTAAATATGTCATACCGACTTGGAGCTTTAATTGCGTACGCGGCGAATCTGATTGATGATATAAAAAAATAATGTACTACATATTTAAAGTAATCACTATTATCTACAAAAAAGTCCGCGAGGATATATGTCTAACTGTTATAGTAGAGTCACAATAACCGTGGTGTAAATAAAAACATGGCTAGAATCGAAAGATGGTGACATTCCTATCATGATATTAATGCCTATCCAATTAAATAGTTAAGATTGATTATGTACCTGCGAATTCCTTTTAAGTTACTCAAATTAGACCCATCGTTTAGAAGGTACCGGTATAGATAAATGCTAAAAGCAAGAAAAATGCCGCGGACCGCCGCGCCCGGTTACGTTTGGAAATAAAACTGGGACCGGTAGGTGGCGCTGCCAATAGGTTCTAGGTTTTTTGAAAGATATTAAAACCGATAAAAACCGATTTGGTTCAGACAAATTAGCTATGAAGTTAGAGCGATTCAAACCCAAGCTTTTTATCGTTTATGTAATCCGCAATATTCGAATATTAGGTATAATAGCACTTTTTTACACGTGCATTACATATAATATGTGTACATGGTATTGAGATGGTCGCGATAAAGTTGTTTCTAAAGCTACCTACGTTACCTACCTAGTTATAGATACGTCGTATTAATGTCCACACATTTAATTCCATTCCGAATCGGGTAAAACCAAGTCATTTGAAATCCTTAAAGATTACCTAGCAGCTACTTTACTTATTAAAGTGGTTGGCCTTATTTCTGAGGTTAAATGATGCTGTTCAAATACCTATGAGCAAATTGTACGTCTCGTTAGTTGCGCTACCAAAGGATTTTGATGGGAGTATTGTCGTAGTACATTTATTATTATCTACTTATTATAACACACCGCACGCCGCATAAGCGAAGCGTTGAGGTGGGTATTACTGTCAGTTTACGCACACCGAGTGATTCTCCAACTTAAAATGTCCCTTTTTTATTGTTTATTGCTTTTAGAAGTGAATATAAATAGACAAATGTTGAGGAAAAACACTATTTTTATTAGCTTTTTATTAGCTTCACTTGTATGTATGTTTGTAAGTTTGTAACCGACTTCTTTAGGCGCGATTTTGACCCACTTTGAACGGTCAGATTTGATTCAAACTTTGTATACATATCGAGGACCGATGACAATACACTAATCTGAAAAGATTATTCCAATTTTCAATATAAAAAATAAGATTTTTTAGTTTTTTCAAACTATTAATTACAATTACTACAGCGCCATCTAGACCCAAATGTAAAAAACCCTAGACCCAAATGTAAAAAACCTATGGCGTCTCCAACAGATGACGTTCGCGTACCTAACAAATTACACAGAAAACATTAAGCTACTAAATGGTAGAGGGCGTTAGCTGTTACTTTTTAATGGGCTGTTTTAAATAAGTTATCACGGAATTGATAGTAGATTAGATCAAATAACAGTTTAAAATAAACCAAACTAAAAAGTAGAAAATAAATAATAGTTTAAAAAAAACTAAAAAACACGCTTTTTATAGAAAACCGAACTAAAACAGAGAATAAATTTTAATAAATTTAAATTAATAATAGTGTGAATAAAAAAAAAAATTATTTAAAATAAAGCGTGGGGTGCTTTTTAAGATATTATCGAAATAATAATCACTCTACTCATATCTGTCAATAAAATATTTATAACTATTGACACCATGCACCGCTCTTTTTACAATAAAATATTTTTTTTTATTACTTAGTATGTCAATTATTACTAAAAAAAAAAAAAACTACTTTTGTTCTATGTTCGATAGATACAAACTGGGCCCTTTTAACCAAAGTGTTTGCTAGCCTCATTAATAACCCAGGAATCGAACTTGGGCCCTTATGATCGGTAATCGAAGATGCCACAATTGACCTGCGAGGCAGTAGATAAAACCAACATACGGTTTATATTTAGAAAGTAAGTTAAATGGTCTGAAGCGATTACCTACTTACTTACATAATAAATAATGCGCTCATAGCTTAAGTATCGGTTAGATGACTTGAAACGTAATGCGCGCCAGGCGTATACATACGTGGGTGTATACTTTGGGTCACGGAAAAAGAACGCTGCCGCGCTGATTTACATATTTGATGATTCTTCTTAGTCGTGCACTCTTGGCACAGTGGTCGTCGCATCATTGGATCGCACGGCTTCCCGCGCGAGTCTTCTCCACTTTTGACGGTTGGTAGCGTGTCGGAAGCATTCCACCACAGAGTTCTGGGTACAGGATTTCACCGTATCTGTCCAACGAGTAGGTAAACGCCCTCTTGGTCTTTTTCCTACAATCTGTCCTTGCACCACCAATCGTTCAATCGACCCCTCATTCCTTGAGATGTGGCCATAAAACTTGTAAATATATCGGATATTGGATTGGATGATAACCATGTTTAATAATTATATCGACACAGAGGAATGGGGCATGATATAGTTTTTACTATCCAGTTAATTATTTAGTATTAAAAAAAAAACGGTTCACCCATGCGTAAATGACGTAGTTTGTGTAAAAGTAGTCATTATAAATAGTAATTATACACAATTAAAAAAAACAAAACTCATTTATTTCAATTAAGCCTACTTTATAAGCACTTTTGAAACGTCAATAGTGGATGTATGTTTGTAGTGACTCTACCACCGGTTCGGAAAGCAGATTCTACCGAGAAGAAGCCGGCAATAAACTCTTTATTAGGTACGCGTCGCGCACGCAAAATTAAAATTAAGTAACTTCTGTCACTTTATGAGGCACGCGTCCCGTACAATGAGCGTGACGGTCTTTTAACTTTAATAGGATTGTCAATAGTAATCACTTGAAATTTTTTGAATCACTTAGAATGTTTTAATTTTTCCAGACAAACAAATAATGTTCGATAAATAAATATACTTCTTTTGATTTAATATTTTTACAAGGTGATTCCTTATGAAATATACTAATGCACCCTGCAACAGTATTTCGTAATTCGGTTACACGTTGAAGAATTTTCCAATCTATGGTATTACTTTCATTCATGAAAGCTTGAATATAAAACGTTTTAAATGTTTCTCACTTTGTAGATATTTATTGACTGTGGTTTACTGACAGTTATTTTTTGCATATGGTGATAACACGAAATTCATTCGGGGCAGTCTTTTGGAACTGCGATAGAAGTAAAAACGAAATCTATGGACAAGAGTTCCATGACTGGTTTTCACCTAAAAATTGCCCCAAAAAATGTATTCTGTTATTTTTTTAGCAAGCATCTTCACGGGGCGGGTTTGTATTTCTCACTCATGTCTACGATATCAAATAAATAAACTTAATCGTCCGACTATGCGAACAATTCGCCTTTTACGTGACACGTACTATATTTAGCCTCTTGTGGGATTTCATGGCCTTGACAGTGAACGAGTTGTATTATCTTATATGTCGATATGTTATATGAGAAGATGTTATATGTAGGTATATTATGTAAATGCGGTAGGCAGTAGGCACATATTTTCTTGGTGAGTTTATTTATTTAAACGTGTAGGCCCAGATGTTCTCATTAAGTAACTGCTATAGGCGATTTGAGGGGAAAAAAAAGATTTTCGATTCGAGTTATCATATAAAAACGCAATAGAAGGATTTTTGAAGTTGTACTTCTTTTGGCGCATTACGATGCGCGTGCTAAAAAATGTATTCACTTATTAACTTCAATACTAACAATGTTCAGGATGGCACTTAGATCTTTCATTAATTAACAGTATTATTGAAGCTAAATACCTAGTTTCTTAGCAGTAATTATTGATTCTCATGACTATTATTCTTCCTTCCTATTAAAGTATTCATTTTGTAAAAGACATAATTAAAGCCCACCAACCTGCTTTAGAGCAGTGTTGTGGGTCTGTACTCTATAAACCTGACTTCCCAAGGAGTGAAATAAAACAACTGGACTGACTCTAATACTCTATATTAAGCTTCTCTATAATTCATATTACTTGTTACCTTCAAATGACTCTACTACCAGTTCGGAATGCTGTCTCCGGCAGAGAAGACCACTGGCAAGAAACTCTACCGTTGCTCTTTAATTCAATCAATTAAAAAAAACTAACGCTAACGCTAGGCCCTTTGATACAAGACATATTTTAAGACAGGTCAAACATAACTTCTATTATCACTTATAACATCAGGACTTTTGAAACAAGTTGTTTGTATAGAGCAACCTCTGCTTCATAAACTGTCGGTATAAAATAATGCTAGGGCTCCATATAAGATACCTAAATAACCCAAAGGATGAGATATACTTATCTGATGCAACATCAGGTACAACCATAGTACCAACAACTTTTAACAACTCCATCACCAGTACATACGACTAGTTCCGCCACAACAACATTTCGTTAAGTATATCGTTTCCATTATAAATCATCTAAACCCAATTTGTAACGTTCTATCCACAATACTTTACTTAGTCTCCTTTTCTCAATTAGTTAATTTTAAATCCGTGCTAACTTTTCTTTCCCGCCAATCTATCTTGTCAAACTCGCGTCTCCCGCCATAGACCCTATACTTTTCTTTGACAGTCTACTAAAGTCCATTATTCTATTTTCAATACATTGTCAATGAGTATACAAACTATGATTTGTTGATATATTTAATATAATCATCGGGTTTATCATAGATAAAATGCTGTAATTCCCTATTTCCTAACACGCGCGCACACCGTCACAAAAAACCGACACCCTGAAGTTAGCTATAAGGTTTGACAGTGTACCCTTTCAATTGTCAGAGTCTGCGGACTCATTCGGGTGATTCAATTGTTTCAATTGTACAAAAATCTAAAATTTTAATGTTGAGTTAAACATGGTTTTCCGATAACTAACTGTCTATTAGTGTTCCAAATTTAATTATGTTTATTATGTTCATTTCTTTAATTATGTAGAAATATTATTTATGAGATATTTAAATCATCATCATCATCTCAACCAATCGACGTCCACTACTAGACATAGGTCTTTTGTAGGGAGTTCCACAATACACGGTCCTGGGCCGCTTGCCTCCAGCCGCTCCCAGCGACTCGCCTGATGTCATCTGTCCACCTCGATGGGGGCTGACCTACGCTGCGCTTACCGGTGCGGGGTCGCCATTCCAGCACCTTAAGACCCCAACGTCCATCGGTTCTCCGTGCTATGTGCCCCGCCCATTGCCACTCCAGCTTCGCGATTCGCTGAGCTATGTCGGTAACTCTAGTTCTTCTACGGATCTCCTCATTTCTGATTTGATCACGTAGAGATACTCCTAACATAGCTCTCTCCATCGCCCGCTGAGTGACTCTGAGCCTTCTTATGAGGCCCATAGTTAGCGACCATGTCTCTGATCCGTAAGTCAAAACTGGCAACACGCACTGTTCGAAGACTTTAGTCATAGATATTTAAATAAACTTTATTTAACGAGATTGTGCGTTATGATAAACTTTCAATGTATTGTAACGGATACGCAAATAAAAACAATATTAGTACAACAAAATATTTTAATACTTTTCAAAAAAATGGCGGGCTTTGGCTAGCTTGACGTACCAAACCATAATGGCGGTATTTTTGGCATGGCGGTGAGGTACGACAACATGGCGGCTTGGCTTTGACATATTGTCTATCTATAATCTGTGGTCGGTGCACTGGCTGACGTCGTATTCGTTACAGTATGGAATATCTTTTTTTCCATTGTTAGTGTAGTTTTTTCTTCAAACGTAGAATAAGACGTAAGGTAAATTTTTGAAAAGATTATTTATTTATTTTGTTCCACCAAAGTATAACTTCTAACGCGTGAACATAAGTACACACACGTTTTTTTTTTATAACTTCTACAGCGAATTCTATTTGCACGAGCCTTCTGCGATACCACGTCCCGTTCCAAACAAGTCATAGCGATCGACAGCGCAGTTTTAAAGCGAAGGATCGCTGCGATTGCTCGCCCGTGAGTGAGGCCCTTATACTCTACATAGAGACAGTTTCGCAAGAGCCTCATTGCGAGGCGTAGGTTCACGCGGTTGACCCTTCTTTGTTCGGCCGATCGCAATACCTACTTTATGATAATACGCACACGGTTTCTCAATCGCAGAGTATTCTTTCAGTTTTCATTTACACGTTGTATATAACACAGTCGACACTGGGCCAGTGTCCACCAATCCGCACTGGGCCAGCGTGGTGGACGGCCTTAACCCCTTCTCTTTGTGGGAGGAGACCCGTGACCGGTAACGGGTAATGTTGTGGATGATATAACTCAAGCTACGCTTAATTTGGGGCTATATTATTCATAAAAATATTTATAATATACAAACAAACACCCAGACACTGAAAAACGTTCATGTTCATCACACAAACATTTTTGAAGTTATACTTCTTTTGGCGCGTTAGGGAAAAATGGTGAGAGTAAATTTTTACGATGCGCGCGCACACCGTCACAAAAAACCGACATCATGAAGTTAGCTTTAGTCAACATTTTAGTTTTCTAACACAGGTTTGACAGTTGACTTTCAATAATTCAAACAATTCCTTTTTCTATTGTTAGTGTAATTCGTACTGCAAACTTAGAAAGATAACATTTTTGAAATAATTTTTATCTTGTTACGCCAAATAAGTATAACTTCTAACGCGTGTACAAGAGTACACACACGTTTTTTTTTAGTTGTGAGACTCAAACCCACAGCCTTGGACTCAAAAGCAGGGTCGCTGCTTACTGCGCCAATCGCCCATCAAATAAAACTTAGAAATGTTTTCATGCAACGTATCAATTATCTAATACTGTGAAGATAGCCCACGTGCAGCCACCGGAAGCGGCTAGTGTGATAATTTGCGAGACCGCGTTCACGTGGCGATGCCTCGTGTTGCGTACATGCGCCGTGCACGTGTGCGTGTGCGCGTGTGGGCGTACAGCACGTGTGTGTGTGTATATTGTCTTGATAAGTGCCCGTATCTATTGAGATCTAGATGCATTGTAGGTTTTATATACCAAGTAATAACTCACGAGTATTTTAAGCGCAATAAACACTCAAATCTTTATCGCTACTTATTGAAAGGTTTTCTGAATGGGCATAGCTACTTGCTTTCCAGCCGACAAAGATATGACGCTAAGGGATTTTAGCGACGGCCGATTGGCGCACCTTTTACTCACAACTGCAAAATGTTTGTGTGATGAACATTTTACAATGTTTGTCTGTATATTATAATTTTTTTTGTACTAATATAAGTCCCAAAGTTAGCGTACCTTGTGTTATATACAACGTGTTAATGAAAACCGCAATAATACAGGCTTTAGAGGTACATTATGTCTCTGAGACTTATCTGTGAAACCGAAAACCTAATAGTATTTGAGTAAACCACTGCCGTAGTTTACTGAAATAAATCAGATACAGCCGTAACATCACATGCAAAATTAAAATGTGTTTTCCTTTACCGTTGACTTAACTTAGAAAAGTTAGAGGTGCGTTTTTAGCAATTAAAATATCACTTGCATCAACGGTGAAGGAAAACATCGTGAGGAAACCTGCATGCCTGAAATTTGTGTGGAGTCCACCAATCCGCACTGGGCCAGCGTGGTGGACTACGGCCGTAATCCATTTTTATTCTGGCAGGAGAACCCTGGAGGAAGTGATTATAACCGGGACGTGCTCTCCAGGGCACGGGGGTTCAAACCGGTGATTTCCTTACTCGAGGCTGGTACGAGTAGGTATACTGAAATTCTTTTGCAGAAAAACCCAATATCTATAAAGCTTAGCACGACCCGGGATGCAAACCCGGGACTTCGTGATACGTAGTTAAAAATGCTAACCACTATAAAAACGAGGCATTTACGTTATAAATATTTAATCCAATGAGTTTATAAGTGAATTTGTAACGATTAATGTTTTGACCCAAAAGATACAAGAATAAATGAAATGTTACATATTTATTAAAATAAATATGTAACATTTCATTCATTATCTTTAAACAAACACAAAGAAAGGCATGTCAAGTGGGAATTTGTTATTTATGGATTGACCTAAAAATTATATTCGATACGTTAGCGTTTTTAGGTTAATCTGTAGATAATCCGAAAACACTTTTTTAATGTTTTACACGCCCGTCTATATGTCCACTCCAATGATAAAAGCGCGTCTGCCGCTAAGCGACACTACTGCGGGCGTTGTTGCCGGTGTACTACTACGCCTCAGTTTGATGGACAAACGAAATAATATTGAGGGATGCATAAATAAATTTCATAAGGAACCACCCTGTAAAAATATTAAATCAAAAGAACCATATTTATTTTTACATACAAACTAATTCCAAGTGTTTACTTATGACAACCCTATTGAAGATAAAAGACCGATACGCGCATAGTATCTACGTTACGCGACGCGTACCTCATAATGTGACAGGAGTCATATAATTTTAATTTTGCATATGAGTTTAGGGCTGTGTCTGATTTCTTTCAGTAAAAACTATGGCAGTGGTTTATCCATGTAGGCCTATCACAGGCACTTTTGCTGTTCATACATATAATATGTTTACATAATTGTAAAGGGATGGTGATAACTTCGTTCGCCAACTTAAACCTAAAGCTACGAGGGTTCCAAACTAAGAAGAGCCCACAACAAACTTAGCGGGGTAAATTTCTTTTTTGTTATCACCATCTCACAGTAAATTTATATTACGCTATGACGATAGAGCAATTCACACCAAAGCTTTTTTATCGTTTAAGCAATCCTTAACGTTATAATAGGATATTTCTGTAACATTACGTTTGAGAGACATCTCATAGGTTTCATTCGGTCATTTGTTATGAAATAATATACCCATGAATGAATAAGCAATTTTATGTAGCCTAGTAAACTGCACAACGAGTTTATTTTTGCTTCTATTATTTATATTGTTACAGTCCATTTTCTTTTTAAAATTTGCTATATTTTTATGGACATAAATTAAATTTTCAAATATGCACTGACTATGCACCGTCATTATTTTAACATCTTTAAATTTATCCCATAACTTTCTGGGGCCCATTTTATATATCGCATGAACAGCCCTTTTCTGTAGGACAAAAATAGAATCTATATCAGCAGCATTCCCCAATAACAAAATGCCGTAGGACATAATGCTGTAAAAATAACTAAAATACAAGCCTAGCATTTCTATATTTGTCATATGAAGAATCTTTTTAACCGCGTATGCTGCAGAACTAAGTCTGTTCGCTAAATTATTTATATGTGGGCCCCATTGAAGCTTAGCATCTAAAGTTATTCCTAAAAAGATTGTCGTATCCACCAAATCCAACTCCTCATTATTAAGTTGTACAATGGTTATTACTTGTTTGACATTCGGTAACGTGAATACTCTTCGTTTCTTCCCGTTAATAGCTTAGTTATTAGCCTCAAACCATTGTACCACTTTAGCGAGACATATGTTTACATCGTCAAGATTTGTTTCCCGTCGTTTAATTCTATACATCAATGATGTATATAATGTGATTGTCCTTAGCAAGGTAAGGAAGGTCATTAATGTAAATGAGGAACAGAAAAGGTTCTAATATAGATCCCTGGGGGACACCAATTTTCATAAATGACCCGTTAGACCGCTTTCAGTTCACGTAAAATTTGAAGTCTTTTTAATTTGAGTGGTGTAATAAGTGTTTAGCCGCTAACTACTTATAGCCATTTGGCTAAGCGGAGAAAGAAAGTTTGATAAAAAAGAGAAACACACAGAATTAAGAAGATACAGAAACCGTGTACACTACTAATATTGAAGCAATAATTAGTAGTATTTCTCTAACAGGCAGTTAGTCAGTTCATTTAGCAGTTGACAGTAATTATTTTACATCTAATATTACTGTTTTTAGACACAATGCACTGCCCGTAATAATGTCTGAATGAGGGTTCTGAATTCTGTGTTTACTCCTTATAAAAAAAGAGTTATTAGCACTAAATATGTTAAAATGCGAATCAATTTAGCCCTATGAAGTTATATTTATAATATGTTTTATTATTTAGCCACCTGACAACATAATATTTGCAGCACTACAGCATCTTTGTAACAAAAATAAAAATCTATTTGTAAATTACGGATTTCATCTCGTTCCGCGCACAGCTTCCCGCGTCCAACGCGGTTGGCGGGCCGCCACGCCAATGTCACCGGGTCGTTGAACCGCGATGACGCGGGTCTGATAAGGCGAGCTGTCACTACATTCGCACTATATCACTATTTATCATAACCCAGTTATTACTTATGTCGGTATTCACTAAATCGAATGCCTATAGAAAAAAAAACCGTGTGCGTACACGCGTTAGAAGTTATACTTCTTTGGCGTAACAAGATAAGAATCTTTTCAAAAATTTTATCTACGCCTTATCTAGAAACCGTTTCCGTTTGTAGAAAAAACGACACTGTTAGTGTCGTTTTTTCGAAAAGAAAAAAGGCATTTTATTTTATTATTATTCAAACAGAATTGTTGAATGGCAACTGTCAAACGTTTTTAGAAAAACTAAAATGTTGACTACAGCTAACTTCATGGTGTCGGTTTTTTGTGACTGTGTGCGCGCGCATCGTTAAAATATACTCTCACCAGTTATCCTTAAAGCGCCAAAAGGAGTAAAACGTCAAAAAAAGGTGTGTGTACGTATGACGCGTTAGAAGTAATACTTCAAGTATGTATGTTTGTAGTGACTACAGGGAAGAACCGGCAAGAAACTCAGTTGCCCTTTTCCAACATCAACATTTACAATCACTTTTCTTCTGATTTGCGGTGAACAATCGTTTGTTTGCGTGCGTTTGACAATTTTAAGTAGTGGAAGAAGGACGATATTTGGTGTAAAAATACATGCCACAACTAGCCTATGGTACTCTCCATCTTTTCAACTAACTCTATGCCAAATATAAAGTAATATACTTTATATTAGTTAGTATAGTTAGGGCGTGAAGGAAATACAAACAACAACACTTCGATTCGGGAAGTTTTCTTCTGAAATACTTGTTAAAAAATAATTGTCCGACGATGCAATGTATCTACTTTTGGACGGCTCAGATTAGAATTAAAACGCAAAACATTACAATACAAGCAATTAAAAAACAATGAATAGACGTCACAACGTGTAATATGGCGGAGCTGCCACGTGTTATCGGTAACACTTTTAGAGCTGAAGGCTTTGTTTGTGTGTGTAGCGTTAAGTACCATACTGTATACGCAATTGTATTTGATTTTTGAAGTTATACTTCTTTTGACGCGTTAGGGAAAATTATGAGAGTAAATTTTTACGATATGCGCGCACACCGTCACTAAAAACCGACACCCTGAAGTTAGCTATAAGGTTTGACAGTGTACACTTTCAATTGTCATAGTCTGCGGATTCACTTGTATAAAAATCTCAATTTTAATGTTCAGTGAAACTTAGTTGTCCGATAACGAAGTCTGAATAACGAAAGAATGTCCATAAGTACACACACTTTTTTTTAGTTGGTCTATACAAATTATCTAGTAAGAGTAAAATTTTCTTGGATCGTGTCGTGTAAAGCATCTATTTACTTACATTCGGATTTAACTACAAAATTCGTTAACTGTTTACATTGAGCGAGGTCCCCATCTCATGAATTTTCTACCTTGACGTTTTGCTCACGTCACTCTTAACTCAAGTTCCTACTGAAATTTCGGTTAGCTATCGTGTATAGAGAGTTCGCCTTAACATGATTGGCAGTCATGGCCGCTAATCACATAACAAGAGCATTGTCAATTCAAAGCGTGCTTCATTCAAATAGGCGCGAAAAGGCATTTACTTATAATAAGTGTTAGCAAATGGTGAAACCTATGGTGCACTCTTTTAAACACGTAAAGGAGCATTATCTATCGATGTCATAGTATATTTATCACTGTTTACTTATTATAGATATATATTTATATTATATAAATATTTATTATATTATTTTTATGTATTTTGTATATATAGTATATTCAAATGTTATTGTATTAGTATGTAGAATTTTGTTATTATTTAGATATATTAAATATACTTAGTAGTTATGAAGTATATTGTACCTTTATTTGACCTATACCACAATTAAATCATCTTACTCACTGGGTAGCTGGAAGAGATCTCTTATAGAGATAAGCTTTCCTTTGTACTCTTCATGTATCTTATGTTCACAATCACAATTTATGGTACATAATAAATAAATAAATAAATAAATAAACCTACACGGCAAAATTAATCCTCATGCCAAAGCCATGATTGTTATTGACAGTTCATGCTCGGAGAGTGGATAAACTTATAAAGCTGTGGGAGAGAATAAAAATTCTATCCTTTCCCCGTGGAGAAAATATCTGCTATCCATACTAGCCGTGCAGGTGCAGGTGAGATGGTGATAACAAAAAAAACCTGCTAAATTTGTTATGGGCTTCTGCTTAGACCGGGGCGCGCTTGGAACCCTCGTACCTTTAGTTTTCAGTTGACGAATTTAGTTATCGCCGCCAACTCACTTCTATGTCATATTTTACATGTAATGTAATCAAAAGTGCCATCTATGTGCCTATTTGAATAAAGAAATATTTGACAATGACTTTGACTTTAGAAAATCATATTAATTTTAAACCGTAATTTTTCACATCTACAAGACATTGGCGAAGTACCTTGTGCCCAGTTGGCACAGACAAAAGCCATAAACAAGAATTGAATTGAATTGAATTGTAATTTTTCACAAGATATTTCAGTTTAAAACGCACATAACTCAGAAAAGTTAGAGATGCGTGCCGGGCTCGAACTCGGGACCCCGCAAGCTGACACTGAAACCACTAGGCTATCACCTCTATTGAGTAAAATAGGTACCTATGAATATTTATTATTCAACTAGTTCGTGTACGTCATGTCACGTAAAAAGAATACTGACAGTCAGTGTTACGCACAAGTGGCAATTTCCGTAATCCACTTGTTTGGTTGCAGCGTGAAAGAAAGAAAAATATTCAATGAAAATTAAGATTAAAGAACTTGTTCATTGTAAAATCGAAATCTTCTGAGGATGCTCCGCCGTCGGTGCGAAACGCACTCTACTCTACATTGCCGAAGATCTGTTTGGTGTGGACTATCAAGATTGAAGAAATTATGAATTGCGCTTTAAGCGGAGTATAGCAAATTCACCTTTTTAATTCCGTCATGAAATTCCGCAAAGTAACGCCTCATCATCTTCATCATCAACTAATCGACGTCCACTGTTGGACATAGGTCTTTTGTAGGGAGTTCCACAACACACGGCCCTGGGCCGATTGCCTCCAGCGGCTCCCAGCGACTCGCCTGATGTCATCTGTCCACCTCGTTGGGGGCCGACCTACGCTGCGCTTATCGGTGCGGGGTCGCCATTCCAAGTAACGCCTGCTTCTATCCAAATATAATATTAATTAGGATTGGAAAAATGTTTTTAATTTAGTTTGTTTTTCTTTATTACATTTTATTATTGATCGACCACACAACTGTTATAGCAGACTTGGAGCCCAGGTGTGTTTTTTGCGTGACACCAACTGAGCCTACTAGGATTACATAAGGAATGAGTTTGACACCGATTCATTTTGTGTGAGATAATATTGCGTGACTTGACTTCAAGGTTGAAATTTTTTTTTAGAACTTTATGGTTCAGTTCTATAGAAACACGAAACGATTGGTTTTAGGTTTACGAAGTAGAGAGACGTCGTGAGGAAACCCGAATGCCCGAGACATTCAAGAGGGCGTGTTGAGTCCAATTAAATCAAATCCGCATTTAGCTAGCGTGCAGTGTTGTGGACTAAGCTACGGCCTGAACCCTTCTCATTCTGTAATCCGTTCCCAGTGGTATACAATGATAACTGTCCTAAATTACTCAATTTTTTCTTACTTGTGTCATAATGTAAACAAAATTGTCATTACTTTTTTAGTGTTAAGTATGTTTTAAATATAGAAGGAGAAAAAAAGTTTTAAAATAAGTTAACACAAAAAAAGAAAAAGAGATACGTTACCATAATATCCATCCATTACCGGCCCGCTACAGAGCACGGGTCTCCTCCCACGATGAGAAAGGGCCGTAGTCCACCACGCTGGCCCAGTGCGGATTGGTGGACTCCACATACCTTTGAGAACATTATGTAGAACTCTCAGGCATGCAGGTTTCCTCGCGATGTTTTCCTTCACCGTCGAAGCAAGTTGTATTTTTAATTACTTAAAACGCACATAACTAAGACAAGTTAGAGGTGCGTGCTGGGATTCGAACTCGGCCCCCCCAAGTGAAGTCGAGCTCCTACTGAGCTATCACCGCTTCAATATATTCGTTATGAATGTAATATGTGTATAATATTTTTATTTTATTTTTGAAGTTATACTTCTTCTGGCGCGTTAGGGAAAAATGATGAGAGTATTTACGATGCGCGCGCACACCGTCACGAAAAATCGACACCTTGAAGTTAGCTATAAGGTTTGACATTGTACACTTTCAATTGACGAGGTCTGCGGGCGCATTCCGGTGATTCAATTGATGCAATTATACATAAATCTTAATTTTTAATGTGTCAAATAGAGTCTAACAGTATTCCAAATTTATTTATGTTTATTATGTCCGTTCCTTTAATTATATAGAAATATTTATTTTGTGATATTTAAATAAACTTTATGTAACTAACTAAATAACTAGCTGATATTGCGTTATAATAAAACTTTCAACGTATTAAATACCTTTTCTAAAAACGTAGAATAAGGCGAAAATGAAATTTTTGAAAAGCTTTTAAACTTTTATCTCGTTACGTTAAAGAATATAACTTCTCTAACGCGTGTATATAAATGCACACACGATAACGATACGATATTACATATATCATGTGAGTAAATATTCAGTGTATAGATATTATAATAAAGATTTAAAAGGTTTCTTACACAAGCGCCAATAAATATGGATGCTTCAGGCCATCTTGGACTGTGACGTCAGAGGTCGCCATCTTGAAGTCACATTTTACCACCTGTAACAAAGTAGTTGTACAGCTTTTTGGAGTTTACTCCTTAAGAATCGATTTTCATATATAAGGCGCCCGGTATGAGGAAAATGTGAGGAGTAAAATCTACTGATGAATGACCTCGACCTCGGGACAGAGTGAGATAGAAAACATTATACATTTTTTTTCCTATTCTAGTTACCATGGAAACTAAATAATAAACATTTATCCTAATAGTTCTGATATACTACATCCACCTTAATCTCCCGTAGGTTTACAGTTAACAACTTACTTTTAAATGCAAAAAAAGCAAAGTGTGTCGAATTTATCTTACCAAATGTAAAGAAAATTGATAAAAATATAATGATAACTGGTGAATCACTAAGAATAGAGACTTCCACAGTTTTTCTGGGCGTGACCTTGGATAATAAGCTACAGTGGGGTGCCCATATAGATTCACTAGCGGGTAAACTAAGCTCGGCTGCCTACGCAGTCAGAAAAATTAGACAGATTACTGACGTTGAAATAGCTAGGCTAGTTTATTTTGCGTACTTTCATAGTGTTATGTCCTATGGAATCTTGTTATGGGGTAAAGCAGCTGATATCGAAACTATATTTATATTGCAGAAAAGAGCTGTACGGTCAATATATAAACTTAAATCACGCGAATCCCTCCGTGAGAAGTTTAAAGAAATAGGCATACTTACTGTAGCTTCACAATATATTTATAACAATATAGTATTTGTAAGACAACATATTAGTATTTATAAACAAAAAGTGGACATAAACAGTCGACTTACAAGAAATGGTCATAAATTAGTGTCATCTGCATATCGTCTGCGTAAGGTACAGGGATCATTTGTGGGATTGAGTATACGCTTTTATAATATGATTCCTAAGGTGATTTTGGACCTGCCAATGCACAAGTTTAAAGAATTTGTTAAAACACACTTATTACAGCGAGGTTACTATACAACTGATGAATTTTTTAATGACAAGGTTGCTTGGAAGCTTCCGGCTCCGCTTTCAGCTCACACAAGATAGAAAAATGAATGTTAAAATGCAAAATGTAAATTGTTGATGTTGGAAAAGAGCAACTGCTGAGTTTCTTGCCGGCTTCTTCTCGGTAGAATCTGCCTTCCGAACCGGTGGTAGAATCACTACAAACAGACAGACTTGACGTTTCAAAAGTGCTTATATTAGGCCTACTTGAAATAAATAAATTTTGAATTTTGAATTTTTAAGAAGTTACACTTCCGCCGAGTGTGAATAAATTGCACAGGATTTTAAATTTACCCTTTCATATGGTAATAATCTTTATTCAGCTAAATAAACTCTTTTTGTGTATGTTTCGACAATTGTACTTAAGGAGTGAACTCCAGTCGTGCGTCGGAGCTGACACTCACTTTTTTCCACTTATACGCCAGTTCTCTGAGAGTTGATAAAGCTGTGTGAGAAGATACATTTATACCCTTTCCCCGGGGATATAATTCTCTCCTGCCCATGCTAGCCGTGCTGAGTGTACTTTGTCTTATTATCTCCTTTTAAAAGAGACTTACATCAAAATTCAAAATTCAAAATTCAAAATTCATTTATTTCAAGTAGGCCTAATATAAGCACTTTTGAAACGTCAAGTCTGTCTGTTTGTATTGATTCTACCACCGGTTCGGAAGGCAGATTCTACCGAGAAGAAGCCGGCAAGAAACTCAGCAGTTGCTCTTTTCCAACATCAACAATTTACATTTTGCATTTTAACATTCATTTTTCTATCTTGTGAGAGCTGAAAGCAGAGCCGGAAGCTTCCAAGCAACCTTCATCAAGCAACATCAGCTCCATCGACCCATTACCGGGCCACTTCAAGGTATCCTCTTAGAATATGGAGGGTTCAGGCCGTAGGCCGTACCTATTGGTGGACTTCACAAGCCTTTGAGAAATTTATGGAGAACTCTCAGGCATGCGGGTTTCCTCACGATGAATTAAATAAATAAATATATATGTACTACTACGATACACACATCGCCATCTAGCCCCAAAGTAAGCGTAGCTTGTGTTATGGGTACTGAGATAACTAGCTGTTGAATATATATTTTTTATGAATATCATACACATAAATACATATAATATACAGATATTGTATTTTTACTACTTTATACTTCAGAACCTATGGATCAGATCAAGGGTTATTTTAAAGAATTTGCTACGGGCCCCGCGCTTGCTTAATCAGGCACTGAGTACACCCACTAAAAATATTACTAATACTCGATTTAGAGTAACTATCAATGATAACGTTATTTCATGACATTAAAAATTCCACATGGATGTTACCCAAATAAATAAATAAATAAATATACTACGACAATACACACATCGCCATCTAGACCCAAAGTAAGCGTAGCTTGTGTTATGGTAACTGAGATGACTGATGAATATTTTCATGAATAGTATAGATAAATACTTAAAAATACTTATAAACAGACACTGAAAAACAATCATGTTCATCACACAAACATTTTCCAGTTGTGGGACTCGAACCCAAGGCCGTTTACTCAGAAAGCAAGGTCGCTGCCCACTGCGCCGTTCGTTCGTATCGTTCAGTGTTATGAACAGGTCAATTTACGATTTAGGAGGTCTTGAATTCGATTTCCGTATCGAGCAATTAGTAAATTGCAAGTATTGGGTCTTTTTTGCAAGAAATTCTCAGTACCACCCTCGGTCCACCTCTGTGCTTTGCAGAGCATGTAAAGCCTCGGCCCAGGTTATTATCCTTAAAACAATAACGGAATGTGACACCATATCAACCCGCCAACCCGCTTTGAAGACAGGTGATGGGTACAAGTCATAAATCTCTTTCATTCATTAGAGTCTGTTCGCAGCGAAGGAGAATAGTGGGATGGAGATGATGATGATGAGTAAATTCAGTTAATAAAATTAATACTTCATTTACCTTCACGGAAGAGCGCCCAAGCCGGCCATTCTTTATTAATTAGGTATTTGAATTTCGAACGAAAACAGATTATTCAGAACAATGGAACAAGCAAACACAAACAAAACCAAATAAAAACTATAATCAAACACACGTTATCAATTAAAAAATCGCCTATTTTTTATAATGAACTGAATGTATTTCTAAGATAATACTGTTTTTTTTTTAATTATTTTTAAACAAAGAAAATGTTTTTTTTTTAGTTCTAATCTGCGAACGCAGCCGTACACCACGCGCTTTCCCGCGCAACTATTTGTCAAAGTGGATTGGACTTTATTAGATAAAAGTCTTAGGCAACAACAATCATAATTGAAATATACTCTATTTCGATTTCAAAGAGCTTGTTTTGCATTGACGACTATCAACATTTTAACCCTTTCATAAACAAAGTATGTTATTATATATACAGACTAAGCAAAAAGAACTTTAAGTTGATGAGCTATAAGGTTTAATTTACAATAAATAGTGTGGTAATATAGAAGCGATACAAAGAAACCTTCGCAATCAAACCAGTTTAACAAGTTTTAAGTAATATCTTAATTTAAAAAGTGCGTGTTATAACTTAATTATTCCAGCCCTATAAAGTTCAAAAAGTAGTTTAAAACTAAATACCAAAAACAGCTTCCTTTAGGTAATTAATATAATATAAAAAAACAGTGTTTAATGGCGACAGTTCTCATAGAGAGATAAACTATTTAAAAATAAGTAAAGTTATCGTACAGAATTATATTCTGTGCCAAAAATCAATTTTCTTTTTTAAAAAAATTGCGGAAACGGCTTCATTCGCGTTATTGTAATTTATTTAAAGCGAATGTTACTTCAGTTATAAGTATTTACATATAACGGTTAATTGACGCAGCGTAGGTATGTAGGTAAAACAGCTGGTTAGTATTTTTTCTTCTTATTTTTTAACAGAATTATAAAAGTCTTTCCAGTTTACACAATCTTTCCTGAATATAATATTATTATGGAAGTATACACATAGATTTCACATTTAAACTGCAGAGTTAATGAATATAGATAGCAAAAAATTAAACAAAATATTTTAATATGCCGCACGTGTTTAAGAAAACACATATATTTTTAAGCATAGACAAAAAAGGGGTTTTTGGCTCGATTTTTTAAACTGGTTCGTCTTCTTGGTACATAAAAAGACAGTATAGGTTTATAGCTTCCTGTGTTTATTGTATATTATTTATCAACTAGTCTGTTGTATTTTAATAGGTCCCTCGATACTATAATTTAAAAAGGCCACCAGGGTCGCTGCTAAACTTGTTTTCAAACCATTTATTGTCATTGAAAATTGTATTTTGCTAAACGGTTTTATCCAAAGACGAAGTTTTTATTGCTTTCCTTAAAACATTGTGGCTGGGACCGATTTATCTGAATTTGGAAGACTCCTTTTGATTTATCTTATATCTTTAAACGAGCAATTCTTGTATATATATATAAATGGAATCTCGGAATCGGCTCCAACGATTTTCATGAAATTTAGTATACAGGGGGTTTGGGGGGCGATAAATCGATCTAGCTAGGAGTCATTTATATTGTAATCTCGGAATCATTTATATTGGACATACGAATATTTTTTTAAGTCGACTCATTCGTGGATGAAGTCGCGCGGGTCCGCTAGTTGATTTTAAGATTACAAACTCATTCTTGAACCCACCGCGTCGTATCCCGCCTCCTTCGTAGCGTAATGTAACAAAATATAAAAATATGTATCCTGTAACTGGAAAAATAACGCTTTCTCATAAATAAACTTTCATCCCCTATTTAATTCCTTTTGGGGGTGTAAATCGTGTAACATTAACGAACCATTTTAATAAAATAAAATTAATGCCAATTTAATAAGTATTATTTAGGTAACTTGAAAAATTATAGATTTTCATACAAACTATAATCGTCTATGGGGATTCCCGTTGTTACTTTCATCCCCTATTTAACCATGGGGGTAAAATTTAAAAAAACCTATTTAAAGGTTATCAAATACAAACCGATTTTTTAAAAACATAGTATTTTTTCTTACTACGACAAAACACACATCGCGGATCGCCGTCTAGCCCGAAAGTACCTAAGCGTAGCTTAGATATGGACACTAACAATCCTGATTGATATTTTTATGAAAATAATAGACATTAATGCTACTAACATACAGATAAACACTCGGACATTGAAAAACATTTATGTTCATCACTCAAACATTTTCCAGTTGGGGGAATCGAATCCGCGGCCTTGGACTCAGAAAGCAAGGCAAAATTTTACTAAACTATGGACAAAATAAATAAAAATATAAAAACTAGGTCTTTGTTAATTAGACAATAATTTGTAGTATTAAGTTTTACAGAACGAAAACACGGAGGTAAGTTAAAAATTTCCCCGAGGTATATAAAATAGTTATTCTTTTATCTTTTTTGTGTCATTGGTTGTTGACTCAAAAAGGATATGAGAACAATGGGGCTTGACAAAGGTGCTAAAGTTCAAATAATGTACACAATTACACAGTAGGTACCTATGGAGGGTAGAGGTAAGGAGAGTCATCTGTGTATATGAAAAAGTGTCGTCAAAATGTATTAAATTAGGATGGCGCCACATTTGCATCAGGGTAACTCTTAAAAGAAGCGCAAAGTATAAATATTGTTAGAGTAGGCTTGAATAATAAACAAGGAAGTAAGGTTATATTTACCACAATATTTTGTACAACGTAAGTTGTTGAAATTCTCAATAATTAACTACTTTAGTCGATAATGACATTAAATTTTTTAACTCGGCATACTTCAATTCATCTACGATTGCTACATTCATACCATACCCTGTGCATCCACCAGCGCCATTGTGGAGGATTTTTGAACTGTTATTTAGCGCAACAACTGGACACTTTTTCAACTTTTTTCCCATATAAGATGACTCTCCTTACCTCTACCCTTCATAGTAGTACCTAATGTGTAATTGTGTACCTACCTACTAGGTACAATACCTTCTTGCATATTATACTGATATAGTTACGTCTAAAAGTATGCCAAATAAAGCCTAGATTCATATTCAGTCAAGACTTTACGACGCGATTTCCCTGCTTCATATTTAAAATACTCAAAAATTATTGCCAGAAACTCAAATTGACAGAACTAACCCAAAATTATTTTTCTCAAATCCAAGACTGTGTATCATGTTGTTGCTCCATTAAAAAAAAAATCGAGTCTTAAGGTACTATTTATGTATTATTATAATTTAGGAATAAAAAGGAGGAGAAAATATGATTACTATATTAATATTAATCTAGATTATATTTTTCTTTATTTAAGCATCAAACGGAACGCATTCTAAAGTTTGACGTTTATGACGTTCAATTCGTTCATTGCCATATTGGAAAGATTACCCCATATTGGTCTAACTCTCCACCGCGCTGCGCCGTTTCGTACGATCTTACCAGACAAAGCTGAGATGTGCAGCATATTATGTAGTGTGAAGTATCCATACTGAATAGGCACGTACAACATGAATGCCTCTGAGTGCACCCAACTTAGACCGCATAATTGCTTTCCATCAGGCATAATATTTGTCAAGCGCATAGATAGCTAGTATAAAAAAGGCCTGTCTGTTTGTTTGTTTATTTATCTATTTGCTACCTGTGTTTGGATGAACTGGTTCAACCAGCATCAATCATGATATCCCGCAGTTTGCATCCTGGAGATGCCCTTAGGGTACCTTTTTGATCCTCGTAAATCTCGTTCTCCGGGGATCTTGCTTTTTGGCATTGATGCTGTCAATGGCTAAATAGACAGATAATAGGCACACACCTACTGAACAACAGATGTGAGGAAAATTGTTCTACACCTTTATTTTCACTTTATTCAGAGTTCAAATAACTTTTGAAAAAATAAAAACATCAAATGTAGCTTTTTGAAATGTATTAATTTAAAAACGCCTCCAAAGACTACGATTTTCATGTGCAAGACAGTTAAGAAGTAACGAACAACCCGTTTTATACAATATATATTTTACTGCCGTAACCTGAGTTTCTTTATATCTTTTGCAAAGTTAGTGCAGGTTAACTGTATGTGAAAACTTGGGCTTTAGAATCGGTTTACAGTAAATCAGTTAAACAATGGAAAAATACGAAAGCCTGTAATTATATTAAACGCGCTCAAATAGGGTAAAGTAATTTTCAATTATGGCAACATTAAAAATGACTTCCATTGGGGTTCAGTCACGCGAGAAAAAAATGTGAAATAAAATTTCGTAAATCGCCGTTTAACAAAGTAAATAAACTTTAACAAGTCGAAATACTAATGTTTAGTGCACGGGCAAGGTGTTACAATTATTACAAAGGTGTTGAAAGTTAAGTTTTGGTGGTAAAATGTTGTTTTTTTATCGCTTATAATTTCATGTTGATAAAAAACTGCTTTTTTACGACGGCTGCCGACCAGTTGAAGGTGGGCACTCATTTTTTCTAGTATTGATTATTTTTTTGTCCTCGCACGGTATGAAGCGGCCCGTATCTCATTATTGGAGAAGCAAAAGTTATGATTTCTTCATATTTTTATTCAAAATTAACGTTTATTCCTTAGAGTAAGTTGTTTTTTAGTATTATTTAAAGGATTTTCGTAGTAATAGATGAAAGGAACATGTTTTAAGTCACAAAACAGTGCAAAAAAGTATGTAAAGTGCTAGTTTTCGTAAGGAAATTCTATACTGAACCACTGATATAATGTTGACAACTTTTATCCCTTAAGGTGGATACACACTAAACTAATGTCGAAAAATGTATTCACTGCTAATAGAATTCAGAATCAATTCTTTATTATTGGTTACATCTGTAGGAGTGTTGTCAAGCTATAGTTTCATTGTACTTTTCAAGGTCATTTTGGGATTTTTATTTTTTTCGTACTGTATGTTATACGCTGATCGATTCAGTAACTTTTTGTATACAAGTGCATAGAATTTTCGGTAGACATAAAAGGTACAATAAGTTAGTAATTGTGAGAACAATTATTGAATATGGAAGCCGGTCAGCATACTTCCATCTCAGAATAGAAATATACCATCTGGGAAGATCACAGTTGAATCCTTTACAGTCTATGGATATGACAAGATCCTAATGAGGAGAAGCAGGCAAGAAACTTAGCAGTTTCTCTTATCAAACATCAATTTGACAATCATTTCTCTACAACAACAATTGATTAGGAAATTCATCAATATTGTAGTAAATTTTATTTAATGTGTTTTAATATATTGCTTAAACTTATGCAAACCGAAGGAAGTAAATAATCAATGAAAATGACTTTTTCGTTAGGATGCAAATGAATCTGGAAATAAACCTGGAGGATAACTCGGTCTCAGTCATAAAAGCTACAATTTAGATCCTAGAGCAGCTACTAGGTAGGTAGTAGGTACTAGGTAGCAGGTATTTTAGGAGATTCTTATAAGTATAGGATGTGACAAGTACAAAAGTGTGTAGAGGGTCAAATTGTATTTCGCTTTTGTGGACTTAGCTGTTAGGTTATACCCCAACCGACAGAGTAAATCTCTTGGTTTGGGTATTTACTAAAGCTTAAAAATTATGGGATGTTATTTAATGTGTTTTCAAATAAACATTTATATCGTTCAAACTTTTTACGAGTATAATATTTACATTAATGTCAGATTTTCGGTTTAACAATTTAAATTACCCATTAATTTTTGGCTTGATTATTTCAGATTTCAAAATGAATAATCACATGGCCCCGGATATTGATCCACTTAGTACTTACAATTTAAATAATTATCCCAATTTGGAGAATTTTGGAAACAGTATAATACCGTTTGGGAATACATATCCATATTCTGTTAAGGTGGAGGACTATGCCAATCCAAACTTTTATAATCCACCACCACAAGCGGTTCCACCGAAATGTGCACAAGATGTAGTTAACGAAAGTAGTAGTTTAAATAATAGCATAGCAGATACAACCAACGGAGGTTACCCTCCGGATCAGACACAAATAACGGAAACAGATCACAACAACGAAATTACAAATAACCAAGATAATACAGAGGAGGAAGACATAAAACCGGATATCTCATTGAGTGCACTAAGTAAAAAAATTAAAAAGGAAAGGAGTAAATATTTTTCAGAAAAAATTACAGAAAAAGATTTCAAATTCTACGGATGCTCGGTATGTAATATCAACTTCAAGGAATTGCAGGAGCTCGATAATCATGTTATAATACACAAAGATAGAATAACTAGCTACGATTTGAGAATCAAAAATCAGATTAAGAAAAAAAAGATGAGAAAGGAGTTAAAGAAGAGTAAGAAGTTAAAAAAGAATGTCAAAGCGGAACCGGAAATGGAGATTGAAATTAAACCTGAAGATGGATACATAGGTAAATAATAATTGTATATTTGAAGTTGAATTAAGTATTTAATGTCCCATTAATAATTGACTCATTGACTCATTAAAAAATATTGCACAGCCTAATAAACCAATAAAAAAGTCAGAAAATGTCATGAAAATTAGTTGTCATCCTTTATAAAGAGAGTAGAAAGAGCAAAACCCATGTTTAAAGGGTAGAAGGGAAAAGGGCAATTAAATTTTCTATGAAAGTCCTGTTGATTTTGCGTGTAAAAAAATTTTGTGTGATTAAATTAAAGCAGGAGAATATGGATGGTTTAATTTATAATTTCTTCATTCTCTTTTCTTCACACCAAACAGATCTTCGGCAATGTAACCTCAACGCACTCTTTGCTCCGAAACCAGACCATCCTCAGGAGATGTTGTGTTTACAATGAATAATTGTTAAGATGTTTATTTTTAAGTTAAATTTAATTTTTATTGTATACAGATTTGTTATGAATAACACAAATTAAGCAGTAAATTTTTATATACCTGTTGCAATAGAAATCTCTACTAGACTAACTCATGGGTCAAATAATTTAAGATTGTTACAATATTTTTGTTCAACTCATTATGTTGGTAGTGCTTTCCGATAAACTCATTATAACTCTTCTTTTCTCCTTTCTTATATAGCTGTAACGCAAGGATCTCTCAATTTTTTGTTAGTTACACTAACAAAAATTTGAGAGATCCTTGCTTTAAAACCATCTTTGAAACTTGTACAGCTTGTACATCTTTGAAACTTGTGAGACAAGCAACATTTCAGGTTGACAATATTTTAAAAATATTTTTCTAATATTTTACAGGTAACGAGAAGGCTACTGACTTCGTTAACAATACAGAATCAGATAACCAGAGTTCTAAGGAGAATAATGGAGAGAAGAGCAAAAATATAGAAACTAAAACAACGGATGGCAACGCATTGTCTCAAATTAGCAATAAGCAAGAGCTGATGAACCTACAAAAGATATACAAATGCTTCGCATGCCAGAAGCAGTTCACACTGAGCTATTATCTGAAACTGCACGTCAGGTCTCATACAGGTGAAAATTAAGGTTAATTAATGCGGGGACAGTTCAAATTCAAATTCAAAATCTTTTTACTCATGTAGGCCTATCACAGGCACTTGTGAAGCGTTCATAGCAAATTCGCGGACTATAGCAAATGAAGCTTAATTTTCATAATATACTAGCGGGTAAGCCCACTTCGCCGGGCTAGATTTTGCTTTATTTTATTTAAACAATAAACTTGCATCATTAAATTTTAAATTTTAAGTCTCACAATATATTAAATCATTTATTTCTCTCCATATTCATTCTCTTCTATTCTCTTCTCGAGCGGGTGAAGATTATTATCTACACCCATGTACACCCAACAATAGAATATCATCATAGTAAATAAAAGCTGTATTTGACAGTTTGACAGTTCAAAAATAGGAGTGCTCCGATCGTCACCAAACTTTACAGGATCACTCGCCAGGTCAATCCGGAGATTCCCTGAAAGTTTCATTGAAATCGGTCCAGCCGTTTCGGAGCCTATACGGAACATACCCCACACACTTTCTCTTTTATATGTATAATATATTATAGATTTTCGCAAAGTAAAGCCTGCTTCTATCCAATATCCAACAAAATAGTGTTTTTTTTTTGTTTAAATCAGAAATTGCGTGATATTTGCCGAGACCCACACCCCCTCTCTCCAACGTAAGATTAGATGAGATTTGAATCCCCCCCCCCACTAAACCTTACTTATTGTATGAACGCCCCCTTACAGATGAGAAACCCTACACGTGCGCGCAGTGCGGGCAGACGTTCATCACAGCAAGCAAGCTGGGGAGGCATAACAAGAGGTTCCACCTCGCCATACGGTACCAGTGCCGGATATGCTACAAGTACTTCTCCAGGTATGTCACACATCATCAGCATCCGTGATGCGGAACCAATAAGTAGCCTTAATACTCGCTCGCAATCGAAGAGTCGTAAAATGGATCTTATTGCTATTGTATTAAAGTTCAATTTGCCTACAATTTTAAGCTAGGACTTATGACGTTTAAAAACATAGACGTGCCGCTAAGCCATTTAGTGTTCCGTTGCGATGTCGCGTAGATACCGATTAGGGGTATGACTATCGTACCTCCCGACAGGTTAGCCCCATAACATCTTAGACTGCATCGTCACTTACCACCAGGTGAGATTGCAGTCAAGGGCGAACTTGTAGTGGAATAAAAAAAAAAAAAGAGCAAGAGCTAAGGATTTGCGACTTTACAGCAATTACAATAAGGTCCATTTTGCTTTGACGATACAGAGTTTGTTGCGACTCTTTAATCGGTCTTACTACTTAAACTTATTCGATCGCGTGTAAGTTAACTTCGTCTTGTATGGTGTCAAAAGAACGCCATCTAGTGCCAATACGGTTTCCTAGTATTTTTACTAGATGGCGCTTTACTTTACCATACAAATCGCAGTTAACATACACGCGATCGATTAAGTAAGCGTAGGTAGAAAAATTGCACTCGGCATCTGTCATTCTGAATTTGCTCCCTAGATTAGCTCGCTCCCGATTAAAGAGTCGCAACAAAGCGAAATGGACCTAAAAACAATTGAGTTAGAGTCGCAAATCCTTTGCTCTAGCTCTTTTTTTTTATTCTTTTTTTATTTATTTTAAAATATACAACGTGTTACATAATTATGAAATACTGTTGAAGGATGCATAAGTTTATTTCATAAGGAATCACGTTGTAGAAATATTAAATCAAAAGAAGCATATGTATTTATTTTTACATACAAACAAATTCAAAACGTGCTTACTTATGACAACCCTATTGAAGATAAAAGACCGACACGCGCATAGTACCTACGCTACGCGACGCGTAAGGGCTGTATCTGATTTATATCAGTAAAAACTACAACAGTGGATTACTCAAAAAACTATACATAATGTACCTCTGAATTTAACTAGAAAATGGCTCAAAAAGGCCTCGAAAGTCTCATCCGTGAGCTGCAAAAAACAGTGGTTTGTTTGTCACAAAAAGTTGATAGCTTGGAAACCAAAGTTAGTGAACAAAACGCTTTAATTACGAGTCAGTTAAAAGTGATTACTCAGTTGAAGTGTTATACGAAGACATTACCAAACATCGTCCAATCGTCGCCAGATGTTTCGGGCAATAAAGCGCTGCAGCGCCCCGTTCGACAAGCGCGTCTAAAAACGAGAGTAGAAGAAACCGCTGTAACGCGCTCAAATGCAACGGCTGGATCAACGCGTCGGACAAGCATCGTCGAGTCATACGCAAGTGTGGCCATACAACCAGCGGGATCACAAACCAAACCGACCCCGGCATCTTCTGCTCATCATCCAAATCAAATTTCAACTGCGTCATCAACAGAGGTGAAAAAAGTAGAGGACCTCGAGACAGTAATTGATGGGGATTGGCAAAAAGTAAGCAAACCTTCGAGAAAAAATCGCCAAAGGGCGGTTATAAGAGGCAGCGGCGCGTTCGACTGCGACCTACAAACTGTGGAAAGAGTAAAGAAAATTCACGCATGTTACTTTAAACCAGATACTAGTGAAGAAGCTCTAAAATCTTACATGGAGAAAAAAAACCCTTGCAATGGATATGAAGTAAAAAAATTGACACTTAAGCATAATTACTATGCTTCATTTATGATAATAGTACCAAATAGTAAGATTGAATACTTTATGAGTGCTGCTAACTGGCCGGCACGTACTGAAGTAAGTGAGTGGTTTCGACGAGGCGCCGGGCGCGCCGTGCGGCCGCTCAAAGAACGCGCGTTGCGTGGCCCCGCTGACCCAGAAACGGACATCGGCGTGGAAGAATAAATGCGAAAGAACTACCCGCAACACTCGTTTAGTGATTTGTCAGCAAAATATACAATCGTTAAATAATAAAACAAAGATGCTCGAAGTGTTATTAAATAAGGACTTTGAATGTGATGTCTTAGCATTAACGGAACATTGGTTAACAGGTGATCAATTACAATGTATTTATATAGAAAATTACGTTCTAGTGTCTAGTTTCTGCCGCAGTAATGTACTACACGGCGGATCGTGCCTTTTTCTAAAAAATAATTGCAAAGCCATTGAAAACATTGATATATGTAAATTGTCTGTAGAAAGATGCTGCGAGATATCCGCGGCTAACTTAATAGACTTTAACTTGTTAATTGTGTGTATATATAGATCAAATTTGACAAAACCGAAAGACTTCTTTGTAGCTTTTGAAAGACTTCTCGACAAAATATATGACTCTAAGTTTGATTGTATTATAGTAGGAGATATGAATATAGATTGCTTAACTACTAATGTAGCCTCAAAACAACTCTATGACACTTTGCGATGTCATAATTTCAGGAATATCGTTGATTTTCCTACACGAGAGTCATGTTTCTCATCTACTTCGTTAGACCACGTTTACACGAACAGTTTCTCTGGCTGTATTGCATCAACAGCTATTGCTACCAATCTAAGTGACCACTACGGCATTCGTGTAGAAATAATAAGCAGTGGCCCACAGTTGTCGTTGCCGGTCCAAGCGGTGCGAAGATATAACGATACAGCTAAGCAAAATTTTGTTGCAGCGATTGAAAGTGTAGACTGGGACTGTCTTTTCACGCAAAGAAAATCAGCTGAGGGCCTAGCAACCTCAATAATTAATATAATAATAACCAAAATTGACATAAGTTTCCCTGAAAGAAAAACTGTTTGCAGGATACCAAAGAAATCATGGGTGACGAGCGAAATTATTAACCTAAATGTGATTTTGTTCACGATGACATACCTAACAACTAAATTCCCTAACAACACTTTGCTACAAAAAAAAACTAGAAAAATTCTCTACACTCTATAATAGCAGGTTAACTCAAGCAAGATCTAAGTACTATGACAACATGGTCGTACAAAGCTCGAATACTACTAAAAAAATGTGGCGTATAGTAAATTGTGAAACAGGTAAAACGAACAGACCGCGACAAGAATTTGTAGATATACTAAAGAATATTGATGGCTGCGAATTCGAGTCCAAGCTTGAGCTTGTCAATTATCTCAACGCACAATTTATTAATGCAGCCTCCGAGTGCGGACTGCTTTCCCCCAATATTGACCTCTCGAGAATGAGTTTAGCCAACGCTCTACCGAGTGCTGATAGATCCTTGCGTTTTCGTCCTTTCACGGCCTTGGAAATATTTACCATCATAAACACAAAGGTTGCCAATAAACCAACCAAGGATATTTACGAAATCTCAACCAACCTTCTTATATCTATAGCGTTCATAATATGCCTCCCGTTGCAAATATTATTTAATAGATGCTTACGGGAAGGTGTTTATCCCAAGCCACTAAAAGAGGTTAAAGTATGTCCCCTATACAAAGGAAAAGGTAGTAAAACGGACCCAAGGTGCTACCGACCGATAGCAATAATCCCTGCGGTGGCTAAAATATTAGAAAATGGATTGACCACACGGATAACGGAGTTTCTAAACGTAACGAATGCACTCTCAGACCGGCAATATGCGTATCGCGCGGGACGCTCAACCACTATGATGGTACGCGAGGTAGTACAAAAGGTATTGGAAGCTCGAGAGAGGAAGAACGAGGTCGCAGTCCTCTTCTGCGACCTCTCAAAAGCATTTGACGTTGCGGATCATAACATCTTAAAAATGAAGTTACAGCACTATGGAATAGATGGTCCCGCTTTGGACCTACTAGTTGACTTTCTTTCAGAGAGAAAACAAACAGTTGTAAGTAAAGCCGGATCGTTAAAATCAATGAGCCAAACCGCATACAATGGCATTCCACAAGGATCGTCTCTGTCGAACCTTGCATTCACGCTGCTGCTGAATGACCTCCCACTCGGTATAGAAAATTGTGAAATTTATATGTATGCATGACGTAGCAATTCTAATAACAGCATTAACGTTAGATGACCTTGAAAATAAATTAAACAGAACGGCTGAACTTACTTTTAAATGGTTTCTGACAAATGGTCTAGCCCTCAACATCACAAAGACACAGTTTATGCAATTTAATCTAGCCGGTCGGAAGCGTCGGTGCCTGTCTGTTTCCATTCAAGCCCAAAAAGTTGAGCAGGTCGATAAAGCTACTTTTTTGGGCTTCCAGATAGATCAAGGCTTAAAATGGAATTTGCATATCGACAAATTATGTGGCAAAATTTCTACAGCTTGTTTCGCTCTAAAGCGCGTTACACATACTTTGTCAGCAGAGGCAACGTATGCTTGCTACTTTGCTTCTGTTCAAAGCCTTCTTCAGTATGGAATTGATTTGTGGGGACGCGGTGCCGATTGGGAACGCGTCTTTAAATTGCAGAAGCGGGCAGTCAGGATACTTGCTCACGTATCGCAAGACACCCCAGCTCGACCCTACTTTATTAAACTAGGTATTTTAACGCTGCCTTGCCTACTCATTTATAATGTAGCAGTATACGTAGAGCAGCACAGAAACGAGTTTGACAAAAGGAGTCATTGTTACTTACGATACCCTCATAGACTTCTATCCAAATATCACAGCCTTAAAAAAGCTACAAAGACTGTAGCAGGCATGGGCCCAGAAGTTTTCAATAGGATACCAGGTAGCATAAGAGATGCACCAAATAATAATTTATTTAGGAAAAAACTGAAGACTTGGCTTGTCGAGAAGGCTTTCTACAGTTATAATGAATTCTTGGATGGTAAAATATTGTGAAGATTGACTTTACTTATTTGTTATTATAGAATAATATTATAATGAATTTATAAAATTACAATATACATTTGCATGAGACAATTTATTATTGAATAATTACTTTGTGACGTATAATATTAATATTTATGAATAAATGACTATTGACTATTGACTATTGACTATTGAAGCCTGTGAAGTATTATTTCGGTTTCCATTTACACATCGTATAGTTAACTTATCTTTATCAATTTCAAGCGCTAGAATTAAAACTATAAAAAAATTTAATTTCAGATTTGAGTTCCTTACTCGACATTTTGATAAGAAGCATCCCGATGACAAGTTAGAAGGCGAACCGTATGGTGAGTTTATGTTCATATATCTTATATATCTGTTATATATATATATGTTATTTTAACTGTTACATTATTTCCTTTTCTCTTTTTGATAATGTTCTTTATTTTGGATTTGGAAGTTTAACAGTATTATTTAAATATTTGCTTTTGTAAATCAAATGTCTGTCAAGTTTCCGCTATTTAAAAATAATAATTTTGATTGGTCGTAAGTATATGTCATATACTCCACGCTTCGTGACTTATACCATTGCAACATTCTATAATATTCAATGACAAGGTTATATTGACATGTGCTGATGTAACCTTCAATTTTCTACTGTCAATTATTCTATTTAACAAATGGAAATATTCATAAAACATGAAAGTGATATTAATGAATTTAAATAGAATATGAAATGAAATAGTGAATATTAAATGAAATGGCGGAGTCCCAGGAACATTTTACTCTTTCATCAATAAATAATAATAAAGGTAGAGGTTACATGCACATACTTTTTTTTCAAGGTCATATTATCATGCAACTCATCTTTTTCAGATTTCAACGCAATACTACCATACCTAAAAGAATTGGAGGAGCAGCTGCGAGAGAAGACTGAGAAAGAGAAAGCTGAATCCAAACCGGAAGACCCCTGGGCTAACTGCTGGGAGGTTGCCAAGGACGAGCCAGATGAAGTCAAAGAGGAAGTCAAAGAGAACATAGAGCATGTCGAACAGGTTGAGCCGGTGACTGTTACCATAGAGGAGGTGAAAATCGATATAGAACGGATTGATGTGAAGGTCGAGGAGGTGGATGAGAAAGAGATGGGAGGAGACATACACGACGATGATGATGATAATGACAGAGACGGTGATGTCAAAGACGAGAGTGATCAGATGAAGGACGAGAAGTGAGTTATCAATACGTTTTAAACCATGTTTTTATCAAGTGAAAGCTGAATTATCACGAAGTTACCAAGATTTGCTTTTGAGTGTGGAAATACTTGAACATCAGAGTAAAATGTATCTAATTTGTTATTGTTATAAAGCTCATATTTGCCTACAATTCTTTAGCGCGGGCTTTTGATGTAATGTTTGTTAAACATTAATCAGAAGTACAGGACTTGCGGCTCTAAAACGAGTGCAATTAGGTCCATTTTACTTTGACGATACAGAGTTTGATATGCGAGGACGTATCCCCGATTGCGAGCGTTCAAACCTTGTACTAAGGTAATTTGTTTGTCCACGGATAAATTGTAATTTAGCACAATTTTTTTTCTACTACAAGTTAACATTGACAGCTATCTCACCTGGTGGTAAGTGTAGCATGCTAACCTGTTATGGCAGTTATGGTAAAGCTAGAGATAGGCATCGCACCGCGTCTTTGTCGGTAGTGTGGTAGCTAGACACGACGAATATCCAGAAAGTAGAAATTCTCAAATTGCACCTGCCGGAAATCGAATCCGAGACAGCGCACGCCTGCGTCAAGTCGTCAAAAAGGATTCGTTTTTGATATGTCAGTTTAGTTCAATTCATAGATTCGTGTACAACGGTTTCAGTAACAGTCTAACAAAGTTTGCATTATTTGTTTAAAACTCCTTTTTCGTCTCCAGCATGTCAGACGACGACTATTTTCCCTCCAACACGTGGGCGTCGTCCCCCAAGCTGGAAGAGCCGATATCCCCCAAGAAGGCCAAGGCGGAGGACCGGGTGAAGTGTCCGGTGTGCGAGAAGAAGTTCAGCACGGCGTCGTACATGCGCATCCACACGCGCACGCACACCGGCGAGAAGCCCTTCAAGTGCTACGTGTGCGACATGGGCTTCATCACTTCCAGCAAGATGCACCGGCACGTCCTCACGCACCCGGAGTCCTGGGCAGGTATGTCCCCCCCCACAGTATATAAGATATTTCAACCCCCTACCCGCTCCAGACATTACAATTACCCGGACATTATGTCGATTCGTTTATTAATTGCCTCCATGAACAAACAATGGGTGCGGATGTAAAAGTGGCAGTGGGTGTGACTGTGACTGTATTGCGGGCTCTTCCTATGGCAGGTTACGTGTGGAATCCACCTAGCTTTAATTTAACGAATGTTGTTCGTTACTGAAAGTTCACCTCACAATAATAATAGTGGTAACATCCACTCCCACTGCTACACCCACTGCCACTCCCACACACACATCCACTGCACTCCCACAGACACATCCACTGCCACACCCACGGCCACACCCACAGACACATCCACTGCCACACCCACTGCCACTCCCACTGACACACCCACAGACACATCCACTGCACTCCCACTGCCACACCCACATCCACTCCCACAGACACATTCACTGCCACACCCACAATCACTCCCACAGACACATCCACTGCCATATCCACTGCCATTCACACAGACACACCCACAGACACATCTACTGCCACATCCACTCCCACTGCCACTCCCACTGCCACACCCACTGACACTCCCACTACCACTCCCACTGCTACACCCACTGACACTCCCACTGCCACACCCACTGACACTCCCACTCCCACACCCACTGACACTGCCACACCCACTGCCATTCACACAGACACACCCACTGACACTCCCACTCCCACACCCACTGACACTGCCACACCCACTGCCATTCACACAGACACACCCACAGACACATCTACTGCCACATCCACTCCCACTGCCACTCCCACTGCCACACCCACTGACACTCCCACTGCCACACCCACTGACACTCCCACTCCCACACCCACTGACACTGCCACACCCACTGCCACTCCCACTGCCACACCCACTGCCACTCCCACAGACACATCTTCTGCCATACCCACATCCAATCCCACAGACACATCCACTGCTACTCCCACAGACACATCCACTGCCATACCCACTGCCAATGCCACACCCACAAACACACCCACTGCCACACCCACTGCCACTCCCACTGCCAGGCCAACATCCACTCCTGATTTAAAAAATTCGCATTGATAAATTTATATCCCAATATAAATTTTTAAAGTCAAGCAATAATAAAGCCTAATAATAGAAGATTGTGGGAAAAAAAGTGCGTGTATGGCAGGAAACCTCACATTTCCACCCTCCTTTTTTCAGATGATGACGTCAAAGAGGAGAAAGAAGACGAGGGGGTAAAAGTCAAAGCCGAAGATGGCAAGAGTGATGCGGACGACAAGAAAGCCAAGAAGAAGTGAGTTGCGGATATTTTAAACCCCTTAAAAAAATGCGGTGGTATAAGTTTGACGTATTTGTGTGTGTCTGTCTGTGGCATCGTATCTCTCGAACGGATGAAACGATTTTGTTTTTTTAGCTGTGTTTATTTATTTTGTGGAAACATATACTACCATAATTTTATCCCATGTTAGTTTGATGAAAATCGGTCCAAGATGAACGTCGCATGTAAAAATATTAAATCAAAAGAAGAATATTTATTGTTCCATACAAACGAATGCAAAACATTCTAAGTGCTTACTTATGACCACCCTATTGAAGATAAAAGACCGACACGCGCATAGTACCTACGCTACGCGACGCGTACCTTATGAAGTGACAGGAGTCACATGATTTTAATTTTGCATGTGATGTTAGGGCTGTATCTCATTTCTTTCAGTAAAAACTATGGCAGTGGTTTACTCAAAAAACATAGCGTTTCGGTTTCACAGATAAGTCTCAGGGACAGTACATAATGTACCTCTAAAGCATGTGAAGTATTATTTCGGTTTTCATTTACACGTTGTATATTCGCAAAAAAAGTCAAAATGTAGTCTTCTGTCAGCGTTTTTTATTATTTATTTTGTCTACCAAGAAAACGATAAATAAATTACTTACACACAATGATATCTATATATGTATTTATGTATTATTGATATATAGGTATAAATTAATGATGGCCGATTGGCGCAGTGGGCAGCGACCCTGCTTTCTGAGTCAATGGCCGTGGGTTCGATTCCAACAACTGGAAAATGTTTGTGTGATGAACATGAATGTTTTGCAGTGTCTGGGTGTTTATATGTATTTTATAAGTATTTATGTATATTATTCATTAAAAAAATATTCATCAGTTATTTTAGTACCCATAACACAAGCTACGCTTAATTTGGGACTAGATGGCGATGTGTGTATTGTCGTAGTATATTTATTTATTTTTTATTTTATTTATTAATTATCAGTATTTATGTATAATATTGTGTTGTAGTTTAATTAAATAACTACAACACTATTGTGTCGGCATATATATATATATATATATATAGGCATATCTGTATATATATATATATATATATATATGTTTTAATATACCTACTCATGTATATATGCAAATATATATGTATCACCTACATTTCTTCTGTTGCCTGAAAGGGATCGCTGTGTAGCAATAAAGCTGCCAAATTAAACTCGATTTTTAAAAAATCCAATATTTTTGTATGGTGTGCTACGAAAGTGTATTCATTCATTCATTTACAGGTTAAGAATGAAGAAGGCGCTGGCGAAGTTCTCCAAGAAGTCCCGACCCTCGGAGAAGAAGAGGCTGTATCAGAAGAGGCCGCACGCCTGCGAGTACTGCCAGAAGAGATTCCTACACTTGGAGACATTGCAGGTGAGTCCCACGGTCGGGCAAACGATTATTTAAAGGGTAACCGTACTTTTTTTTTTATTCCACTACCACTATGACTAAATAAAAAAAATAAAAACATATACTGTGACAATACACATAGCCACCTAGCCCCAAAGTAAGCGTAGCTTGTGTTATGGGTACTAAGATGAATATTTTTATGAATAATGTTCATAAATACTTATAATATACATATAAACACCCAGACACTGAAAAACATTCGTGTTCATCACACAAATATTTTCCAGTTGTGGGAATCGAACCCACGGCCTTGTACTCAGAGAGCAGGGTCGCTGTACGCTGGGCCACTCGGCCGTCAAGCCTGAAATAAATTATTATTGTTACTATTATTGCTACTATTCTATAATTTATTGATTTTCATTTTTTTTATATTGTTATCAATGCTTACAAAAACAAAAAACACTATTAAAAATTTATAAGAAAAAAATTGAATTATTATTATTATTATTACTACAAGTAAGCCTTTGACTGCAGTCACACCTGGCCGTAGCCCACCACGTTGGCCCAGTGCGGATTGGTGGGCTAAAGTGCAAGTATGTGTAGGACATGTATAGTGCGAGTATGAAAATTAACTATATTGAAATTATACTTCTTTTGGCGCGTTAGGGAAAGATGGTGTGAGTAAATTTCTGCGATGCGCGCGCACACCGTCACAAAAAACTGACACCATTAAGTTAGCGATAGTCAAAATTTTAGTTTTTTAAAAAAGGTTTGACAGTTGACTTTCCATAATTCAAACAACACCTTTTTTTTATTATTATAGATAAAATTTTTTAAGAGATTTTATCTTGTTACGCCAAAGAAGCATAACTTCTAACGCGTGTACATAAGTACACACACGTCTGTTTTTTACATCTGGTAGCCAAATTCATGAGGAAGGCAGGCGGGCGAGTCGACGCGGTGTGTCTGTGTATATTTGATAGCATAACTGTTCTGATGGGAGGCTTCGGACATGGCTAGTTACCACCCGACCGATGTTCCGTAGAAACCGATTATGGGTACCTATGACTACAATACTCCCTAACAGGTAAGCCCGCAACCATCTTAGACTGCATCATCACTTACCATTAGGAGTGATTGCAGAGCAAAAAAAAATAAGAGCAATATAAGAGACATTTTTTTTTTCGCCAGGTGCATAAGAAGAGTCACGAGGGCGAGAGCGTGGTGTACAAGTGCACGTTCTGCCTCGCCGAGCACGCGGACGATGCGGCCCGCCGCGCGCACGAGGCGTCGCATGGCGGGCCCAAGCCCTACCTGTGCACCATCTGCGGCCGCGGCTACAAGAAGCGGGAGACCATGGTGAGACGGAACAAATGAAATATCTGCTTTAAAACAGTTGGAAATGCTACTTTTCGTGTCCGTTGGTTTTTTTGCACTAGTGCTTTTCATTTTTCACTTTAATAAAAAAATTATATATATACAACGTGTAAATGAAAACCGAAATAATACTTCACAGGCTTTGGAGGTACATTATGTACTGTCTCTGTCACTTATCTGTGAAACCGAAACGATAATAGTTTTTGAGTAAACCACTGCCATTGTTTTTACTAAAAGAAAGGCCTACAGATACAGCGCTAACATCGCATGCAAAATTAAAATCAAGTGTCTCCTGACACTTTATTATGTACGCGCTGCGTAGCGTAGGCACTATGCGCGTGTCGGTCTTTTATCTTCAGTAGGGTTGACATAAGTGAAATTTAAAAACGCTTCGAATTAGTTTGTATGGAAAAATAAATATGCTTCTTTCGATTTAATATTTTCCTTATGAGATTTACTTATGCATCCTACAATATTATTTCGTAATTCTGTTACACGTTGTATATATATATATATATATATATATTATTAAAGACCTGAAGCTAATATAAATAAAAAAATAAACTGATTGAACACAACATTTGTTATATTAATTATTTGCAAGATTTAATAGATCAAATGATTATAGTAAATTCCTAACACGTCTGTACGCTCCGACCGTCCGAGCGAAAGTGAGCGATGGCGCCCTGAGTCTCGGTGGTGTTGGCCACGCCCCCTTGCTTTGCAGCAGTTTCGTAACAATATATATTTGTGTAATTAAATAAATCTGCATTGCACAACGTATGAATACAATTCAAAGAAGTGTCGCTTCAGTAACGCAACGGCCCGTCCGCAGATCTACCACCGCAAGAACCACCGGCCCGACCGCGAGTACATCTGCGACATCTGCACCAAGAGCTTCAACGCGCAGTGCAAGCTCCAGCGCCACATCGTGAGCCACCGCACGCAGCGGTGAGCACCGACAGACCGACATGCAAGCATGCAGACAGACAGACAAACAGATATACAGGCAGACAGACTGACAGACAGACTGACAGACAGACTGACAGACAGACAGACATACATGGAGATAGAGTGACAGACTGACATACAGACAGAATGACAGACAGATTTATAGACATGCAGACATATAGACAGACAGACAGACAGACAGATACACAGACATGTTGGCAGACAGACAGACAGACATGGAGATAGACAGGCAGACAGACATACAGATAGACTGACTGACTGACATGCAGACAGACAGACAGACTGACAGACAGACTGACATGGAAAAATGCATACTGACAGACAGACAGACATATAGACAGACTAATAGACAGGCATGCAGACAGACTGACAGACAGACACGCAGACCGTCAACGCTTATTTAGTTTTCTACCAACTGCTTCTCCGGGCTTCAAAATGTATTGTATGTTTCGGATGGATATATACGAACGGAAAAACTTTCCCTAATATTTGTATTGATAGCACCGGACTTGTTCTATGATGATGATGTGATGATGTGATGATGGCGGGTGCTGACGGCTGTCTGTCCGCCAGGTTCGTGCTGCGCTACGAGTGCCCGGTGTGCGCGCACATGTTCCACACCAAGTACCACGTGCAGATGCATCTCGCCACGCACCAGAAGGAGGGCCTGTGAGTACACGCACACACTGCACTCAGCGCACACATACAGAACTAACACTAAACCTCGCATGATTATACATATGTTAATATGGAACTGAGATATTTTATAACAGCACTGAACGGAGGTGTAATATAAAGATAACACACTAAACTGATTTTTAATATAAAGAACTAACACTAAACTGGCATTTTTATAGAGAAATAACATCAAACTGAGCCTTTTTATACATAAATAATATCGATCTGAGCATTTATATAAAAGAAACACACTGAACTGAGCTCTGATATAGAGGACCAACAATGATAAATAAAAAATGAGCATTTTTATACTAAACTACTCAACTGAGCTAATATATACATAACATAATAAATACTTAGTATATATGTAAAATAAAAACGAACTGAAAATTAAAAAAAAAAAGACAGAACCACTAGTTGGTGGTTTTGTAGTGAGACAAAAAAAAACGTGAAATTTGAGGAAAACCGCAACGAGATCTTGGTAATATATCTATCTTTATCTAATATCTTTAAGTAAAAATTATAGCAGTGGTTTCAGAAACTATAGCGTTTCGGTTTCACAGATAAGTCTCAGAGACAGTACATAATGTACCTCTAAAGACTGTGAAGTATTATTTCGGTTTTAATTTACATGTTGTACGAGTATATACAGAATAAGTTATAAATTGAGCATTAATGTACAAAATAACACCAAACTGAAAATAACAGATAGACAGACTTTTAGTGGATTTAAAAAAAAAAACCTGAAATTTGTGTGTTCCAGTATTCAAGAGGAAAACCGCAACGAGATCTTGGCGATGGTGTTGCAGAACGCGCGCAAGATACCCAAGACTGCCGACGCGCCCGCCTCGCTCACCGACGTGGTGCCGGCGGACGAGCGCAGCCGCGTGTGCAACATATGCGGCGAGGTGGGCTCCTCACCCATACTCAATAGACTCTAACGGCCCACTGCTGATGTTAACGCACCCGACTCCGTTTGCCTATAATCAACTGGCTGTCATTATGTTATGTGTGTTTGTAGTGACGATGCAGTTTAAGATGAGAAGAAAAAAATATGGTAGCGGGCTAACCTGCTAGGGAGTATAGCAGTAAAATTTAACCGATATACCCCAATCGGTTTCTACGCGAGATCATACCGGTGCACTAAATCGCTTAGCGGCACGTCTTTGACGGTAGGGTGGTAACTAGCCACGGCCGAAGCCGCACACCAGACCAAAAATCATCATCATATCAACCTATTACGTTGAGAAGGGTTTAAGGCCGTAGTCCACCACGCTGGCCCAGTGCGGATTGGTGGACTCTGCACACCTTTCAGAACATTGTGGAGAACTCTCAGGCATGCGGGTTTCCTCACGATGTTTTCCTTCACCGTCGAAGCAAGTGATATTTTAATTACTTAAAACGAACATAACTAAGAAAACTTAGGAGGAACTCGGCCTCCAGAATTTGACGTTGAAGTCCTACCCACTGGGAACTAAATAAATTTATAATTCAATCTCTCGTTTTGAATATAATTTTTTATTTTCAAAGGTATTCCAACACTTCTACTATTTGGAGGAGCATCTCAAGAGCCACGGCTCGAAGATCGCTATAGAAGACAGCGAGAAGGCCGAGGAGAAAAAACATGTATGCACAGTGTGCAACAAAGGCTTCAAGCTACACTACTACCTCAAACTCCACAGCTTCACGCACACAAAAGAGAAGCCCTTCATATGCCAGCAGTGTGGCAAGGGTTTTATAACTCGGGGTAAGCTGAAGCGACACATAGAAACGCATACGGGCTTGAAGAAATACCAGTGCCACATCTGCTACAAGTTCTTTACGAGGCCAAGCTACCTCAGGATTCATGTGAGAACGATACACGGCACTCAAGACTACAATTTCAGGGTCGACAAGACTTGGAACCAGTTCGGGACGGAATACACCGCGTAAAACGTTAATTTTCTGATCGTTTAACAATTTAACGTTGGTGTTAAATTTTCAGAAATGTGACTTTTTTTGACTGTTGAAATGTGTATTGTTATTTTTTATGGTGTCAATTTGAAATGCGCAGCATCAAATATCTATAAGTAAAGTATTTTATTCTCTAACACCATATGTGTAATGAGTAAATGTTGAGTCAACTTTTTACTAGTACTATTTTCTACTTACTGTTACTCATTCGATCGCATTCGATTCTATCCCGTAATAGTTAACTACGATCTGTATGGGAACTACTAGTATGAAACAGTATTGTCATTAGATGGCGCTCAATAAATCGTAGTTGATATTGGATAGAAGCAATTGTCCGGTCGGCCGAGGGGACTCACTATATAATCACTACACATATTGAGCTTGAGTAATACTAGTGAGTGGCCTGTGAAAACACCCATAGAATCATAATATAAATTGTACAAGACCAAATTACGTAAGAATCCGTATTATAATTTTAGAATGGAATCTGTTTGGAGCAGACTTCGAAAGTTGATTTCCGAATATTCAACATCGGTGTTAATTTATCAGAAATTCCATGTAAATTGTCGACAAGCAATCATAAAGGCAATATGGAATATTAAACTATTTAGCCCAATTCGCGAAGACGAGACAAACGGTTGAAGAATTTCTGAAAATTTAACATTTGCGTTATTTTTGTCTAATATCTAAAATAGCAAAGAGAAATCCGATTTAATTATAATTTTAAAATGTAATGATTTCGGTTCGCGGAAGTTATCAAATACAAAATTAAGGTTTTCTAAAATGAACTGTGCATACTTTAGGAAACTAGTGATAATACATTTTGTAATGCACTAAAAATGTACAGAAAATATGAAATATAAATATTAAGGTGCCTCTGAAATTAATATTTTTGAAAAAATTAATAAGTCGTAGTTTATAATGAAATTGTTTTGATTAGAAGTTTAAAGAAAAGTTACCTCATTTTAAAAATGATTTTACACAAAACGGTTATGGCGAAATTACACTGTAATATATTTTTATGTACTTAATCAAATAAATGTTACGGGGCAAAGTCGGATCTACCTCTGGGCATAGTTCATAACGTTATACCCGGGTCTCTCTTGCTTCACTGGACTCGCTTCCTTGACATAAACTGTTATCCTACTTCCTACTAATATTATAAATGTGAAATTGTGGATGTTTGTTACTCAATCACTCCAAAACGGCTGAACAGATTTGGATAAAATTTTGCATGCTTGTAGCCTTTGACATGGAACAGAACAAAGGCTGCCTTTTATCCCGATCCCTTTAATAGTTCCCGAGGGAAAATTGAAAATTGTTTTCAAGCTGCGGGTAGACAGCTTTGAAATTTGGTGTGTATGTAACCTATGCTATGGAAAAGGACATGTACTTTCTATACCTATTATATTTTTACACTCCTTCAAATAATTGCAATGCAATTGTGGCGCCCACAGAACAGGGTTTTTTATTTTCCTAGTCAGGTTTTATAAATGAAAATTGCCTTTTATAAGCGAATTGGAATAAATAAATGTTTGACTTTGACTTTTGGGCATATGTGAATATGAAAAAACTAAACTGGACTGGGAAGTAAAATATATGTTACTATTTTAAGATTATATGTTTGTTATTTAACTTTTTTAAGAACATTTATTGATTCCATCAAACTGCCCTGTTACTCTGCCCAGGGTTTGCCAAAGTAGACTTTGCCCAACTTCGCCCTTTAACATAAAAAATTGAAAATTACCTACTTAATACGTAACCAGTAAAATCATGAATTTCTTTTTCTTATCAATGGTAAGTATTATTTTTTTCGGTTTAGGGAAAAATATGGTGGGGTTTTTGCTTTTTTTTTTAATAATTTCTGTATGTATATTTAGCTTAATTTTTTTCTAAATGGATTGTAAATAATAAACAAATTAAGATTATTATTTTTAGTATTGTTTGTTATAGTGGTGGAGTGTTACTATATTAATTGGAAAAGTACTGTGTACTTTAGTGTGAGTACATTGTACTGGAGATAACTTATATATTAATATACTTGTTTTGAAATATTAATTTTGGAAAAAAAATCTCTTTTATTCTATTAAATTTCAAGTTGAATGAATGTCAATTATAAAAAAAAAGTGTTTAGTCGAACGCAAATTCGGTCTTGTGAAAAACAAATTAATCTATATTTCGGGGGTAAAAAGTGCCCTGTGCCATTCCAGACTATAATTTATCAGCATTAAAGTCCCACTGCTCGGCACAGGCGTCTCGCATAGGCAAGACGGTTATAGAGTAAAGACCCAACACGCTATTCCAATTCGGTTTGGTGGGTTTTTAGTGATTATATTCACGTGTTAGTGATAATAACCATGACACGTGCTCCCCGAAGCAAGCCAGCCAGCCTCCGGGCTGGTACCGACTTTTTTTTACAGTAATACTGTTTGTGCCACTCTGGAATCGAACCTAGGGGCCTTGTTATTCTAAGTAGACCAAGGAGACAGTTAAGACCTCAAATACCTTTGTCGAAGTTTTGTAACTTGCAGGTTTTATACTGTAGAGGTACTTTTATTAAACCGCCTTGACCGATTGCGTCGAAAGCGGTAATGTGTTGTAGAAATAAGAATTCGCTAGTTAATTTCGGTTGTTGTTGATTTTGTAAAAAGGCGGTGAATATATATTATATGGAATAAATAAATTAAGTTTTACATCCGGTGTTTTATTCAATGACTAAGGAGGGAGGGCCTGTTTTGCCAAAAAAAAAATGTGTGTGCGTGTAACCTTTACGTGCGATTGAAGTAAAACTTATATTATTATTTATTGATGAAAGAGTGAAATGTTCCTGGGACTCCGCCATTTCATTTAATATTCACTATTTCATTTCATATTCTATTTAAATTCATTAATATCACTTTTACATTTAATTAATATTTACATTTGTTGAATAGTTGTGTAGTATAAAATGTCGCATTCGTCAGAAAATTTATTACTAATTTTTTTATTACAAAAGTAATAAATAGGTAGGTACCTAAGTGGAGTATAAGACATATACTTACGACCAATCCAAATTATTATTTTTAAATAGCGCAAACTACACAGACGTCTGACGTAAGCGTAACTTCCGTCAGAAAAAAGATCTGAGTTACTCCCTAGTCGCGCCTAAAAAAGTTTTACTTCGAAAGTAATTTCACTTTAAAAATAATTTCTGTTTTGTTTCTAGTATTTTGAATTTCATATATAAAAAAAAAAAATAGGAAAACGGTTGACCAAAAGGCCATCCCTGCAACTTCCAGCTCAAAAGTCTGATAGAAGTATCATAGAGCAATATTTTCCGGATTTTAACTTAAATTTAAAAATTTAGAAAAGTATTTTCATAAAATATAGGGAATCATTCGCATGTCACAAGAAACACTTTTTGCGAACGAATCTATTATTTTGGACGGGTGTAGTGGCGATCAATTTTATTTTGTAAGTTTATAAGTTTTTCGAATTGATCAGTGTATTTGTTTAACAGCATAACAATTTGTTTATGCAAAAAAATATTTTTTTAATTGCTATAACTTTTGAAAGAATCATCCGAGTCTCACGTGGTTGGCGGCATTCGACGCAGCTTATTGAGTCCTATGAAGAATTCTAGATCATAAATCATTCAGACGAAAATTTTCAAAACTATTCTAACAAAACACTTTTCGGAATTTTTCGTTTTAGATATCTCTCGAACGGATAAACCGAACCGGACCGGCGATCGACGGGTTTATCAACCTTAAGAGCTGGCTAGTTTTTGGGATCGATCGTGGAACTGTTTTAAAGTTATTATAAAAAAAAACAGTTTCAAAATTTATATTTTTGAGATTTCTCGGAATCTATTGGTCCGAACCGATCTCGAAATTATAGAAAGTCTAAGTTTAGTGAAGCCCTTTCGAATGCCGCGAATCGCAATCCAATCGATCAAGCCGTTCAAAGTTATGAGAGGTTTACATAAATAGACACACACAAACACACACACAAACACAAACACACACACACACACACATACATACATACATACATACAGACATGATGACAGCATCGCGGGAATAGTCAGGAAAGCTTTCTGGGACAGAAAGCTTATTAGCTGAATAGTCAGGAAAGCTTTCCTGACTATTCCCGCGATAGTCAAAACATCAACATCTGATGAAAACTCGATTTTCGAAAAACGGGGTGAAAGCAATAACTTCCCAACCTTTGAAAATTTTTAATTTTCCTAGCGGGAAGTTAATATTAACGCTAAAAAGTATCGTCAAAAAATGTTGGTGTTCAAAAGACGGGTAAGAAGAAAAGAACAATAGTTACGTTGATTATTTATTTTTACAAACGATTACAAATGTATTATATTATTACCGTTTTAAAAATGCCTATAAGAATATAGTACAGGTCAGCAAAAGTTACATCACATTTGAGCAATCCAAAAATATATTGCTTCACATTTTATTAACGCACCGCCTTATACTAGTCGAATAGAAACTTCCAATCATGTAAAACGCATTCTAAACGCACGTAGTACCGGTTACTGGAGTATGCCCCTGTATATTGTTTTTAGTTGCATTTTTAATCATTTTTAGGTGTTTACAGCAGCCATATCAACCCGACGAATTTGCATACTATGTTCGCATCGAGAAGTCATAATTGTATACACATGCCAAATAATAATATAGTTTACATTAGAGTAAGCAGTTGACACTCAGTTTTGCGAAAATAAATTGCTTTGAAATCACCCAACACTTTCAAGGTCCATGATCGGAAGTTTCTAACTGACCAGTTATTACATTCCCACACGTTTTCAAATACCTTTTAATATACACACGTTATTATACCGATCGATCGATCGTATCGACTTGAAGTTTAAAAATTTTCTTATAAACTGGGCCTTATTGAAATAAATGAATTTAGATATTTAAAAACAGGGTCACCAAGCAACCTGTTTTCTGAGGACAAATCCAATTTTTCATGTTATACGTTAAAAAACCGTATTTAATAGTGTTTTAACTAACAAACGATAAAACAAATCGTTTTTGTTTTATCGTTTGTTAGTTAAAACACAATTAAATACGGTTTATTAACATGTCATGGGCTATAGTTATCTTGATTACCATCTACGATTACTATAACATACAGACATACTTTTTATCCCCCATTAACAAGAAATGACGAGTACAAAATATTACTTTATAAAGTACATTACTGTTATTAAATTACTTTAGGTTTAATAATTAAATGTAATTAAGCCATTACTTATTAATGAATATTACAAATCAATAACACTCAGTATCACCTTCAATTGAATCACAACAAGTAACACCAATTTAATGATTTTTACAATTACAAATTGTAATTAATAACATTTACACAATCACATTATGATTACAATTTTATTTTAATTACACTAGTTCTATTATTATAGCAAATTTTATGGTGTAACGCAATGTAACTTATAATGAAACTAAAAATTAGCTTAGCTCCAGATGGATTCGGCTACCACTGAACCGTTCTGGCCAGCTAATTAAAGTGACTTCTTCAAAATTCACGGTTTGGATTGTATAAATCAGTATAAGTTCATTGTCAATACATTCTTTGAGCGTGAGGCCAAAGGAGCGTAATTTTGAGTTAAAAGTCGTAATTCCTGCGAGCGGCCAATTCATCCTAGCGTGATGGGGATATGTAAAATTCGACCTATTTTATAAAGAATACAAAAAACGTGTGTGTACTTATGCACAGGCGTTGGAAGTTATACTTCATTGGCGTAACGAGATAAAAATTTGAATCTTTTCAAAAATTTCATCTTAAAATAATGAAATTTAGACTCATTATCGGACAACCAACGTTAAAATTTGAGATTTATGTACAATTGAATCACCCGAATGCGCCCGCAGACTTTGACAATTGAAAGTGTACATTGTCAAACCTAACTTCAGGGTGTCGGTTTGTTGTGACGGTGTGCGCGCGCATCGTAAAAATTTACTTTCATCATTTTATCCTAACGCGCCAAAGTGTAACTTCAATAATGAAAAACTTCAATAATTAAAGAGTTATGCCATGGGCTTTCGAGTACACTGTAACTTGGTAGGAATAAAGGCCTGAATTTGCAGTCGTTTTTAAAGAACAATGTTTCTAAATGCGGAAGTTTCTGAGAAATTGGATGGCCGCTTCGAGTAAAATCTTTTTTCATTATTTCTCAGCGTAGGAAATCCTACGATATCGATGTGTACCATTCGGTACATCTGAAACTCTGCTGAGCTGCCAGACGGATGGAGCGAAGAAATGGACCCCAACAAATCTGAACATACATGATCAACGTTTGTAACAAGATGGGATGTTATGTATCCATTAAAAATTGTATCCCAGCATTTTATGCTCAGTTCATCCCGGTCCACGACCATTATTATGTCGTATTTACACCGCAAGAGTTGAAAAGTTTTTTAGAAAACCTAATGCAGCAAAAAGTACGTGACTCAGCACCAAAAACGCTTGTGTATTGTAGGCCTATGCTAAAAGTTATCTTATTATTAATTACTTATCATCATGGTGCGATTGTTGAGGAAAAATTCTGTTAACTGTTATTTTATGCACATAAATCACAGGGTTTTCCCTTAAAACGCGTAACCAAAAATGAAAAATCAATAAAAAACTATCTATACATTAACGAAGAAGTCGGTATCACATTTTATATGAAGCGAGGATTGCAATAGTTGTTATAACTTCACTTAATTTATTTATTAAAATAAAAATTTAGAAAGAAAAAAAAGAAATGAGGGTTTTATTAAACGTTTATTTGTAGCAATCACGACTTATGAATGGTTATAATTAAATTAACAATGTTTGTAACCAATGACAGTTATTCATTATAACTTGTAACATTGGTTAACGATATTTAATGATTTTTACAAATGAAAAAAGTTAAACAGTTATTTATAGCAATTAAGGCTTTATTTTGTTTACTAAAATTATATTAACATTGTATAAAAAAAGATGTAAAAATTACGATCCTTAAGCAACCTAATACAAGAGGTTCTTAATTCGAGAGTTTGTGAAGCAAAGCCTCCAACTCACCGGCAATTGTTATATATTGCTAAAAATTTCAACCCTTTATATACATGTCAACAAATCAATAAATAGGGACCTACTTAAAAATAGGTCAAGTTTAAAAAACAAAGAAACTATGCTATGTATACAGTGACTACAAATTTAAGTATAAATTTTTAGACCAGACAACAATTTTACAATTGTTTTAAGTAAACACTTGTTGATTCAATATATAAACCAAATTGAGAGATCTTAAATAAACACAATCTACTACTCAAGGTTTCATTTACTCTTTGTCAAATTTAGGATGATAGTTTTGGCAGCCAACGCCCATAAAGGGTTTCGCATTTTTTTTTTTAAAGTGCTAAAGTTATTTCGCACTTCATTGACGGATACCGCCTAATTAGTGAAGCGCCACGCATCACAAACAACGATACTATCAAATCGATTTTATGTAGTTTGATTAAATTATGAACCGGTTTGATAATAATCGAATTTGATAATCTGTAGTTCGATTTGATTCTGAATCGATTTGATAGTAATCGAACGTATACGTAGCAGTGGAAATCTTCTTTAGGGAGCCCTCACTTATTAATAAAATTATAGTCATATTAATAAAATTATTAATTTAAAAGCAAACAAAAAATAAAAATTGATTGTCTAGTATCTGGGCATAAAGTATAAAAATCGATAATCTGATAGGTTAACACTCCATCATCCGTAAAGTACGTGTGTAAAAGTTATTATCCAAAATTTGACAAAGCCTAGTGTGTACAAACCGTTCTTTCAATTTAGTTTACGATTTATAAAGATCGAGTAATAAGCGAATCGATTCTTAAACATTAATTGTAAGCAGCAACCGATTAACATACATCACGATTCAGTCGAATATTTCATTTTTACATTTTACATATCACATCCACTTTACTTGCATTCCAATGCAATATTTACATACATTTCCTAAAAAAAAAAAAAACAACTAAAGTTCGGTTTTATTCCGTGGTAGTGATAGGTACAAAATATGTCAAATTTCCAAAATTATTTGGCCAGCATTTCGTTAAAGTCCGATTTTTGTAACACAGGCACTTTTAATGATTAAACTTTTATACGGATTAGTTCCACGTAATGGTAATTTTTTTTATTGCGCGATCTATTTAAAAAATAATACACATTATAAATATAAAAAATACGGATGGTTCTAAATTAATATTATAATTTTTAAACACTATAGACTTTTTTAACTTAGGGCCTAAACCAAATAAATAATTTCGGTTTCATTAGCAGCCATTTAGGTTTTTACCTCGGTAATCATAATTAGTTCCAAAATTTATATTTTATCAAATATTTTATATTTAATCAAATAAATTACAAATATGTCGGTTTTTCGGAAAATATCGGTTGCGTCACATCACTATTTATGAAAATAGAAAAAGCGTAACATTTGCAACGCCAAATCGATATCTGGGAATAAAAAAGAACTAAACATATTTTACTTTAGATCTTGTTCGAAAACTATCGATAAATCGTCTAATAAATGCTAAGAATTAAAAGGAAAAATAAGCTGCCAATATAAACGCATATTTTGGTAGTAAGGTTAAATTAATAAATTATTATTTATAATTAACGTGTCACTAAAGTTGAAAAAGACACACGGTTGAGTCTTTTTTGGGGCTTTCCTTAGACCGGCTCTGGAAACCTCAAAAAAGTAATAAGAAAATAATTATTGAACTGCAACAAACGTTGCCTTTAAGAGATTGTTTGTAGCAATAAGGCCATCTTTGCATTCCTGCAAGTCTCTGTTATTTATTGCCTGTATTCTTTTAAGTTTTGTGTGCTATGAAGCATTTTTTGATAACTCAACTTATTATGCCGTCTCGCTGAACTAGGCTGGCGCCACTTTTTTAACAAATGCAAAATAAGTTGGTTTTTCCTAATGTTACGCAGCAACGGAGTAACGGATTGTCATGTTTTTCTTTTAGATAATATAGCATTTTTACTGCACCCGGGCAATCCACCGAACGTTACCACAAGACTTCAACTTCTGTGACGATTTTTTTTATTTACTAAAAATTGGTTTTCGTGTCATTTATATATAAAAATACACAATTATCTAATACCTAATAATCTAAACTACTTTTTGTAAAATTTACAACTTCACTACAGACTTTAATTATTAGAATATTGTTAATAATTTATTACAACTTACAATGCAATAACTTTGAAATGCAATAAGTTTGTACAACTGTAAAAATTTAATGAGTTTTACAATTATTAATTTATCATTTTTACAAAATTGTTAAATATTGTAATATTAATCATATATAGAAAAGTTTTAGTTGCTCAACTGAAATCGTTTAGAACCATTACAGTGTGTATATTTATTATACAAATATATTATAATATATATTTTTATATCGATTACAAATATAATTGATGTTGCGTAAGTTCTAACATTCTTAAATTTTTTACACGTTTGTGTAACTGATAAAAAAGTAGTGGTTACAATTTAATATTAACTAATAGCCTTTCTAACTTGGGATTACATTTTAATAACTACAATAAATAAGTCGCAGGGAAACTCAATTCTATTACAATATAAGTATAGGTCACGTCATAAAAAAGAGCACTAGGCTCGACCGTTTTTTATTTTTTTCGACTGCCTCAATATATTTTCAAGATATACATTTTCTCGTATGTAAACCATAAGCGCTCGTTTTTCGAGACACGACCTATACCCCATATGTTAATGCCCCATAGCGGGGCACGCGCCTCCACTCGGTGGAACGATATGGGGCTCCGACCCACCAAGCTGTTTCACGCGGCTTGGTGGGTTCCATCACGTTAACGCAACAATTGTCCTAAAACTCATGTACACTAAATGTTCCCGGTGGTAGCAAGGAATGCTGGGTTTATTCTCCTTTTAATCTCTTGCTGAACTCTTCTTGTTGCAGCTCCCGCCACTCTTTCTTCGCCTTCATGCGTTTCAGCTGCCCGTCCCTGCAAGAGAAGAACAACTTTATTGCACACAAACTTAACTTAGATATGTGCATAAAATAAATAGTCATTTTTGTTGAAATGTACGCGTGCAAAGGCGGCCTTATTGCTACAAATAATCTCTTACAGGCAACTCTCTGTCAAAAATGAACAGCTGCAAGAGATTGTTATAGTGCAATTGCACAAGGACATTATATATATATATATATATATATATAGTTTTTTATATACGCCAAATTGTATACGTTATTTTGTTATACTTTTCGTTTCTTTCTATGTACTTTTTGTGGTGTACAATAAATGTATATTTGATTCATTCATACATTATTCATATATAAGAAAATACATACATAACCATAAATAACATTAAATGCATCAGTGCATCGTTTTTGATGCCATTGATCATTAATATACGCGAAAAATAGAAAGGGACCCAAAATTGAGCCCTTTGGGACACCAATTGAGGTTGATGTATCCTGAGTCTTTATGTCTTCTATGCATACCCTCTGCGTTATATCATTGAGATAAAAGACAATAAAACTAATTGTTACGTTTTCGATTCCATGGTGGATTGGTTTAAGTAACATACAGTTATGTTCAACGCAGTCAAATGCTTTGGATAGATATAGTGGCATCAGAAACGTCGCCCTTTGGTTGGTTGGCAGATCGTGTGTGCGTGTGCGTGTGACGTGTGTCCGGGTGCTCACCACATGAGGTCGACGAGGCCGCCGCGCGTGGCGATTGCCGCCTTGACCCGCTTGGCGAAGTCCACGGCCGACTCGCCGCTCGCGCGCGCCATGGCGGGCAGGTACCACACGTCGCACACGATGGCCCACGAGCTCATCATGTTGAGCAGGTAGTGCAGCATGCCGTAGCGCGAGCTGTTCCAGAAGGCGTCGCCGAAGCGCGGGTCGTACCTGCGGCGCAAGCACATCCGTGGAGTTTAAGCAATACCATGAAACTTTCGTGTCCTTAGCTCTAGATTCGTTTGAAGGATGGCCGGGTTCATTGACCGCTAGTATTCGATCTCTTATAGTAGAACCGCGGTGATCTTTCACTCACATTTTCCGACAATTCATACACAAACGCGATCCACAGCGCCGAGACGTGAGCGCTGTAGTGTAGTCTCATTGTACTCAAAGACTTACACTGTACTCTCGGTGTAACCCCTTCATATTATGTTTACCTGCATAATTGCATGTTAATCGTTTTGAGTTTTCTATATAAATATACGATTTACTTCGATACTGTACAGACGTTTTGGTCCGATGAAAACCGATCCGATGATGGATCAATGGGCACCGACCATGAAAATGTTTATGTGATGAATATGAATGGTTTTTAGCGTCTGGATGTTTATATGTATATTATAAGTATTAATGTAAATTATTCATAAAAATATTCATCAGTCATCTTAGTACCCATAACACAAGCTACACTTACTTTGGAGCTAGATGGCGATGTGTCTATTGTCAAAGAATACTTATTTATTTATATTTTATTTATAACCGCCTCCACTAATTCGTAAAAATCGGACAATATTTCTGTTAAGGAATTGCATATCTAAACGGTGGTCAAGGGGCTAGTTTTATGTTATTTAAAGACAGTACAGATATTGATGTAAATAAATATCTTTTTGTGTACGACATTTAGTTTAAATACTAAATGACGTAAACAAAGAGAATCATACAAACTGTTTGGTTGCATAGATGGCTTTGTACATTAAAAGAAAAAAAAGCACTAGTGCTGAAAAATCTATTTCCCGCACGCGATATGCACCTACAGAAAGTAGCACGTTTTGTGCAACTGTGTGGAAATGTCAAAGGAGGTCAGACAGGGGTAGGGCTCTCACTTGATGGCGACGGGGTAGATGGTGCCGCCGACCTCGAAGCTGCCCTTCTTAAACTGCATGACCGACGTGTTGTTGATGCACGTGCCCTCCGGGAAGATCAGAATGGGCGGGTTGTCGGCCACCGAGATGTGCTCCTTGAGCCTGCGGACCATTCACCATATATTAAGCCTACTTGTTTGTATACTCATTGACAGTGCCGGTGCGCAAGCAAACCTGCACGGTTTGCCAACCACGCGATTTGTTGCCATGTCTAGCGACCGCATAGGGTCACTATATACTCTTTACACACGTGTTTGATACCGGGGCAACTAGGGAGTTTTATAATTTCTTTAGGAGGCTTTGGCTGTTCACAATTGATGATGCCGCGTAAAAACCACTTAGGGGTATGAGTTTAATTCAAGCCACACCCTCGACAAGTGGTCATTCGCTAGGTCAGATTGCAGTCGACGGCTGCAATCTCACCTTGTGGTAAGTAAATAATCCGGCTTGAAGGACCAACATGTTAACGAAATAAGGTTTAATTTTGCTTGCAGGTTTATTAGCTACTGCCTAATGTTCTAACATGAAAGATAATCATTTCTTAACCAAACAACACAAAATATCACAATAGGATGCCCTTTCTTTAACGAGAAAGTGACGAACAAAAATACAACATATTTACACATTTATACAGTAAGTGGGTATTTTACCTTCTAGCGACCGCGTGTCTGTCCTTGACCTCGGATCTCTCGAACCAAATGTGGGGCGAAGCCCTGGCCAGCGCCCTCTGTAGGAGCCCCAGGAAACCGTCGTGCCTTTGACCGATCTGGAAATGTTCAATGAAAAATTTAGAGAACAACTCGAGGTGCTTTTGTTTATTTTTTTAGTCTAGTTTGTTTTATTTTTAGATTATTTGTTTCATCTTTATTAGCTTTAATCCAGTGGGAACCGTTTATATTCGTAAGTTTAATAGTGGCCTCTATTTCTCTCGGTCCTTTCAAATTCATTGTTAGAGGAGTGTCTGCGTCTGACCCAGTTAGCCAACCTTTTATATAAAAGGTATCGGGATCTTTAGTAAAATCATCTAACTCCCACCAGTGGCTCCCAGAAGCTGTTTTGCATGCAACGGCCACACCGTAGGTAACCACGATGGTTCGTGGGCTAAACCTGGTGGGGGGACTTGTACGTCAAACGTATAAGTCTGAAAGCACTACTCCCTGCATAGCGCAAAAAGTCTACCCCGATGATGAAGGTCCTTTCACATAACTCTGTGCCAAAAACCAAGTTAATTGGTTGCTTTTGCAAACAAACACACTTTAATTTTTTTAATATTTGTATGGATCCGGAAGATTACCAGCTCGCTACAGGTTTAGGCCGTACTCTTGTAGGCTGGTAGACTCCACACACCTTTGAGAGCTCAATGTTTGACTCACAGGCGTGCAGGTTTCCTCGCGACGTTTTCCTTCACCGTCAAAGCGAGTGATATTGAACTGCTTAAAACGCACATTACTTCGAAAAGTAATTTTTGGACAATATCTCCTTTCTGTTTTTGAAATATCTCTTTTCTATTTTTGATAATATCTCCTTTCAATTTTTAATAATATCTCCCATCTGTTTTTGATAATACCTCCCATCTATTTTTGAGAATATCTCCCACCTGTTTGGACAAAATCTTCAATCTGTTTTTGACTATAGCTCCCATCTGTTTTTGTCTATATCACCTTTCTATTTTTGACAATATCTCCCATCTGTTTTTGATAATATCTCCTTTCAATTTTTGATAATATCTCCCATCTATTTTTGACAATATCTCCCATCTGTTTTTGATAATATCTCCCATCTGTTTTTGATAATACCTCCCATCTATTTTTGAGAATATCTCCCACCTGTTTGGACAACATCTTCAATCTGTTTTTGAGAATATCTCTTTTCTATTTTTGACAATATTTCCCATCTGTTTTTGATAATATCTCCTTTAAATTTTTGATAATATCTCCCATCTATTTTTGACAATATCTCCCATCTGTTTTTGATAATATCTCCCATCTGTTTTTGACAATATCTCCCATCTGTTTTTGATAATATCTCCTTTCAATTTTTGATAATATCTCCCATCTATTTTTGACAATATCTCCCATCTGTTTTTGATATCTCCCATCTGTTTTTGATAATATCTCCCATCTATTTTTGAGAATATCTCCCACCTGTTTGGACAATATCTTCAATCTGTTTTTGAGAATATCTCTTTTCTATTTTTGACAATATCTCCCATCTGTTTTTGATAATATCTCCTTTAAATTTTTGATAATATCTCCCATCTATTTTTGACAATATCTCCCATCTGTTTTTGATAATATCTCCCATCTGTTTTTGATAATATCTCCCATCTATTTTTGACAATTTCTCCCACCTGTTTGGACAATATCATCAACATGTTTTTGACTATAGCTCCCATCTGTTTTTGACTATATCTTCTTCCCAATTTTAACAATATCTCCGTCGTGTTTTTTGAGAATGTTCAGCATATTAATGTCCAATAAGCCGCTCGTAGAAGCCAGGAATTTAAGAGCGTCGAACCTCCAGAAAGCTACAATACCGCTTGGCTTCATATCATTTTAGTGATATCTAAAAGCCAGGAAGGCTTAAAAAAACAAATACATAATAATGTTCTACCCGACTTCGGAATACAAAACGTGATCCGTAGTCAAACATGCACAACCAAAAAACCCCCGTAACGCTTAAAAAATCCCGACGCACGTAACGTAAGACTGAACACGTCTTACGCTACGTGCGTCGGGATTTTTTTCACAATTCGCTACTCTGCTATTATAAGTTACAACGGTACACCAGCGCAGAGGGCATCTTATTGGTAGTAGCAGAAATATGATGGCCAATTACAAAGCACCACATTGCAGTTTATTGGTCGCGTTCGCGTCACGGTTGCGTTCGTTGATACAACTAACGTCAGTTGACATTTTATTTGGAAACGTAAAGCAATAAGGATTATTTTTCGTTGGTGCTTTTTTTTTTTTGTTCAAATTGACAGAGCACGGAGACAAACAGAGCAACACTTCATGCGAGGACCCTGTGTCCGTCAATGTAGAGTGTAGAGTTTTTTATTACATGTTTACATTTTCTTTTATTGGCTGCATAATATAACTCTTTCCTGCGCTAACGTATATTGTCGGTGTAACTTATAAAAGTAGTTGCACTGCTAAGTTTGTGACGTGAATATGTTACACTGCGGTGCAGTTGAATTGACGTCACAAGATATAGCCAAGTTTTCAATGTCATAAAAATGGATCCCGTATTAAATCACAGACACAAAACACCAAAATACCCAGAACACTTGACAATACTTACTTAAAGTTATGCACTTAGTGTCATATCTAAAATTGCAATAAAAAAAAAGTCTGTTAATCCGGACACACGGCAGTGTGTCAAAGCCAAGTTCAGGTGAAATACCATTTGACTTACATAACGCAAATTGTCTAAATTTTCTTTGGTAAAACTTTATATTAAGGCGTATGGCAGTGAAGCAATTTCTTACAGTACACTTCGCAGAGTTAAAGTTTACATGAAAAATAATAACTAGGGCGCTCGGTAGAGCAGTGTCGCCAAGTTCAAAAATCGGAATTGATAATGTTTCTTAATTATTTGGACGCCACAATTCAAGCGACGATGGAGAGAGCTATGCTTGTATCTCTACGTGACCAAATCAGAAATGAGGGGATCGATAGAAGAACTAGATTTACAGACGTAGCTCAGCGAGTCAGCGAAACCCTTATGTCGATCACCGTTTAACTTGAGCGATTAAATGGGTGGAATCGATGGTTTTTGACTCTGAACTGGCAGTGATAACTTCTTGACCGAAAACGTCACAATACCGAAAACGTCACAATACCGAAAAGACTTTGGCCTGATATGGATATCGAAGATGAGGATTTCATGTAGGAGTGTGAACCACTTGATCAATATTTCTTTAATTCAATGCGTTGAATAAAAAAATGGGTAAAGTTGATCCGCCGATACTGAAGCCCAACAGTAATGCAGCAATAGTGAGTTTGACAGACATCAGGGATTATAAAATGAATTTGCTTCCATTCTATTTTTTATGAACTTCGCTATTACTAACACAGTTTTGAAGTTTCTAACAAGAAAATGCTAAATTGTTTAATATCGTTTGTAAAGTGGGCATTAGTTTCTTTCAATAAATAAATGACTACACACCTATGAATAGTACCTAAATTTTAACGAGAGTGTTTTGCCCAGTGGAAAAAAGTGTGTGTCAGTTCCGACGCACGACTGGAGTTTACTCCTTAAGCACGACTGTCGAAACATACACAAAAAGGGTATATTTAGCTGAATAAAGATTATTACCATATGAAAGGGTAAATTAAAAATCCTGTGCAATTTATTCACACTCGGCGGAAGTGTAACTTCTTAAAAGTAGCCTACGAGAGATTGAGGTGGATGTAGAGTATCAGAACTATTAGGATAAATGTAATGTTTATTATTTAGTTTCCATGGTAACTAGAATAGGAAAAAAAATGTGTAATGTTTTCTATCTCACTCTGTCCCATATATTTATGTGTTTGTTTCTTTACCTAGATAATATTCGGTTTCCTTGGTAACTTAAATAGGAAAAATAAGTTAACTAAACGAAAGCGACGTTGCTTGTTTGCGCATCACAGTTGCCGGGCATGCAACGTCGCAAAGCGAAAACGTAACGAGGTCATTCATCAGTAGATTTTACTCCTCACATTTTTCTCATACCGGGCGCCTTATATATGAAAATCGATTCTGAAGGAGTGAACTCCAATAAAAAAACTTACCGAGAGCAAAAAAAAATTAGACGGCCAGTTCAGTTAAGACGCACGGCGGCGCGGCGCGCCAAGTTCTCCACACTCACCAGCGAGTAGCAACTGTCGCACATGAGCACGAGCACGTCGATGGGGCTGGTGTGGTTGGCCACGCAGATGCCGCTGCGCGGCTTGTAGTCGCTGTTGTGGTAAGTGATCACCGCGGAGATGCAGCGCGACAGGAAGTTGAAGCACACGAGCGACAGCGCGCTGTTGACGCGCTGCTTCAGCGGGCCCTCGCGCAGCGCGCCCGCGCCCGCCGTGCACACCATCAGCCACCACACCTGCGCGCGCGCAGTCAGCTCGCGGGTGCGCGGGCACCCCCGAGTTTGAAGCAGACCTCGTTTGAACTCAAGCACAGTTTCACTCTCTCTTGGTTTCACTTAAATGTGTCACCGATCAATCTATTCCGCGAATACCATTTTCATCACGGTAATAATAAAGTGACTGTTATTAAAGATATAACAATAACCGATAAAAACAAATCAGTCACAATTATGTCTTATCTTGAACGGTAAAAAATAGAGCCAAGTTCCATTTGAAAATGGGTTAGCAGTAAAAAAGTTTAAACTAAAATCTGCTTCAACAATACGAACATATACTTAAATCTAAACATTCCTATATAGAAGACACGCACAAAAAACATGGTAGGAATAAAAGCACATTTGCCCCGAGGCGCTGGCGACACCTTATTCTAATAGATCGCAAAAAATCCTACCATATAACAGCACAAGAAAATAACAGTAAGAAATAAGCACATCTTCCCCAAGACTCTGGCAAACCCTTAAAATCCTACCAAGGAGAAACATGTGTTGACACTCAGAACTCCCACGTCAATCGGGCTGGTGTGGTTGGCCACACAGAAGCCGTTAAACTTCGGCGCGTGTTGCGTGTCGTGGAAGTTGGTAACGCACGACATGCTACGAACGAGTGTCCGAATCGATATTTTGTAAAAGATGGCCGCCAGGTAGCGCCGGAACTTGTTGTCCGGCAGAAATCCGATCAGCGACAGCGAGGTTATCATCGTCACCACCTGGTGTTGCCATTTTTATTAAATAACTTTAGTAGAAATGGTAGAAAAAAATTGTTTTTTTTTTTGTCGTCTAATCTTTTCCAGCTCAAATTGCTTAAAATTTGGTAGGGTTATTTCGTTAAAAAAATAAATTCTTAATAATTAAGCAGGTATTTTATCGTATGCCAAAGAGTTTTAGTTAAATATTAGTCAGGCGAAATGAAAAAAAGGTTAGTAAGTATAGAAATTTAACGAATAGCTTGGAAGAGAATTTTTTTTTAATTATGCAAACAGAAGCGTTTGTAGATAAAAAAAAAACTTAATAACTTTAAATTTAAATTAGAATTGAACACGCAATTTTCGATAAGGTAATATATAAAATGTTCTAACTTAAATAGTATAGAGTGTAAAATCTATATTTAAATTCATTTGCTAAATGAAAATTTTGAAATATTTTCAAGATTGCATGTTCAGTTAATATATACAAAAGATTCATCATCGCCTTATTATTATCTGACCCAGTGGCGTGCACTTCATGCATGCACAAAAGCACTGCATACCCTGGTAAGAAACCCAGCGCACGCCACTGATCTGACCCACCAATTTACACCCACCAAGCTGCTTTAATGCAGATTGGTGTTGCTTTTTTTTTATTTATTTTTTAATATTTCTTCTTTGATCGTTTTATGCGTATATTCTAGTCAAAAAGAAATTTCCATCATTATTATACATCAGGTGTTATTGAAATATGTGGCTTAACGTGCACTAGGGGGCACGGAAGAGGGATGAGGTCAGACATTTTGGACAGTTGCCAACTTAAGTCAACGTTGCTTTTAAACTCAAACGTTCTTCATTTATAATGATAAAAAAATATGGCTTATCAAAATGCATAAAGATATGAAATTTTGCAACTCAATCACATAAGTTCGTTTTAAATTAGATTTTAAACAAATCTATCTTCAGAAATGATTAAATAAATCGATATTGTTATCAAGAACGTTTTATACGTATACTCCAGTCAAACAGAAATTTCCATTGATTGTAATGAGAAACGAAACAACACGCAAGGCAGTGCGCGGGGCAAAGTTTCATGAAATTTACCTATCTGTCTATCTATATTGTGAACATTTCGTACAGCTCCACAACAGAAGTTATGTAAATATTTTAAGAAATAAAGATTTTAAGCTATTGGAAAAGTAAAGAAGCACAATAAAATAACTGAGTCGAGCGAGGAAATTGGATATTATATTAATTCACTAGCGGTCCCTCGCGACTTTATCCGCGTATAAGTCAACCTAAAAGAAAGGCATGGTGTCGCACCACCTTACCACAAGTTGAGATTGCATTGCAGTGAATTAAAAAAATAGAAAAAAAAATATTAGAAATATCTATGTGACTGGAGCTTCTCAATGGAAAATTTCTTAATCAGCTTAAAAATTCGCGGGGAATATTTAATATCACAATAATTAATTTATTTTCAATAATTGAATCGTTTTACACGATTCGTTTTTATAGTGAATTATATATTCCTATAGTATTCGGGAGTTTGATTCAATGCAATTTTTTATATTAGCAATGTTTAAACTACGCATATATTCCCAAGTCAAAGTCAAAGTCAAAGTCAAATATTCCTTTATTCAAATAGGCACATAGATGTCACTTTTGATGCGTTATTGTATACAAAATGTGTACATAGCAGTGAGTAGTGATGGCGATAACTACAATCGTAAACTTAAAACTAAAGCTACGAGGGTTCCAATCGCGCCCTGGTCTAAGAAGAAGCCCACAACAAACTTAAGAAACACAAGGAGTAGTTTTGATGCTTACAACTTTCAGATTTCTCACCACTGAGCTATTGAGGCTTGGAAGAGTCGGAGGGGTTTGTGGGTTTCAACTCCACATATTCTGCTAGTATTTTGTGACCCAGTAAATGTTTTTAATTCTTAAAAAAACAAGGAACTTTTCATATCAATGATATCAATTTAATAATTTGGTGCATTAAGAGACACCCAGGGAACAGGGAATGCGATAGCCACGGTGCGGCGGTGGTGAAAATTATTAAGTGCTGATTCGATCAGCTGTTTCAGAAATGCTTTATTTTTTAAAATTATTAAGCACGTTAAACTGAACACAATTTGATCGTTGTCAAAAGACACTGTAAATATTTTATTAGTTACTAGCTTCTGCCCGCGACTTCGTCTGCGTGGACTTCAGAATTGGGTGTAAGGTTCACGCCGTTAACAATATTTAATTTTACCACGGGCAATATTTGAGAGATCGGTATATAAACTACATGTCCTTTTCCATAGCATAGGTGACATGCATACCAAATTTCAAAGCTGTCTGAACGCGGCTTAGCTCGTAAACAATTTTCAATTTTCCCGCGGGAACTACTTTAGGAATCGGGATAAAAGGTAGCCTATGTTCTTTTCCATATCAAAGGCTACATGCATGCCAAATTTCATCCAAATCTGTTGAGCCGTTTTTGCGTGATTGAGTAACAAACATCCACACTTTCACATTTATAATATTAGTAGGATTTCCGATAATGTCCGATTTGATTCCACCATCCCTCAAGCCTCAGTATAAACACCGTGAAGATAAATCGTAAAGGTCGTAGATTCTTCGTTCGTTCTTTGCTATCATGATTGTGAACGAATGATAAGTTATTGATAGAAAAATCCTATTATAATATTAAGGATTACATGTATGATACAAAGCTCGGGTATGAATTACTCTTACTTCACAGCTCAACATTAACCAGACTGTGAGATGGTGATAACAAAAAAAAAACCTGGCTAAGTTTGTTGTGGGCTCTTAGCCTACAGCAGGGCGCGTTTGGAACCCTCCTAGCTTTAGTTTTGAGTTAACGAATGCAGTTATCACCAATGTATGAACGCTTCAGAAGTGCCTGTGATAAGGTCTACATGAATAAAACATTTTTGAATTTGAATTTGCTATGAACGCTTCACTCACCCCGATTATAAATATGAATATCCTGAGAGGCAGTAGGAAGAAGTATCGCACAACGAAGCCCATGAACCAAATTATCGTGAGACGCCATGTCAGGAATTCGTACTGTCTGAAACAAACACAAATGTGCAGACTTACAATCTTCGATGAATTACCCTTAACGGTCGAGGAAAACATTCCGAGAAAACCTGCATGCCTGAGAGTTCTCGACAATGGCCACAAAGGTTTTTTTGAAGTTATACTTCTTTTAGGCGCGTTAGGGAAAAATGATGAGAGTACATTTTTACGATGCGCGCGCACACCGTCACAAAAAACCGACACCCTGAAGTTAGCTATTTGACAGTGTACACTTTGAATTGTCAAAGTCTGCGGGCTCATTCCGTTGATTAATGTTCAGTGAAGCTTTGTTGTCAGTTAATGAGCAAACTAGATAATGCGTTATAATAAAACATTAAATGTAATAAATACCTTTTTTTTCTATTTATAGTATCGTTTTTTCTACAAACGTAGAATAAGGCGAAAGATGAAATTATTGAAAAGATTTTTACCTTGTTACGCCAAAGACATGGCCGCTAACTGTGGGCCTCATAAGAAGGCTCAGAGTCACTCAACGGGTGATGGAGAGAGCTAAGCTAGGAGTATCTCTACGTGATCGAATCAGAAATGAGGAGAGCCGTAAAACTAGAGTTACCGACATAGCTCAGCGAGTCGCGAAGCTGAAGTGGCAATGGGCGGGGCACATAGCTCGGAGAACCGATGGACGTTGGAGTCTTAAGGTGCTGGAATGGCGACCCCGCACCGGTAAACGCAGCGTAGGTCGGCCCCCAACGAGGTAGACAGATGACATATGGCGAGTCGATGGGAGCCGCTGGAGGCAAGCGGCCCAGGACCGTGTATTGTGGAACTCCCTACAAAAGACCTATGTCCAGCTGTGGACGTCGATTGGTTGACATGGTGATGACGCCAAAGAAGTTTAACTTCCAACGCGTGTACATAAACTACGCACACTTTTTTTCTGGATTGCGTGTAGCTGATGATGATTGGGGTTACTAATGATTTTAACAGCGTAACGCGAGACTGTTGGCAAGTCTCGAAATGGGGCTCTGCCGGGAAGAGTTTGAACCCTAGGGCTCGAAGAAGCGAAGGGATCGTCGGTCTGAGGGCACCTCACGTGAGGTCGAACCTCGGCTCATTGGAGTGTAAGGGTTACGGACGGTGATTAGTCCGCACGCTTCCGAGAACGTGGTGTGAGTCCACGTCCGGATGACGTCAAAAGTCGGGACCTGTGCGGAGGTTGATTGTGTTCTGATAGGGAGCATTGTCAGTAGTAATCTGATCGTCAGGGTCGTGAAGGTTTAGGCCTCCTCTTGTCGAAAGTGGCGCTAAGGTTGGGTGAGTAAAAAGAAGCCGCAACTATGAGAGCCTTGGGATGTCGGAGTTTTTTGAAATATTGAGCATTGGATAGAGGCAGGCGTGACTTTGCGGAATGCTTAATTTGCTACACTCCGCGAAAAGCAGGAGAATCTGTAAGGTGTAATTTATAATTTCTTCCAATCCTTACCTTATCCTTACACAAAACCGATCTTCTGCAATGTACTCTCTACGTACGTTTCGTTCCGAAACCGGAGCATCCTCACGAGATGTTGACTTTACAATAAATAATTATAACAATTATTAAATTAAGATAGATAGATAAATTCTTTATTGCACACAATTAAGGGATAGAGATAATATATATAGAAAAAATAAATATGTACTAGAAAAATAAAAATGCGCAAAGGCGGTCTTATCGCTTTAAGCGATCTCCTCCAGGCAACCCTTAATGAAAGAAGAAAATGCTATAAAAATAATGAAAATTAAGCTTAATTTTCATAATTTTATTTGGCGCCAGTCCTACCTGTTGGTCCTGGTCAGCAGGTTCCAGCTCCTCAGCTCCTCGGCCTCGAACACGGACGTGACCTGGTCCTCGATGATGGACTCCATGCCCGCCTTCACCAGGTCCATGCAGTGGTGCAGATGGAATTCGAGGTTTTTCTGTCGCATCATCATTAATTCCGTCAATACTATCCTTTCTTCCTTACAAATATTATAAAGTATTTTAATTTTAGACGGCCGATTGGCGCAGTGGGCAGCGACCCTGCTTTCTGAGTTCAAGGCCGTGGGTTCAATTCCCACAAGTGGAAAATGATTGTGCATTGAAAATGACTGTTTTTCAGTGTCTGGGTGTTTATCTGTATATTATAATTATTTATGTTTATTACTCATAAAAATATTAATCAGTCATCTTTGCACCCATAACACAAGCTACGCTTACTTTTGGCCTAGATGGCGATGTGTGTATTGTCGTAGTATATTAATTTATTTATTATTTACTAGATGTGCCCTGTGGCTTCGCCCGCGTAATTTTGGAGGCAGCGTACTGCTGCATAGTATACAGTCTACAGTCTACACCTGTAGTAGTATATGAGATTTTTTCACAATTTTTTTTTTCAATGAAAAGTATACTATGTTATTTCTAATACCTCTAAGATATGTATAAAAAGTTTTATGAACATCGGTTCACTAGTTTTATATATTACAACCTCTATAGTACAAAAATAATTATTTAAACCGGTTACAATTTGTCGGAGTTATGGTGTAAAATCGTCAAACACTTTCATCCCCTCTCCCAAAGGAACAGAGCTTAATGTCGGGATAAAAAGTACCCTATATTACTTCTAACACTTCCAAAAATATGTGTACAAAGTATCATGAGGTTCGGTTCAGTAGTTTTTGCGTGATAGCGTAACAAACAAACTTATATTGACATTTATAATATTAGTAGGGATAGGGATAGGGAAGTAGGGTTCTATAATCCTCACCTCTCCTTTAACCTCGGGCACGTGTCCGTTCTGCAGGCGCTCCTGGCTCTTGCTGCGCTTGTAGTTCAGCTCCGGCGAGGGTCCGAGGATCTCCTGCCGTTCTATCACACTGTTCTTGGTGCCTGCACCAGTCAAAGGATTACGACACCTTGGATATACAGTTATCATGTTTGACGACCGATTGGCGCAGTGGGCAGCGACGTTGCTTTCTGAGCCCAACGTCGTGGGTACAATTCCCACAACTGGAAAATGTTTGTGTGACGAACATGATTGTTTTTCAGTTTGTGGGTGTTTATATGTATATTATAAGTATTTATGTTTATTATATTCATCAGCTATCCTAGTACCAATAACATAAGCTACGCTTACTTTGGGGCTAGATGGCGATGTGTGTATTGTTGTAATATATAATAAAAATTAAAAAAAAAATAAAAAAATGTAAAGAACTAGGAACATACAGAACCCTCATACAGCCATCACTTTATGCAGTGTCCATAAAAACACCAACTTACTTTGCACCCGCGGAAAGTTGCTAGGTCACAAACTTTTCCACATTTTATTATAAAATAGAATAGAATTTTATTGTTCACTATTTACTAAAAGTATTCAAAACAGTAAACCCAAAGCCGGGCGTACAGTTAATAAGTATTGAATAAGTATAAAAAAAACCTAAGTATAATCACAATGTAAAATCAATGTCAAAATATATATTCGTGTGTGTATTTATCTACAGGCGTTAGATTAAAACTAAAAATCTTTTTAAAAAAAATATTTAATTAATTGAAAGTTTTATTACAACGCATTATCAGTTAGTTAAATAAAGTTTATTTTAATATCACAAAAAATATACATATTAAACATATATAATAAACATAAATACATTCGGAATACTAAGGTTGTAACACACTCACCGTTGACTCCATTCTCCTTGATGATGGCCGAGGGTGGTTTGTCGTCCGGCGTGGGAGGTTCCTCCTCATCAGAGCTGTCATTCCTCTGCAGCCGCTTGGCCACCTCGATGTGTTGGCGACCATACTGCAAACACCCAAACGAAATAAATTCAAAATTTATTTATTTCAAGTAGGCCTAATATAAACACTTTGTCTGGTGGTAGTGACTCTACCACCGGTTAGAAAAAGCAGATTCCACCAAGAAGCCGGGAAGAAACTCAGCAGTTGCTCTTTTCCAACATCGTTTTACAATTAAACAATCTTTGTTCTATCTTGTGTGAGATGAAAGCGGAGCGGCTTGCTTCCAGGCCACCTTGTCATTAAGAAATTCATCAATAGTATAGTAACCTCGATGTATTAAATGTGTTTTTATACATTCTTTAAACTTATGTAATGGTAACTCTAATATTACTTTCGGTATAATGTTTTAAAAGCATACACTCAGCCCCACAAAGGTTTTCTGTACTTTCCGAAGACGATATGCTGATATCACTAATTTACGACCGTTTCTAGTAAGTCGATTGTTTGTATCCCCTTTTTTTTATATAGATTAATGTTTTGTTTTAAAAAGATTAAATTGTTATAAATATATTGCGAAGCGACTGTAAGTATACTTATTTCTTTAAATTTTTCACGGAGAAATTATTACTCTTTACCACAGACATTTAACCAATCGCGGTTACTACTCGATAGACGAATTCCTTCACGACAAGGCTGCTTTGAAGCAGGTCCGCTGTCATCTTTTTTTTTTTTATTCCACTACATGTCAGCCCTCGACTGCAATCTCACCTAGATGGTAGCTGGCTAACCTGTTAGGGATTGTGGTAGTCATACCCCTTTCTACGCGACATCGCACCGGAACACTAAATCGCTTAGTCACACGTCTTTATCGGTGGGGTGGTAACTAGCCACGGCTAAAACCTCCCATCAGAACAGACCTGAGAAAATTCAGAAATTATAAATTCTGGTTTCCCCTGTCGGGAATCGAACCGGGGACCTCCTACTTAAATTCACAAACCTCACCGTTGCGCCATGGAGGTCGTCAAATGATTGAAAAATTCTAAAGATTGTTAAACCGTAAAATGATGTTGAAAAAGAGAAATCTGTCGAGTTTCTTGCCGGCTTCTTCTCGGTGGAATCTGCCTTCCGAACGGGTGGTAGTCACTACAAACAGACTGACTTGACGTATCGCAAGTGCTTGTATAAGGCCTACTTGATATAAATGAATTTTGAATGCTGTCCATCCGTCATGGAATGGATCCCTTTGAGCACTGCTGACCAAGAGCGTGGTATTGGTGCCATGCTCCGTGTAATCTGATAAATTGTGTAATCTGCAGTGCTATAAATCCCTCTTTATAAAGTGGTCTGCCTGGCACTCGAAGCGGCGACCCTTCGTTAGTAAGTACGCTTTACAGCCACTGTGCCCGCGGAGTCGTATGTTCGTGATCGTATCGTATTACACAGATAAGTAGCCAATCTTGAGACGTTTCGAAATTATACCCATTTGCTCAAGGTCGCGCGCCGTAAGCTCGACGCCATTAGGTTTAACAACAAAATATATACAACGTGTAATCGAATTATGAAATACTGTTGAAGGATGCATAAGTAAGCTTCATAAGGAACCACCCTGTAAAAATATTAAATTAAAAGAAGCATATTTATTTTTACATACAAACTAATTTCAAACATTCAAGTGTTTACTTTTGACAACCCTATTGAAGATAAAAGACCGACCCGTACATAGTACCTAAGCTGCGCGATGCGTAGGTGCCTAAATAGGTTTATTTTAGTTTTAAACTATGGCAGTGGTTTACTCAAAAACTATTAGCGTTTCGGTTTCACAGATAAGTCTTAGAGTCTTAAGTACATAATGTACCTAGAGCCTGTGAAGTAATATTTCGGTTTTCATTTACACGTTGCATACATTTATATACCAACTACGACATCGTTCGCGTCGATTAAGGTTTTTTATTCCCACGGGAACTCTCTTATTTCACGGGCTTAAAAGTAGCCTATGTTCTTTTCCACGTCAAATGCTACGCGCATGCCAAATTTCATCCAAATCCGTTCAGCCGTTTTTACGTGATTGAGTAACAAACATCCACACTTTCACATTTATAACATTAGTATAAACATTTTAAGATAGTTTTTAAGTCAGTCAAATATTTCTTTATTTTGATGCGTTGATTACATACAAAATGTGTACATAGCAGTTAGTAGTGCTGGCGATATCTAAATTCGTAAACTTAAAACTAAAGCTACGAGGGTTCCAAACGCGCCCTGCTCTAAGAAGAAGCCCAACACAAACTTAGCTTATTTTATTTAGGACTAGCTGCTGCCCGCGACTTGGTCCGCGTTTGTTTTTGTTTTAAAAGCATCCCGTAGGAACAGGATCAAAAACAGGACCTCTCGAACTGCAGTCGAACCATTCACCACTGCACCAACGGGGCAATTACTTCCTAGATCACCGATGTTTAAAGGTACAAAGATTAACAGGATAAGTCCATTTGGAAAACTAACGTGGACTTTGAACCTGCGTTATCAGGGTTTAAAGGTAGATTTAACTGGAACTGTCGAGTCATACACAATGATACATCCTTACTATTTCGTACTAGATCTTTATAAGTACGAGAGTAGTAGATTGCCCGCTACTTCGACGCTAACTTAAAAATTAAAGTTGATTTATTTTAAGTAAAAAAGCGTTTCCGAAATTGATAGGTATACAAATATATGTTCTAAGAATAAAATAATAAATTATCAAAGAAGGTTAATTTTCTAATTTATTATATTATTCTTAGGACATATATTTGTGCCTTGGAAGTTGTAATATCTATAAAATAGTTTGTCGTTGTATATATGGGTCGCAAGGAAAAGAAAATAAGTCTGCACTGTTCGACTGTCTGCTTTAAAATAGCATAAATATAATAAAATTGGTGTGTCTGTTTGTAATATTGAAATAACCGTTTTTTACTACATGTGTATGAATATATATACGTACACATCCACCAAAATAACATGTTTTACAATTTTTGTCTTTCTGTCTGTTTGTTTGTTCCGGCTAATCTCTGAAATGGCTGGACCGATTATGACGGGACTTTAATTTGCAGGTAGCTGATGTAATAAGGAGTAACTTAGGCTACGTTTAGTTTAGAAAAAATCTTTTATATCATCAAAAATTTTAGGACTCCTGAACAAAGCTTAATTGGAAAAGTTACTTTTCAAAACTACACCCGACCATTTTTTTTTTACATGAATACACAACTTATAAACCATACAATAAAAGTATATTCATTCATATAGACGGCCGATTGGCGCAGTGGGCAGCGACCCTGCTTTCTGAGTGAGTCCAATGCCGTGTGTTCGATTACCACAGCTGGAAAGTGTTTGTGTGTTGAACATGAATGTTTTTCAGTGTCTGGATATTACCTATAAGTATTTATTTATATTATTCATCAGTCATCTCAGTACCCATAACACAAGCTAAGATGGCGATGTGTCTATAGTCGTAGTATATTTATTTATTTAATATCATTATTCTTAATATGGAGCCCCGTGAGTCGGGAGACACTGTACAAATGTGACTTTAACAGTCGGTCGTAACACGAGGCGATATCGGGGCCCGGAATAGTCTGTAGGTAATTTAACAGGAAGTAAATTTACACAAGCACACAGAACCTATGAGTTTTCAATAAAGATAATAAGCATCTTTTCCATGCATAAATACAATACACCAGACATTAACAATTGGGACGAGTTCAAAACCACACGATATATGCGACGTTCAAAAGGTTCAAAGTCAAAGAACAATTCGTGATTTGGATTTCAGGGACCGCGTATTGTTGTAGAATATTTATTACTATTTATTTATTTCGAATACACACATCGCCACCTAGCACCAAAGTAAGCGTAGCTTCTATTATGGGTACTAAGATGACTGATGAATATTTTTATGAATTATATACATAAATACTTATAATAAACAAATAAACACCCAGACACTGAAAACCTTTCATGTTCATCACAAAAACATTTTCCAGTAGTGGGAATCGAACACACTGAACGCCTTGGAATCAGAAAATAGAGTCGCAGCAAACTGCGCCAATCGGCCGTCAAACTTTACCTATCTATAATATAAAAATCGCTGATTTTTTATTTTTCTTTTTTAATGTTTATAGACGAGCGCTTGACTGCATTCACACCGGATAGTAGGCGATGAGGCAGCCTAAGGTGGAGGGCGCTTCGAGCGAATGTGTTCTTAAATTATATTATAAATTATTCAAATTGGATCTACCGTATAGAAGTTGCGACGGGTAGATTTATTTATACTCTTTATATGTAGGCGATGAGGCAGCCTAAGGTGGAGGGCGCTTCGAGCGAATGTGTTCTTAAATTATATTATAAATTATTCAAATTGGATCTACCGTATAGAAGTTGCGACGGGTAGATTTATTTATACTCTTTATATGTACATTACATCATGTTCAGAAAAACAAAAAAAAATAGAACAAACACAAGGGTGTAGTAGAAAGCAAAAGGCGGCCTTATCGCTAAGTAGCGATCACTGCCAGGCAATTTTAGGATTAGGAAAACTAGAAGAAAAACGAAAAAGTAGGGTTCACTGTTTAAAACATACATACGAATACTACAACATGAAAATACAACAATACTATTGATAAATATAAAAAAACAAATATACATACCAACATATACTTTAGCATACCATACATATTTATATATGAGTTAAAGTAGACAAATGATAGAAGTCTTTATATAAATGCACAAAGCAAGAAAAAAGCCGCGAGCCGCCCGGCCGCTATAATATTTTGGAAATAAAACTGGACACGATAGGTGGCGCTGCAATTGGGTTCTAGGTTTTTTTTAAGATAATAAAACCTGTATTAACCGATTTGGTGCAGATAAAGTTGCGCGGGTCAGCTAGTTAAATATACAATTTTTTCCTATATTGCGCAACAAAAAAATCTTTACATGTACAAACTAAAGGTAGGTTACGTTAGGTCAGAAAATTAATATTCATTAATTAATTTACTTAGGTCATATTGGGTAATATACCTAGCTTGTGTTAAATTGGGCACAGTATGCTTCACATTATTGAAATTCTGGTAATTCGCGTTGGCCAACATCTTGGCGAATGGTTTTGGCCAAAACCAGTGGCTATATAGAGCGGGTGTTTGCGCTATGTTGGTATATGTATTGGAATAATAGCCCATGAGTTGGCCCAAGGTCCATTTGGTGTCAGTTTTTACACGCTTATTATATCTGTATGTTTGTTTGAATGTGTCTAACCCGACACATTTGGACTTGATTTTGACTCTCTTCAAACGGTCAGATTCCAGCTTCATAGATATGAAGCTGGAATGAAACCCACCGGACCGATGACAAAGCACAGATGTGATAAGATTATTACATTTTTTTATTAGCAAAATAAGTTTTGAAATAAAACTTCTTTAGGCGCGAGTAACTCGAGATCTTTTTTCTGACGAAATTACGTTAACGTCTTGCTGCTAACAGAATAATATGAACGTAAATTACTTTAAAAAAAATAGGTTGTCTGTAAAGTCGGCTTACTGACGATAGTTGAACGTGACAACGTCGTAAGAAAATACTGATGGAATGGTTGCATTTTTCAAAAGAAAATTTTAATTTTTTTTGTCTGATAGATATTATCGTTGCTATAAACAATTGACACCACATTCACTTTTCACTGCACTTCATCCTTGTTGAAAACATGTAAATGTATTATTGTATAGAAGCTGTCCACGCGGAAGCATCGCTCACTCAAGTAGGAGAGAGACAGATGTTGAACGCGAAGGCCGACTGTGCCTATTTTTAATTTTTTTTTAATTTTGGTAATTACAAGGGGACACGAGTTGGGCAACTATAATGTCTTCACGGACTGGGTTTTTACTAAATATATAAATAATTTTTTATCCCCGGGGAAGGACAACATTTTATCTTCTTGCACATAACACTCGTGGTATACCCCTTCTAATCCCTACTAATATTATAAATGTGAATGTAAGTTTATTTGCTGCGCTTTCAAGCAAAAACTACTGAACCGATCATCATGAAACTTTGGAAACATATTCTTGGAGGTAATAGAAGTAATATAGGATACTTTTTATCCCCAAAATTAAGCTCCGTTCCTTTGGGAGAGGGGATGAGTGTTTGACGATTATTTTTGTACTATAGAGGTTATAATATGTGTTTTATTTTGCCCAAACTGTGGTTGGAGATAGAGTACAGAACTCCTCAGCGGACAGCAGTAAACCCCTCATTTAAGGCTCAGCGATACTGAATACTTGAATGCCAATTGAATGCCACATCAAAAAACTAAATCAAACGCAGACGAAGGTGCGGGCTACAGCTAGTAACATATAAAGGGGGAAGGATTTTTCTATTCTATGCCATTTTCCTTCATTATGCACACCCTGGTCAAAAACTCCTTTAAAGCCACTGACTATTATAGACCCCTGATGAAGTACGACAGATTCCCGGATAATAGCAATTAGTGATAGTTCATACCAGCGGCCAGGTTATCGAGAGCAGCGGAACGTTTCCCGGAGTTGCTGAGCTTAGAGGTTAATCTGTGACCTTATCGGAGATAACGTGTTGTCTGCAGTCATCACTTTCGTTGTGTACACGTTGTTTCACGGAATAAGAGTGCTAAGCGTTTCTGATAAAATAAATAAATATAATACGACAATACAAACATCGCCATCTAGCCCAAAAGTAAGCGTAGCTTGTGTTATGGGTACTATGATGACTGATGAATATTTTTATGAATTATATACATAAATATTTAGAATATACATATAAACACCCAGACACTGACAAAATTCATGCTCATCACACAAACATTTTCCAGTTGTGGGAATCGAACCCACGGCCTTGACTCAGAAAGCAGGGTCGCTGCCCACTGCGCCAATCGGCCGTCGTCGATAGTTGAAATTATACTTCTTTTGGCGCGTTAGGGAAAAATGGTGAGAGTAAATTTTAAAATACCGCGCGAACACCGTCACAAAAAACCCGACACCATGAAGTTAGCTATAGCCAACATTTGAGTTTTTCTAAAAAGGTTTGGCAATTGACCTTCAATAATTCAAACAATACCTTTTTTCTATAGTTAGTGTAGTTTTTTCTACAAACGTAGAATAAGGCGAATGATAAATTTTTTTTAAAGATTTTTATCTATAACTTCTTACGCGTGTACATAAGTACACACACGTTTTGATTTTTGGAACGAAGTTCCATACGGCAGGCTTGGAGGGGATAGGGATTTTGCTGCGCGACCGAACTGCAAAAAAATGTGATAGTAAAACCGTAAGATAAAATCCGTGGAAAAAAGTGCGTGGAAAAAAGTGCGTGGAAAAGTGCGTGGAATTAAACCGTTAAAAAAATAATAAATAAATAAATATACTACGACAATACACACATCGCCACCTAGCCCCAAAGTAAGAGTAGCTTGTGTTATGGGTACTAAGATGACTGATGAATATTTTTATGAATTATATATACATAAATACTTAGAAAATACATATAAACACCCAGACACTGAAAAACACTTAATGCTCATCACTCAAACATTTTCCAGTTGTGGGAATCGAACCCACGGCCTTGGACTCAGAAAGCAGGGTCGCTGCCCACTGCGCCAGTCGGCCGTCAATGAGACGTGCGCAGGCGCGAGTCTTTTCTATTTCTATGTAATTTTATGTTGTCAAACAAAAATAAAGAGGCATATTTTGTTATTTTAGTTGATAATTTGAATTACGATGTTTTTTTTTATTTTAAGTAATTTATTATTTCCTAAAATACTGAATTTCCTAAATACTTTCTTGGACTTAAATAAAAACAAATCAGCAAAATTTAAGAGAAAAATCAAGAAAACCTACATAAAATTGAGCACGATTCTTTTTGCAATTTGTGTCGATTCTACATTAGCCGAAGGAACTTCGTTCTAACCTAGTGTCTCACGACACCACATCATTTCATTGTATAGTCATAAAAAGGCCTGTGACAAGGCCTAGAAAATTTAGTTGGCTCAGACAAAGACATTCTTCAAAAGGAACCAGAGTTACCGACATAGCTCTGCTAGTCGCGAAGCTGAAGTGGCAATGGGCGGGGCACATAGCTCGGAGAACCGATCGACGTTCGGGTACCAAGGTGCTGGAATGGCGACCCCGCACTGGTAAGCACAGCGTTGGTCGACCGCCAACGAGGTGGACAGACGACATCAGGAGCGTCGCGGGGAGCCGCTGGACACAAGCGGCACTTGTGTCCAGCGGCTTCGTGGAATTTGGAACTCCTTTCAAAAGACCTATGACCAACGGTGGTTCAACAGGGTGTTTCAACTCGAGACCAACTCTAGCGCATCAACCATTCGAGTTAAAATGACCCTCACTAAACAGTTGCGTATATCACATCACGCTATAACATCACGCTACTACCTTTAGGAGTCGGGCGATGCGACGCGGTGGGTAGAAGAATAAAAGTATTTATGGGCAATTCTCTCTGGTAAAATAAGTAGTATTACGCGGACGAAATCGCGAGGGATCGCTAGGCTATTAATAATTTGAAACGACCAGGATGTACCTCCCGAGTACCAGAGCCTCATAACTCGACTAAAGTGGATAATACGTCGATGTTTATACAAAATAGCTATCTCGAAACTACTGACACAAATTGTCAACATACATTCGCGTTGCGTCGAATATAATTGAGATTATTTCCGGTAAACTTTTCAATAAATCAAATAAGATATAACTTTAAGGCGAATGATTTCAGGACTTTTTTAATCCACTTTTCACACACACACACATTTCTGTGAATATTTGTAAAACATAATTTATTTAATAGAATTGTAGATCATTAAAAGTAGTTGTATATTATTATATTTAAAATACAATAATACACAATCTACTCCCAAGGACACTGTGCAAATCTTTTCTGACGATATTATTTTTTCAATTTAAATTTGAAGCTGAAGAGTTTGTTTGCGATGATCTCAGGAACTACTGGTCCGATTTGACAAAATATTAAAAAAGATGATGAGATACTGAGATCAAACATTCAAAAAATTCAAAATTCATTTATTTCAAGTAATAATATAAGCACTTTTGAAACGTCAAGTCTATCTGTTTGTTGTGACTCTACCACCGGTTCGGAAGGCAGATTTTACCGAGAAGAAGCCGGCAAGAAACTCAGCAGTTGCTCTTTTCCAATATCAACATTTTACATCGTTAAGAAATGCTCCTTTTACGTGATACCGATTATACTTTAACTTACTTAGATCGCGAAATGCATGATTGCAAGAATTAATTATACAATAACAACAACAAGTTTACAGCTAGCTATAAAGGTCGCGCACACGAGAGCTGCGCGGCAACGAAACATTTGTCCGGTGGGAGGCTACGGCAGTGGCCAGTTACAGCCCTGCCGACAAATAAGTGCCGCCAAGCGAATTAGCGTTCCGGTAGAAACCGATTATAGCTTTTCCCCTAACAGGTTAGCCCGCTAGCATCTTAAGGCTGCATCATAATCTGTATTTCACGCAGTGCGAGTCGGACTCGCGCACGAAGGGACATGTCTAATGTCTGGGACTCTGGGAGCCCCAGAAAACCGAAAAAAATATTATTTTTTTCGGTTTTTTTAGTATTTTTTATACTTCTATCATTTATTATTTTTCTTTTTTTTTTAAATTATTAACAATGCTTAAGAATAAATTAAAAAACACTATTCAAAATTTATAATAAAAAAAACACCCTCCGCTGGTCCGTGGTCAGTTGATCCAACAACCAAGCGAAAGCTTCTTGAGATGTTTGTTGGTCGAAGCTTTTCGCGAGAAGACCATTGACTGAAACGACGATCGGAACAACAACGGTCGACTCAACATTCCACATGGCGGTAATCTCGTGAGCAAGGTCCAAGTATTTAGATACTTTTTCCTTTTCAGCTTTCACCAGATTATCGTCATGTGGAATAGTTATGTCAACAATTATTGCACGGCGCACTGATCGATCGACTAGCACTATATCAGGTCTATTAGCTGTAATATACCTGTCAGTGATAATCGTTCGATCCCAGTAGAGCAGTATTTATTGTTAAAGTATTTATTAGTATTTATTGTTAAAGCGGCAACAGAAACAAATCATCTGTGAAGTGTCAACTGTCTCACTTTGTTGGTTCATGAGATGCTTGCGACAGACAGACAGGCAAATTCAAAATTTCTTTATTCATGTAGGCCTATCACAGGCACTTGTGAAGCGTTCATACATATATGTTTAAGGCCGCCAAATTGTATACCTTTTGTTAAATTTTTACCGTTAATTTGTTATGTTTATGTGGTGTACAATTAAAGTGTATTCATTCATTCATTCATTCATTCATTCATTCATGTTTACATAATTGTAAGGGGATGGTTATAACTTCGTTCGCCAACTTAAACCTAAAGCTACGAGGGTTCCGAAGGCGTCCTGGTCTAAGAAGAGCCCACAACAAACTTAGCCGGGTAAACTTATTTTTTGTTATCACCATCTCACAGTAAATTTATATTAAGCTATGAAGCTAGAGCAATTCACACCCAAGCTTTTTTATCGTTCAAGTAATCCTTAATATTATAATAGGATTTTTTTGTAAGCTTACGTTTTATATAAACTTTGAACTTATAGAAAGGACAACTTTACCATTTGGGTGTACAACCCTAAGAAATATGTTTGTACGATTCATAAACTCGTAAAGCTATTAAGTTTTGTGTTAACTTTTGTATTAACACCGATTATCCGCAGTTTCCTGCACCCCTAGTACCTACTAGATTTGATAGCTCGCAATCGAGTCTGTTACGCATACCAAACTCTGTAGCTGACATGGTAAAATGGACCTAATAGCATTCGTATTAGAGTCGCAAATGCTGTGTGTGATTTCTGATTCACAATCGTTCTGTCAAACTCCCGAGCTAAAGAAATTTGAGCTTTAACGTAGTGCGAACAAGATCCATTTTACTCCGATATTGTAATATTTCTTCGACTTGTCGATTGCGAGCGAGCAAATCTTTGTACTAAGGCGCAAATTAGCGTGTCAACAATTGCCAAAAAAGTGTAATGTTTTCAAGGTATTCTTAAATTGACGGATCAAGCATATTGTAAGTAAATAAATATACTACGACAATACACACATCGCCATCTAGCCCCAAAGTAAGCGAAGCTTGTGTTATGGGTACTAAGATGACTGATGAATATTTTTATGAATAATATACATTAATATTTAAAATATACATATAATGATATAAACACCCAGACACTGAAAAACATTCATGCTCATCACACAAACATTTACCAGTAGTGGGAATCGAACCGACAGCCTTGGACTCAGAAAGCAGGGTCGCTGCCCACTGCGCCAATCGTTCGTCAAATACAAACATACTAAACTCTTCGGTAGCAGTGGTTCTCAAAACGTTGCGTACCCGGCACGTATCTCGTAAGGTACGTGCCGGGATTAGAACTCGCCCCCCCGAACGTGAAATCGAAGTCCTAACCACAAGGCTATCACCGCCTCCTCGCGATCTCGGAGTTAAGTCAGTTTCGTAACAAAGGATATTTTATTGTTTTGAAGCGAAGTTAAAACAAAGGAAGGTGAACAGAGTAAATTCAAATAAAAGCTTATTTGAATTGATATGTGCATGCAATGACCACAGACATAAATTTTATCTACGTCGCGTCGTCGCAGTGATATTTCAAATCCCTGGCTAATAATACACAGATATACGCAATTTGATACGTCGTCAGAGAAAGAACTGAATTTAAGACATTCCATTCTTTCCCCAAGTGTATTAAATGTGTACAAACACATCATCTAATACAGCGAGGTCACTATACATTTGATGAATTTCTTAATGACAAGGTAGATTGGAAACAGCCAGCTTTGCACTTATCTCCCGCAAGATAGAAAATAAATATACTACGACAATACACACATCGCCATCTAGCCCCAAAATATGATGAATATTATTATGCACAATATACATATATATTTAATTTACTATATTATTTTTAAGTAATATAATTTAATATATGAATTGGTAGTTACAAATATTTTTTATATATCTATATATATATAAGTTCTGCACCGATCGAGCTGAAATTTTAGCATGATATATAATACGCATCAAGAATTGTTTCTATTTATTTTTCTCAACCATTCAATCACACAGCGAAGCGTGGCAGGGTACAGCTAATATTATATATATGTTTTAAAGTATTGATATATTTATTTTATGGGTATATCTATATGTGCACCATCAAACTATTTTCTGTGTTTGTTTTCTTCGCCATTGGTTGCCTGGAAGAAATCGCTATAAAGCGATAAGGCCGCCAAATTGTATACGTTGTTTTGTTATACTTTTCTTTTTTTATGTAATTTCTGTGGTGTGCAATATAACTATATTCATTCATTCATTAATTCATAAATACTTTTAATATGTACAAATAAACACCCAGACTTAGTGTCTGTTTGTGAAAAAAAAATATTTGTAATAAACATTCATGTTCATCTCACAAACATTTTCCAGTTGTGGGAATCGAACCCACGGCCTTCACCCAGATTATATTATCTCTTCTTACTGAAATTACGAAAAACTACACTGTATTACGCAGCTAAGAATGAATGGTGTGTTTTTTTTTAACCACAAAAAGTAAAGTAAACAGAGCGACATTAAACGCACACCTAATCGGTTTCTAAGCGGCACGTCTTGTCAGTTGTTTGGTAACTAGCCGAGACCGCAGCCATCGTCAAAACAAGACCAGGAAAATTCGGAAATTATAAATTCCCAAATTTTCGCTGCCCGGTATTGTAGCTGGGACTTACTTATAAGACACACAGTGCTCACCACTACGCCAGGAGGTCGTGAAAGTGCCTTAAACATCCAATACAAGTTGTAAACTGGGTTACGCCGAGCTGTTACTGACAAAAGGGTTGGTTACGTGTGAACGGACAGACGGGTTAGTTCATTTCCGTTTTCGATCATGGAGTTTGATACTTTAGAAAACATTTTTTTTTTCACTACAAGTTGACCTAGACTGTAATCTGATCGTGAGAGAGTCTAAGATGGTAGCCGGCTAACCTTTCGAGTGTATGGCAGTTATTAAGTGTAATACATATTTCATACAAAATTGTAGTTCGAAATAAATTTAGTTCAAGTAGGCTTACTATATAAGCACTTATGAAACATCAAGTATGTCTGTTTGTAGTGACTCTACCAACGCGCCGGCTCGGGAGGCAGATTCCACCGAGAAGCCGGCAAGAATTTTTATATGATGAAAATGAAGCTTAATTTGCTATAGGTACTCTGCGAAAAGTAGGAGAATCTGTCTGGTGTAATTTCAAAGTCAAAAATATCTTTATTCAAGTAGGCCCATAGGTGGCACTTTTGATACGTACATAAGAATTACACGGTAGTGATAGATGATGAATATGGTTATCACGGTAGTGATAACCATATTCGTATACTTAAAACTAAAGCTACGAGGGTTCCAAACGCGTCCTGGTCTAAGAAGAAGCCCACAACAAACTTAGCCGGGTGTTTCTTTTGTTATGACCATCTCACAATGTCATTTAAAATTTTTAGAAGAGCAACCTGGTTAGAGCAATAATTTACACCCAAGCTTTTTATCGATTACGTAGTCCTTTATACTATAATAGGACTTTTCTATAAGCTTACGTTTAAAACAAACTTTGAACCTTTTAAGACATCTCCAAGATGTCAATTGTTAGTTTATAATTCCTACAATCTTTATACTCCACACCAAACAGATCTTCGACAATGTACCATCTACGCACGTTTTGTTCCGAAACCGGAGCATCCTCAGTAGATGTTGACTTTACAGTGAATTATTTTTAAGTAACAATTATTCACTACCTTCCTTTTACAGATTCTCCTACTTTTCGCGGAGTAGGTATAGCAAATTAAGCTTCATTTTTATAATATATCAGGGTCCGCAAAGTAATACCTGCTTCCATCTAGTATTAACATTTTACATTTCAACATTAATGTTTCATTCTTGTGAGAGATGAAAGCGGAGCCGGATGCTTCCAAGTAACCTTATTATTAAGAAAGTCATCGATTGTATAGTAACCTCGCTGTAATATTTTATTTTAACATATTCTTTAAACTTAAGCATTTAAATAGGCCCCTAGATGGCACTTTTTATACACGTTACATAAAAAATGGTACTGAGATGATGGCGATAACTACGTTCGCAAACTTAAAACTAAAGCTTCGAGGCTATCAAACGCGCCACTATAAGAAGATGGCCCCGCAAGAAACTTGCCGGGGGTTCTATTTGTTATCACCATCTAACATTGTCATTTAAAATGCTATCTGGCTAGATAAATTATTCCAACGCAAGCTTTTTTTATCATATACTAGCTGTCCCGGCGAACTTCGTACCGCGGATCTTATTTTTTTTGATGAATGCTATATTTCAATACTCATTATCCTATTCCGGTCTAAGAGAAATCCAAAAAATCGAATATCATAAAAATTGGTCGAGTCGTTCTTGAGTTATAAATGGTGTAACTAACACAAATTTCTTTTATATATATAGATATATAGATTTAATTCATATGTCCTATATTCATCAAACCAACCCGTAGTATAAACCTAAATCGGTTTATACACGGTATCGTACCGGAACGCTGAGTCGCTTGGCGGCACGTCTTGGTCGGTAAGGTGGTAACTAGCCACGACCGAAGCCTCCCACCAGACCAGACCACATACGCAAACTCTTAAGTCAACCTATAGAGATCTCATTCCCACTTATGGGACAACTGAGCCAGAGAGGTTATCAAAAAAAATTGCTTCCAACAGTCATATAGCGACAGCCGATTGGCGCAGTTTGCAGCGACCCTGCTTTCTGAGTCCGAGGCCGTGGGTTCGATTCCCGCTACTGGAAAATGTTTGTGTGATGAGCATGAATGTTTTTCAGTGTCTGGGTGTTTGCTGTATACTTTAAGTATTTATGTATATTATTTATAAAAGATATTCATCAGTCATTTTAGTACCCATAACACAAGCTACGCTTAAATTGGGACTAGATGGCGATGTGTGTATTGTCGTAGTTCATTTTTTATTTATTATTTATTTCATATCTATATCAAGAACTAAATCAACAACATCCTATATCAAGAATTAATTTTAGACCGGGGTATTATTTTCAACTGATAATAAAATAACTCTTGTAATCACAAGAGATAAATTAAATGATAAAACAAGTTTGTTGTTGCTTACCTATTTTTACAGGTGTCACATAATGTAACACTTAACACACTAAAAATAAATGAATCATCTTTTATGTTTTATCGGACTAAAAAAAGGAAAAGTTTCTCGATTAGTCCGTATCTTTTTGGGTATAACTGAATAAGACATTTTGATCGAAGACATACAAATACTAATAACTAACTGATTATACATTTAGAAATTTGGAAAATGTTGCATTTTATTTTTCTTAAAGCTGAAAAATTTATTATTAGTTTCTTTACTGTAATCTTTTATGTTCAGAGAAGCTATGGACAGAAAGTCCTGGCTACTCAGTACTCATGGAGGAGGCTTTTACCTAATAAATATTTGTTACAATTATTGTACAAATATTGAATCAAGCATGGTGTTAAGTAAAATTACTACTGTTTATTGTATTTAGAATCCAATTAAAATTGTATGTCCATTGTAAGGAACAATAAAGCTATTTTTATTTTATCATTTATTGAATTAAATTTTTTTTGTAACAATTTTTTTTTTTTAATTTATAAGAAAAAAAAACACCCTTCGCTTGCGGGGCTTTTGAATGCCCAAGCAACCGGCGGTCAGAGCTCCAGAGTGAGGAACCTCCTCACAATACGCGCCATTCCATGGACTACTGCCTTCTGTATCCGAACCTTGATCCAACAACCAAGTGAAAGCTTCTTAAGATTTTGGTCGAAGATTTTCGCAAGAAGACCATTGACTGAAACGACGATCGGAACAACAACTGTCGACTCAACATTCCACATGGCGGTAATTTCGTGAGCAAGGTGCAAGTATTTAGATCCTTTTTCCTTTTCAGCTTTCACCAGATTTTCGTCATGTGGTCAACAATTATTGCATGGTGCACTGATCAATCGACTAGCACTATGTCTGGTCTATTAGCTGTAATATACCTGTCAGTTATAATCGTAATATGAGTAAAGGAGTTCAATGATTAACTATAAACATTTTTTTGACAGCAATATACAGTATTATTCAGTAGAAGAAGCCAAAACTACTGAAAAAGGCTTTGATTCATTTATTGACTATACAGAATTGTGCACTGACTTTTAGCACATTAAATGAATGAAAATTCAATGGACCATTTGCCGCAGTATGTCATACTTAGAAGCTATCTTGGACAGACTAATAGCTTATTGTTTTTAAATAATAAATAGATGGTAAGTTGCAGCTTAGAAAAGAGAGAAAAAATGAAGATTATCACTACTTCTTCTTCTTTGAGTTAATGGCCTTTTGTCAAGCCTGCACAGCACAATTATTGGATTATAAAATAAAACGTTCACATGGTATTAACAACATCTACAGTTAGAAAGATTACAGTCAATCTCTGAATGATAATACTGCAAGCTATAGACAAATTGTGGTTGATAAGACAACAGAGATACTGTATCATTTGATGTCTGACATTAAAAAAAATTATAAAAAGTCAGGAAAGTTAAAGTTATCACATCATAACGTCACATATAATATATTGCAACATAATTAAAACAAATAATTTCCAAGATATTTTATCGGTTATGTTATCTTTTTTGATATATCAGGATTTATTGAATAAGCTTATGTTAAAAAAAACCTTGAGCTTATTGAATAAAATACCCATAATTTGAAAACATTATAAGTTTAGATAATTAATACTGTATAATAAAATAAAGAATGACTTCTATAAACTACTTATAACATAACTGACAATATGTTACATTTTTTTATTCAATATGACTAGGACTAAATGAATGATAACACTTTAGGTATTTTATAATTGAATAGTAAATTAATTGTAATAAGCAGATGTAAACTGACAATATTTTTGTGGATATAGACGTATAGTTTGCCGGCTTAGCCGTTAATCGACCCCTGTATAGGTTATACCACCATTGTGTTTCTAATTATCATGTTTTTAACGCATGTGATGTCATACAAACGTGCATTAGATGTTCAAATATTGTACGTAATTTATTGTGCGTAAATTTCGATGTATCAATATTGATAGACGCTCGCTTACAAAAAAGCCTTGGTTTAAAGTATTATGATGACCGATGAACTACGACGATTCGAAGATGTGTGTAAACAGTGAACTATTATTGGTAATATTTAATTATTCGCCCATAGCCTAACAGCCGATTAAAAACAAAACTATTAAAGTTGTTTTACTAGTCATATGCATTTAAAAATGCGGGTTTAGAGAGCCGCAATTATAAAAATATAATAAATACATACCTCGAAAAGTTTCAGCAAAATATTAACATACAGTCTCCGAACTCCCAATGACTTGCCGATGGAAGCGAGAAATATCACACACAGGATTAGAAGTAGGAACGGCGTGTATAATATCGAAACGGCCACGGACACAAACGACACCATTAGCGCCATATTTGCGACTGATTGATTGAAAAATCGCGAAATTATCAATCAAATTGATGAATGACTCGAATGAAAATGGCTGAGTGACGTCATGATTCTTGACGTTTTCATTCAAGCTGTCACATAGCTGTCAATTCAATCGTTGGTTTAAGTGTTGCCATACATAAAAATTAAGAAAATCCTTAACAATTCATTTTACGCATACTGTTTATGAAAAGATTAAAATACGGTGATTTTTTTAAATTAAAAAATTATGTTGATTATTTGATAATAAATTGAAAATAATTTCAGACTATATTAAAAAACATGATTTTTAAGTTTTGATAGATTGGTATTGTTTAAATAATTTTTTTAATGACATAATAATCATTTACGTGTAGTTTTGTTCATATTATAATTAATAATTAACCTTAATGTACCTATTAAGTTATAATTAATAAAAATAGAGTTTATTAATTATTTTAGTTTTTTTGAACATTTTACATTACGGTGGTCAGAATATAAAAAATGTGTATTTTTTATACTGGTAGCATTATAATATAACCTCTGTGCTACGGAATTATTTAAGGGTTTTGTGAAAAATCCTATTTGGATTTAAAGTATCCCTGAAAATTAATCAACATGTCTAATCTTCCATACGGTCCTCCTGTAAAAATCTCTCCTTTGATTAAGGTAAGTTTTGTTTGTTTTATTTTACCAACTATGAATTATTATGTAACAGTATTTTAGAACGAATGTTCCTTTTTCAAATATCTCGATTTCATTCTTATAATTTCACTGCTATAGATATATTCACACTTTCGATCGCCGGTAATTTAAAGATATTTTTACCCGATTGCCTAAGAACGATAAGGTGTTTTTGGTTGTATGTCTGTATCCTCTATTTGATATCTACACCACGCGAAATATATGTAATGTTTTTTTTCCCGCAAAACACATCTGTAACTAGTGTGGAATATTTTTATTAAAAATTTTAATTGATTATAAAGTAATATGAAATGCTTTAATTAATATATCTGTTTATAAGTTGACCCCACCATGGCTGTTATGGGCAGGAGATAATTATGTCCCTGTGGAACGGATACAAATTTATCTGCTCCTACAGCTGTATCAACTCTCAGAGCATAGAAATTAATAATAAGACAGCCGATTGGCGCAGTGGGCAGCAACGCTGCTTTCCAAGTCCCAGGCTGTGGGTTCGATTCCCACAACTGGAAAATGTTTGAATGTTTGAAACATGAATGTTTTTTAGTTTCTGGGTGTTTATCATCAGTCATCTTAGTATAAAACATGCAATGCTTACTTTGGGGCTAGATGGTGATGTGTGTATTGTCATAGTATATTTATACTATGCGAATAATATATGAGCAATAATAAATGGGGATAAACTTCTCCTATTCCATGTTCCCATGCTTTAGAAGGTGGTGCTTTGTAAGTTTTATCCCATCAGGGGATATCATTTTTATCGCCTGCCTGTACTAGCTCTTCAAACAGACTACTGTAACATAGATAGGTACTCCCAAAGTCAACATATTGCACTGAGTTTAAAAATTATAATATCATAATTTTTAAAGTTAGCGCAATAAGTTGATTTTGAGAGCTGATTGCACATGCACATGGCAATATTCCAAAAATAAAAGAATAAAGATTATAAATCTGTTTTTTGTTTGTGTTGCATTTGGTTAAGGATAAACATTTAAAAAATATTAAATATAGAGTAGTTACTTTTTTGTCTAAGAAAGTGAATTAAGTGGGTATGTTGAAATATTGTAAGACAAAGTCAGTTTAACTCGAGCTACATATCTATTACATATTGTTATAAAAATAAAATAGAATCATTTTATTTCTGGTTGGGGGGACCCATATGCAAAATTGAGAGATTAACATAAAATAACTATATAAGACACTCAAATTTAAAAAATAAATAAAAAAAAAACAATAATTAATTAAAAAATCTAAAATTAATATCAGAATAAATTAAATTACAATAAAAATTCAACTATTTTATATTATTTCATGTTTAAAATCTGGTGCACTTTTAGCCAATGTTTAAAAAATACGTTGTCGGAGCCGGAGCTTTTTATTAGAATTTTCGATGGTTTCCCCCAAACTCGCAATTCTTTTACGAAGCACAGCCGGGGACTCCGGATTCAGCAAACATGCCCCACGCAAAAAGGCGAGGTATTACACCTCGCCTTTTTTAACAAAACGCGGAGCGCGTCGTTGTACTTGACTCTGAGTCACAATCACAAAAGTTGTTATTACAAACTCCTGAGTTTTATTTGTGTTTTTAAAGATATCACTTTGGTTGAAAGGCTTCTGGATTTTTTTTATTTTTATCTCATAGTAGCGCCATCAAAAAGTTTACCAGAGAGAGAATAATTTAAACCTAAGTGCAAAATACTGACTATATTCTTTACTAGCTTTTGCTCGCGACTTCGTCTGCGTTTGATTTTGTTTTTTCATGTGGCATTCAATTTAGTTGTAGTTCTAAAAAAAATTAAAGTTATTTAGTAAATAAGCTTAAATGAGGGGTTTGCTGCTGTCCGCTGAGGATTTCTGTTTCCAACGACATTCATCAGATGTCACAAAGTTTGGCCAAAATTAAACACATATTATAACCCGTATAGTACAAAAATAATTATTTAAATTTGTTATATGTCAGAGTTATGGTGTAAAATCGACAAACACTTTCGTCCCCTCTCCCAAAGGAACCGAGCTTAATGTCGAGATAAAAAGTATCCTATATATATATTACTTCTAACACTTCCAAGAATATGTGTACAAAGTTTCATGAGGATCGGTTGAGTAGTTTTCACGTGGAAGCGTAACAAACAAACTTACATTGACATTTATAACATTATCAAGAACAATAAGATCCATGGGCATCTGAGGCTGAGGAACGTAAAAGAAAAACTGCAACAGTGTAGTAGTAAATACCAAATACCACGTAGGCACCATGCCAACCAGCGGGCAGTTTTTTTTTTTTTTGTTTTTTTTTATAAATAAATAAATATACTACGACAATACACACATCGCCATCTAGCCCCAAAGTAAGAGTAGCTTGTGTTATGGGTACTAAGATAGCTTTTGAATATTTTTATAAATATAATACATAAATACTTATAATACATATAAACACCCAGACACTAAAAAACATTCATGCTCATCACACAAACATTTTCCAGTTGTGGGAATACAACCGACGGCCTCAGAAAGCAGGGTAACAAACTGCGCAAACTGCGCCAATCGGCCGTCAAAAGTTCAACTCACCGTACCAGATTGTCTCAGCCGGCTAAAGAGAAATAAAATTCTAGACCTATATAAATGCTAAACCAGTCTTTCCTCAATATGACATTTTCCAATGGGAAATTTTCATAAAATAATTCAAATATCTATGAACACATCTGCTCAATAGTCAAAGACTGATCGCAGGATAACAATAGTAAAAAATAATAATATATATACATATATGTATGTTCATTAAGTACATTATATCATTTCCAGTTTGGTCGCTGGTCATTCCTGACAGCGGGCATCCTGTACGGAGCCTTCCACCAGAACCGCCTCTCCAAGAAGGAGACCAAGCTGCGTGAGATTGAGGCGAAGGAGAAGGTCATCAGGGACGAGAAGCTGAGGAAAGAGAAGGAGATTGCTGCTGCTGGTACGATACATTACACCAACTTGTAACTTGATATTGGTTGCTTAGGGTGTAAAGGAAGGCCAAATGAACCCACTGACACATCTTTTTAGTAAGGATGATATTAAAACATCATTGTTAAGGTAATTTAACAATACAATTTACCCCAACAATGATATGCAGAATAAAATAAAGGAAGAAGCGGTGATAGTGCAGTGGTTAAAAGCTCGACTTCACTTCTGACTGGCAAGTTCGAATCCCAGCACGCACCTCTAACTTTTCTAAGTTATGTGCGTTGCAAGTAACTAAAAATCACTTGCTTCAACAGTGAAGGAAACTTGCATGCCTGAGAGTTTTAAATAATGTTCTCAATGGTGTGTGGAGACCCGTGCAAAATTCCATATGCAATTATATCAAGTAGGCCTAATATAAGCACTTTTGAAACGTCAAGTCTGTCTGTGTGTAGTGACTCTACCACCGGTTCGGAAGGCAGATTCTACCGAGTCGAAGCCGCAAGAAACTCAGCAGCTGCTCTTTTCCACAATCAACAATTTACATTTAACATTTTAACATTCATTTTTTATCTTGTGAGAGATGAAAGCGGAGTCGGATGCTTCCAAGCAACCTTGTCTTTAAGAAATTCATCAATTGTATAGTAACCTCGCTGTAATAAATGTGTTTTTAACATATTCTGTAAACTTATGCATTGGTAGGTCCAAAGTCACCTAAGAAATAATATTATAAAAGCGTATACTCAATCCCACAAATGACTTCTGCACCTTTCGCAGACGATATGCAGATGTCACTAATTTATGACCATTTCTTGTAAGTCGACTGTTTATATCCACTTTTTGTTTATAAAGACTAATATGTTGTCTTACAAATACTATATTATTATAAATATATTGTGAAGCTACAGTAAGTATGCAAATGTTGATATGATGAAATACAAGGAATGAGTTGGGATTCTATATACATCTGTACATGTCATTAAAATAAGAAGTAGTTAGTACTATATAGTTCGGAGGAGGGATGGACGTTGGGGTCCCAAGGTGCTGGAATGGCAGCACCGCACTGGTAAACGTAGCGTTGGTCGACCCCCGACGAGGTGGCCGGACGACACTAGCGCATTGCAGGTAGCCGCTGGATCCAAGCGGCATAAAACCGTGGAATTTGGAACTCCCTACAAAAGACCTATGTCCAGCAGTGGACGTCTATTGGTTGATATGATGATGAGTAGTTCTAGAGCTTCTTGTGACGGTTGAGAGTTTGTTCGGGGAGGTACTAACGTCATGCTTGAAGTTAAAATAATGACGGTGCATAGTCAGTACATATATGAAAATTTAATTTATGTCCATAAAAATATAACAAAATTTTAAAAAGAAAATGGACTGTAACAATATTAATATTAGGAGCAAAAATAAACTCGTTGTGCAGTTTACTGGGCTACATAAAATTGCAATTTCAATTGTATATTATTTTATAACAAATTACCGAATGAAATCTTTGAGATGTCTCTCAATAAGTTCAAAGTTTATATAAAACGTAAGCTTACAGAAAAATCCTATTATAATATTAGGGATTACTTAAACGATAAAAAAGCTTGGGTGTGAATTGCTCTAGCTTCATAGCTACATACATTTACTGTGAGATGGTGATAACAAAAAAAAAATTACCCGGCTAAGTTTGTTGTGGGCTCTTCTTAGACCAGGGCGCGTTTGGAATCCATGTAGCTTTAGGTTTAAGTTGGCGAACGAAGTTATCACCATCCCGTTAATTACAATTAAACATGTATGTATGAACGCTTCATAAGTGCCTGTGATGATAGGCCTACATGAATAAAGAAATTATTTTGAATCTTGTTTCTGCCTAACTCTAAGACCTAAGTCTCGGGTTGATAAACACAGGATGGTACGTTGCAGTACGTATTCCTTGCATGCCCTGCGAAGATTTGCTCTGTTATATCTCTCTGTATCTGTATAGCAGATTGCTTTCCCCATAACATCAGGTAATCCATCCATAAACTTGACCCGTCAATTATTACAATTATAAGAAAAACTAGTTATTAAGAATTCCTAGCCAAAATTCAAATAAATTATGAAGCACTATTCCACATAATCTTTAGGGAAATCATATATTATATATATAATTTTTTAAGTGTTTCTTTTTTGTTTCAACTTTAATTTTATCTTTACTTTCTGTTTATTTTTATTCCAATTTGTGTACACATACTTTGGGTTGTTGCTTAGAACAAAACTTGTTATTACTTATATTTAGATCTACTTTTAGTTATTACCTGTTTTGTGTACCTAATAACAATAAACAAATTAAAAAATAATATATTAAATGCAAGTCTTTATTTATTCCAGCTGAAATAAAAGCCCTCGAAGAAATGGTTTCCAGCAAGAAATAGAAAGCAGGAAGTTTGAAGTTTAGTTTGTAAGCTAATAGTTGCTACCATCGATATAATGTCGCCATTCTAATGTCAGTGTTGCCATATTATTGGCTGTATGTTAAAAAATCTTGTGCATAAAATGGAACAGATTAAAATAAAATGGCAACGATTCCATCTTTATAAATAATGTTGTATTTATGAAATATAGGCGTAATAAAATCTGTGGTTTTTTTTAACTTTCCTGCTTCAGCTGCAACACATTAATCTTTCACCCTTTAATCTACCAATGCTGATATAAAAGCTGTCAAAAATCACTATAGTTTCCATTAAAGACGGCTTGTTATATCATTTAAGGCCGACTGGCGCAGTGGGCAGCGATCCAGCTTTCCCAGAGTCCAAGGCTGTGGGTTCGGTTCCCACAACTGGAAAAAGTTTGTGTGTGTACATGATTGTTTTTCAGTGTGTTTATCTGTATGTTACAAGTATTTATGTGTAGTATATTCATAAAAATTCAGTCGTCTTAGTACCCATAACACAAGCTACGCTTCGTAGTACTTATTTATGATAATATATTAGTTTATTATTTTTTTTAATATTTATTATACAATTTATTATTTTTGTGTAATCTAGTTCAAGTATTCGTATTTTTTTTTATCATGCAAATCCTGCAGTCTGTTATCCTCTTGTTTTCCTTATCTTAAGTTTGCCTAGCAGAGATCGCTAATAAGCGATAAGGCCGCCTTTTATATAATGCTTCTGTCGGTGGTTTAATTTTTAATTCTTTTGTTTTGTTTTGTGTGCAAATAAAGAGTATAAATAAAAAAGAGAGTTAACAGCTCAGTTCAGCTCAGCCCACCACACCGTTACAATGCAAGTTAGCGGGTTTTTACAATAATATTCACCAGTTTAACCCTTGCTTAACCAATCTTATAACACTAGTCCAAAGTCCTAACTTTGTCCGCTTACAACTAGTCATTGTTTGCGAAACCTATGCTATAGGATACCAGACCCACCGCGCCGCATCGCCCGCCCTTGCTATGATATAGGTCCGCTTAGAGTTCTTTCAGATTGTTTTTCTTTTTGATCAGCTCCTGGCGTAGAGTGATGTTTAATGCTGGCTCGCAATCGAGGAGTCGATTCCGAGTATGGGAATACTTCAACCACAGAGTAAAATGAATCTTATTTGTATTACATTAAAGCTCAAATTTGCGTGCAAAACTTTAGCTCTGGCTATTGACTTTTTCAATCTTATATATCGCCTAAATCGAATACCTAACTATTCAGACGATGTCTACTAATATAATATGGTCTAACATTTGGAATAAAAATAAATAAATAAAGTATCCAAACAAACAAATTGTAATAAAAAGAACTAATAATCAGTTAGGATCATGGAAATTATATCGATACGACCACATTTGTTGAGTATTCCCGATTCCTGAACGAAGACTGTAGGTCTTCGTAGGAGGAATGTCAATGTCAGTGGGAAGAATAAGGGGGAAAAAAGGGGAATGTGAACTTAAAAGGACAGTTGGTAGAAGGTTAAAAGGTGATTTTGTACTCTTACACCTTATTATGGGAAGAAATAATTGTCTATAAAGGAAAGTAAACAGTTTTATTGACGGGAGTCGTTGAAACGTACTTTCTTACAAACCACAAGTTGCAAACGAGATTGGAGATGAGTATTAACACATTTACATTGAACCTAGTTGCTAGTAGCTGCTAAACTTTAACCGTTATTATTATTTGGTCAGAATGGTGCTTAACCATTGTGACCAAATAATAATAACGGTTAAAGTTTAGGCACGATAATTAAACTTTATAAAACTATTCAAACCTATTAAGTCGGCAGGTACTATGATAAATTATAAATATACCTGCTTTAAATAAATCGAAAGTAAAGTATTAGTATGAAAATGTTTACCTAGTAGATACCTAAAATAAATCTCGAAGTACAAAGTAAATAAATAACTTCTAAATATGTGCACTGTGTTTTATTTAAGTGAGTCTAACTCAAGATTTATACGGTATAGAACGTTACACCAACTATTAGGTGATAACTATTGATATGCCTAGGAGTCTTCTTAGATGCGGCGTTATTTATTTGTTCATTGCCTTGTTCGTTAAATTGTTTCCACGCGACGTCGTAGCGGAACGCTAAATCGCTTTGCGTAACTAGCTACGGCCGAAACCTCCCATCAGACAAATATTATTTCGACCACACTGGTCGGGATTCGAAACGAGAATGTTTATTAAGGATCTCACATCTGATACAGATTAATGAGTATCCGTTAGAAAGCAATAAACATTTAATGATATCAATAAAATTCTAAATCCGCGCGACATAAAACTTACCACAAAATAGATTAAATTTCTCGACCGGTACACCGGCCATTTTAGACATCCCGATCCCGAGAAATATAGCTTAGATAAATCTATATCAGAGCAATGTGATTTGTATTGTTGCGCTCTGAGTGAATTCACGAGGATCGCAATGTGGGTTATTATATTTGTTACCCGAATAGGTAATTAAATATTATAATGTTAAGATTATGTAAAAAAAAAAAAAAATCAACACTATCGCATTAGGTTTAAGTATTCTGTAATGATAGTGTTAGAATAAGAATATAAATAAATAAATAAATAATAAATAAATAATATATATAAAAATGTTATGTTGGTTTGTGTAAGCTTCAAAAAATCAAAAGTTCTTCACCGAACGAGCTAAAATTTTAGCATGATATAACATCCGCATCAAGGATTGTTTTCATCTATTTTTTGCATCAGTCACATAGCAGACAAAAAATATTGTATAAGTATCCACAAGTATTGTAAAATTAAACTTATATGCAATGTATTCTTTATTTTGTTTCTCATTTCTCAACCATTCCATAAAAATGTGCAGGTTACAACTATACACACCGGAACTATTTAGCGGAACACCAAAAAAAAGGTCTATAATTATATAAATATGGTTTTATTTTAAAATCTACTTACTACACTTCTTTTGCTATTTAAAGTTTTATGTGTTTTACTTAAAATGAGATCACATTAAGAACAGATTTTGCGAGTAAAGGCTATTTGTGAAAAATGTTACATTATGGAACTTTTCATTTAACCGGGAAAAGTGAAAATTAAAATTAAAATAACAATTAATTAAATTAGAAAAATGCTGATCAATATCGCGTATTTCCTTCACGTGCTCTTATTAAAGTTTCTATCCGTCTAGGCATACTGAGAATTATGATATCTATGGTCTCCTGGGATAGTCTCCGCCATTCCTCAACTACGGCGATTCGCAGTTCACCCACGTTGGCAGGAGCTGGAATTCTAGACTTAACTTTTCTTTTCAGCAAGTCCCAAATGTGCTCTATTGGGTCCATATCCGTTGATCTCGCCGGCCACTCCATAACAGTGATATTCATATCATTAAAATAAGCTTGAGTTGGCCGAGCATAAAAACAAAATCGTTACCGATATATGGGGCAAACGGTACGACATTTTCTTCTCAAACTTCTCTGTTATAGTGGTCTGTAGTCAGACTCCCTCTGTCAATCACTACCAAGTCTTTGCGAGCTCCCAAACAAATGCCCGCCCAAACCATTATTGATCCAGCACCGTATACAACTGTACTTTCAAAATTTGTCTGAATGTATCGTTCTCCTTTGCGTCTGTATATTCTTTGCCCGCCGTCAATTTGATTTAAGAGAATTCTGCACTCATTACTAAACAATACCTTACTCCATTGGTCCGCGTTCCAAAGTCGATGTTCCTGAGCAAAAGTTAACCTGTTTCTACGATGGTTTACCTCGAGTCTTGGAGCCTTGGCGAACACAAATGAACCCAAACTAGTTCGCTCACTTACGGTTACACCCCGCACTGCTTCTAACTCATGTCAGGCTTGGACGGCCGTCAAACGGGGGCACCTACGTACACGAAGCCGAATGAAACGATCATCCCTACTCGAAGTGAGTCTTTTTCTGCCTTGACCTGCTCTTCTCACATAAGTTGTGATGTAATGACAAGGTTGCTTGGAAGCATCCGGCTCCGCTTTCAGCTCTCACAAGATAGAGAAATGAATGTTAAAATGCAAAATGTAAATTGTTGATGTTGGAAAAGAGCAACTGCTGAGTTTCTTGCCGGCTTCTTCTCGGTAGAATCTACCTTCCGAACCGGTGGTAGAATCTCTACAAACAGACAGACTTTTTCAAAAGTGCTTATATTAGGCCTACTTGAAATAAATGAATTTTGAATTTTTAAGTACCGGTCTCTATGAACCGTCGGATACTGCGATGGATCGTTGAAACTGGTCGACGAAGATCTCTGGATATCACTCTGTAGGTTTGAGCATTTCTTCGCATTTCGATTCCCAACGGAGATACCAGATCTTCGTTGGGGCTTAGTCAGGCATAATTCAGTCCTCAACTCCAGAAAGATAAGCGATTAAAAAAGACTAACAAAAAACAGTATTTCAGTATTAAGTATTTTTAAATTAAATAACGTATAAACCAGCCAGCAACCTTATATGATACTGATATGAACCCTTTTTTTGTGTTCCGCTAAATATGTGTGTGTGTTGTATAATATAAATTAATAAATATACTACGACAATACAGATATCGCCAGTGTTATGGGTACTGAGATGACTAATGAATATTAACATGCAAATTTGTAAAAAAACATCCCGAATTATTAAAAAAAAGTCCAAGAAATGACCCGGCAGGATACATTGCGGCGCATGCGCAAACACAATAAGGTCCTACCGCAATCTAAGCAACAAACGCACAAAAATTTGCAACAAAATTCCGAAACATATAAAAGAAAAAAAAGAATAGACTTATTTACAAAATCCTTAAAACATTACTTGCTGGAGAAAGCTTATTATAAAATAAACGACTTCCTGAATGACAATAATTAATATTGACAATAATGTCCCAATCTGGTTACACCTTAGGCTGCATCATTACTTACCATCAGGTGTGATTACAGTCAAGCGCTATAACCATAAAAAAGTGTGTGCGTGTAACCTTTACGCACGATTGAAGTAAATTTTTATTATTATTGATGAAAGAGTAAAATGTTCCGGGGACTCCGCCATTTCATTTAATATTCACTATTTCATTTTTTGTTCTATTTAAAATTCATTAATATCACTTTCACATTTTATAAATATTTTCATACGTTAAATAGTTTTTATTTATTGAGTTGAGTATTTGTTTTATTATTGAGAGTAGAAAATTGAAGGTTTGATCAGCACATGTCAATATAACCTTGTCATTGAATATTATAGCATGTAGCAATCTGGCGTATAAGTCAAGAAGCGTGGAGTATATGACATATACTTACGACCAATCCAAATTATTATTTTTAAATAGCAGAAACTACACAGACGTCTGACCTTAGCGTTACTTCCGTTAGAAAAGTGCATTAAAATCCATTGCATAGTTCAAGAGCGTACAAACAGCGAGAGCCACTTTGTTTTATATTATGCAATAGAGAATATGGCTAAACAGCTAGTTAATCTCATCTCTTTTTAACCACTATCCATCTAGTGCGCCAAGTGACAGCTGAGCGGTTCCAGGCCGCTATAAATAAAGAATGGATCTGAACTCGCCTCGATAAATAAAACTGTTAATGGGCTGTCTTTGAACTTGCGAACGATTTACATCTTTTAAAACATTGAGTGTTTTCTACGAAGCGTTGGTACTTTTTTTTTAAAAGCGAATATAATGCACTATTACAGACATTCGATGAGTCATATTAACATTAACCCACCGCGTCAAATCGCCCGCTTTAACTATAATTTCGTTAACTCATCTCCAAAAATCGGAGCCTCATGCTAGACCTATTTTGTTTTATTATCTATACTTTTATTTATAATGTTTCAAGAAAATTGGACTAATTAAGGTCATGCCCGCGTGCTGGTCGCATTTCCCCGCTGAACAGCCAGGCTGATTCTTTGCGCAAAATATGAGCCAGTCCTTCTGTCACCAGATGAGGCAAAACGTCTCTTAAAAGTTTTTATAAAACGTAAGCTTATAGAAAACTCCTATTATATATTAGTATTAATACGTCTATTGATACGAGTAGGTCTAACAAGGTTGCTTCTTAAATAGTTTTGACAAATGACAATGAGAGATAGTGATAATAAAAAAAAAACAGCTAAGATTGTTGTGGGCTTCTTTTAGCCGCGCGCGTTCAGAACCCACAACTTACTTTTATCTTCCATCAATTCACATATATTACATGTTATTTACGCAATAAAAAAGTCAATGTGCCTATTCGAATAAACAAATATTTGACTTTGAGTTTATCAAAATTAAAAAATTCTAAATTCATTTATTTCAAGTAGGCCTAATATAAGCACATTTGAAACGTCACTTTTGTATCGATCAGGTCAGATATAATTCTGAAACACAACGTCAACAATATTAAAACAGTAATGCTTAAAGCCGTAGCAGTAACCCATCAGATATCTTATTTTACATTACGTTGATACAATTTTAAACGTCGTGTCCGTCCGTTGGCAAACAGCCAGCGAACGCGTGACGTGTTGCCCAAAACTTATTATTTCATAAAAAACACGTTCCTATATTTTCATAACAAATTATTGCCAACATCCAGCGTCTAAATCCATGATTCATTTTACAAACGTATATCTGCTATCTTTACGTTTAACTTTTCAACCGACTTCCAATAAGGAGTTTCTCAATTCTGTATGAGATTTTTGAATAATTTTGCCATTGTTTTTTTGGTTTGGTATGTCCATACGATGGTCAAGGTGGTCATATTTAAATAAGTTTTAATCTTTTGAAGTTATAATTCTTTTGGCGCGTTAGGGAAAAATGATGAAAGTAATTTATTACGATGCGCGCGCACACCGTCACAAAAAATCGACACCCTGAAGTTAGCTATAAGGTTTGACAGTGTACTCTTCCAATTGTCAAAGTCTGCGGGCTCATTCCGATGGTTTCATTGATTCAATTGTATCTACATATATCTCAAAATTTAATGTTGGTTGTCCGACAATGACTCTAATAGTACTTATTTCAAATTTATTTATGTTTATTATGTCAATTTCTTTAATTATATAGAAATTCATTTGTGATATTTAAATAAACTTTATGTAACTAACTAAATAACTAGCTGATATTGCGTTAAAATAAAACTTTAGATGTATTAAATACCTTTTCTACAGACGTAGAATAAGGCGAAAGATGACATTTTTGAAAAGATTTTAAATTTTTATCACGTTACCTATAACATCTAACACTTGTACATAACATACACATACGTTTTTTTATTTCTATAATTAAATAACGAAGAATATACTGTGTCAACATCATAAAAAATATTCATCAGTTATCTTAGTACCCATAACACAAGCTACTCTTACTTTGGGACTAGATGGCGGTGTTTGTATTGTCGTAGTATATTTATTTATTTATTATTTTATTTTTATTATTAGAAGTAAGAATAAACTTACAGTGCAATATACTAGGTTACATAAAATTCATAATTCGTTTAAAGGAAATTGCATACAATTCTACAATAAACTACCAATTGACATCTTGGAGATGTCTCTTAAAAAGTTCAAAGTTTGTATTAAACGTAAGCTTATAGAAAAGTCCTATTATAGTTTAAAGGACTACGTAAACGATAAAAAAGCTTGGGTGTGAATTATTGCTCTAACCAGGTTGCTCTTCTAATAATTTAAAATGACATTGTGAGATGGTGATAACAAAAAAAAAAAAAAAACACCCGGCTAAGTTTGTTGTGGACTTCTTCTTAGACCGGGACGCGTTTGGAACCCTCGTAGCTTTAGTTTTAAGTTTACGAATGTGGTTATCGCCATCATCTCACTACCGTGTAATTCTTATGTACGCATCAAAAGTGCCACCTGTGGGCCTACTTGAATAAAGATATTTTTGACTTCGACTTTGACTTTGATTTATCATACCTTATACATTGACATATATCGCCCAAACGACGACCCTGACCCCTTTTGACGATCTCCCTGGCGCAACGGTGAGCGCTGAGAATTTGAGTAGGAGGTCCCGTGTTCAATTATCGGCAGGGGCATTTGGGAATTTATAATTTTTGATATGATTCCATCAGGATCGGCGAAGTTTTCACCAAACACAGGGTAAACATCTAAAAAGCAAGAAATATATAATTTCAACGACATCGAATCTTCGTGTTATTATTTGCGCCGAATATCTGTTTAAATAATAAATCGATCGGAAGGTGTGGATAAACGGTGATCGAGTTTAACGGCCGCTACAAAGCCAGCTAACGACTTGCGACGGCAGCACTAAAATCTGTCGTAAAACAGGTGTTTATCGATTGAAATGATCGGAAACTGCGCACTGGCCGTTGCTGCGGGACAGAAGGACCAATTGACAAAGATTGATTCCAGAAAGATTGATTCTTTATAAAGCTTCAAAGACCGCTACCTATTTAAAAAGCTGTTATGCAATGTACATTAAGATTTTCAACCAGCGAACACAAATTTAACAGATTTTACCACAGAGAAGATACAAACAAAACAAAGATTGAAGAAATGGCTGTTACATAATTCATTTTATTGAGACATTGAATTTTTAGTGTACATAAATATTATAATGATTTTTCTCAATATATATTACATACTCACCGATATAAGATGTGAAGTACGCATTTGGTTGTATCAAATTTATATTTACTTTACTTTACTTGTACACCTATGATATGATATGAAAATTTCGACGTCTATGTGAACGACAAAATATGCGTGAAACACAAAATGTTAACATCTATATATAAGTGTTTAGTACCTACCATATTTTTTCCAAATAAAGAATTTGAATTTGAAGTGTCGCAAATAGTTTCTATTCCTCAATTTCCAGCAATGAATTTCAGATGATGCGGCGTAGAAACGCCAGAGTGACTGAAAAAATTCCGACAGCCTCTGAAAGCCCCGACACGTCGTAATCGCGTAAAGTTTACATAGCGCACCGAAAATTATATTGACTTGAGAGAATTACAAACACGTCTTAATGGAAAGATGTTGAGCTGGAAGCACACCGCATAGTTGGAGTTTATAGAAAAACGTTGCCGTTGACTGCAATTTTGTGAGTGTTAAACCACTAGATGCAATTGCAGCGTACTGATTCATAATTTACAAATTCATAATTTCTTTATTCAGGTATGCCTATCACGGGCACTTATGAAGCGTTCATACACATATGTTTACATAATTGTAAGGGGATGGTGATAACTTCGTTCGCCAACTTAAACCTAAAGCTACGAGGGCTCCAAACGCGCCCTGGTCTAATAAGAGCAAACAAAAAACTTAGCAATACACCTACTTAAATAAATCTTGATGTGAAACATCTATATCATAAACATCGATAGGCGAGGGTAAACCTCATTGTTGGCGTGGAGATACAGGCCGTGTCGACGCGTCGCGCGCCCGCTAAATGATGGAATATATGCACTTTACGTAATAGAGTTTTCACAATTTCAAATAAATTCTTAAATTTTTAGAATATTTTTAAATTTTAAATTGTTTTAATAAAAATGTAATAAACAGTCATTATTTTACGGTACAAATTTGTAATGCTTTATCTTTTCAGTACGTGTCGGAATCTGATTCCTGTCGTAATCTGTTATTTTATGCATATAACTTGTATAAAACAGTTTCAATGTATCACATCTGCCATGCGTCCCGTGATGGCTCAAACACTATTTTTTTCAATAGTACTGGAAGTGCCAAATATACAAACCTAAGATATTAAGTACAGATGTTGGATGCTCCGGTGTCGGAGCGAAACGTGCGTGGAGGGTACATTGCCGAAGATCTGTTTGGTGTGGAGTATAAGGATTGAAGGAATTATAAATTACACCGTACAGATCCTCCTGCTTTTCGCGACTTTCTGAGTATAGCAACTTTAGCTTAATTTTCATCACGCTTCTAAATCATGTGAACTGTCACAAAAAGGAAAAGCTTTCTCCAGGAAAACTCCCAACAAACTCTCTTCAATGCTCGTTGAGTAACTTGAGGATCAGTCCATTTGTAAGCGCCTACGTTTCAGCGCCATAAGTGAGGGAGTGAAACTCAACATTACCCGTCCGCACTAACCACTGAAACATTCGGAAATAGTCTCCCTTCATGCATCGACGCGTGCGCAATTAAAACATCAATAGTGTTTACAGTTCGCGTTATTTAGCGCCGCGTTCAACCGACCTCCGCGGTACTCACTGCAGGTTCAGTATCCTTAGTACAATATTTACTCGTCCGCCCGAATCGAGGCTCGACCGTGAGATACTCCGTACATCCAGCGCCACTGGTGAGACGTTTGTGAACTAAAATTTCCTCGGCCGAGTTGCATCGAAACTGGACGATCATCGAAAAGCGTGACCTAACCAAAGATATTTATGACAAAATCGAATCGAGTAGCAATTTGTCCGTCCGAGTTACATATTTGACATCCAAATGGTCGAAATCGAGTCAAATGACGTCATAATTGAACTCAATTGTAATTCACTGTATATTTTCGGTGTGAGAACGAAGTGTGTGCTTATACAAATGTAAAAAATATGTTTTTATTTTGATTGGAGGGCGACTATGGAGCCTGTAAAGTTACCACGGTCACAAAGAAGAGCGATAAGGGCAATACAGGGCTGGAATTTAAAAATAATTGCCTGTAACTCCGTCTAAAAGTAAATATGATTTCCACACTCGCGATCGAGGAGTCGTTTTCGAGTATCGAAATACTAGAACATTAGAGTAAAATGGATGTTATTCTTATAGTTTAAAAGCTCAAGTTTGCCTATAATTCTTCAGATAGTTGGGCAGAACGTTCGTAGATTTGCTTTATCTATACCTTTATAGTTTTACTAAGGGTATTTGTGTACACGCCGATATACGAATAACAGTAGCCATTCAGATGGGTAAATAAGTTGCTCCTTTCTACGTTATCTCATATTGAATAATGCGGATTTTCCCAATACAATTATGTAACAAATAATCCCCGGCACACATTTCCGCACATTCCGCTTATCAGAGCTATGTGCGTTTTTTTTTATTCGAGACGAGACATTTATTCCCTTTGAATGGAAGCCATTAATAAATATTTGTTGTCTTTTGCAAAAGTATCACTTGCTTTACGAAAACTTTAGGCTCGTATCAATTAACGTTTCAAACCGTCGGTACGGTTAGTCAGTTACGTTTTGTTACAATTCACAGCACGAAATATCAGACCGTGGCATAGCACTAAATTCCATGGCATTCCGTTATGCCACGTTTATTTGTAAGGCCCTTATTCGTTATTCTAATATACACCACTCTCACGAGATAGAAAAGAGCATCAGCTGAGTTTCTTGCCTGCTTCTTCACGGTTTATTCTGCCTTCCAAACCTGTGGTAGAGTCACTACAGACATACTTGACGTTTTTAAAGATCATATTAGGCATACTTTTACTTTAGACGGCCGACTGGCGCAGTGGGCAGCGACCCTGCTTTCTGAGTCCAAGGCCGTGGGTTCGATTCCCACAACTGGAAAATGTTTGTGTGATGAGCATTAAGTGTTTTTCAGTGTCTGGGTGTTTATATGTATTTTCTAAGTATTTATGTATATAGAATTCATAAAATATTCATCAGTCATCTTAGTACCCATAACACAAGCTACGCTTACTTTGGGGCTAGGTGGCGATGTGTGTATTGTCGTAGTATATTTATTTATTTATTTATTTATACTTAAAAGAACTGAATCTTGACAAGCCTACTCAAAAGATATTTTGATTTTGATTTGAGGTAGATAAAAAGGTATAAAAAATTATTCACGTAAACCTGACGGGTAAAGCTACCTAAAAGTAGGTACCTACTAACTTTATTTTTAATTTTATAAAGCTTGTAAAAGTGGGAATAAATGTATTTGAATCAGAGTATTTTAAGGTACGGTTTATTGACGCATATATCTTCCAGTATAGCATCGATAAAATCCTAAAATAATTATATCGATGCGGTGTCCGCGCGCTTTTATCCAGTAGTCGCCTGGAGTCCGCCATCACGGATTGACAGGCGCCCGCCATCTTTTAAAAAGCTTTCACTTATTTTTTTAATCGACTATTGTGCCGTGAATAGAGTGATAAAAAATTTGTTAAAAAAAGCTTTTATTTTTAAACAGTGTTTTTTTTTTAAAAACATTTCGAAAAAATCATTGCATTTATACATCAGTAGTTATATTCAGTTAAAAGATAAAAGAGGATTAAAACAAAATAGGAGTTGGTAAACAACTGTAAACTTTTGAATTAAAATTACATTTTCATAGTCAAATAATAAATAAAGCAAAATAGTTTTTTTAAATACAAAATAAAGGGCAATAAATTTTAAAATGGCAACAAAAACGATATATCGAAAACTGTCTGTGCTGACTTTGATGGTGCTTTTGTGCGTTCAAGTTAAAGGAAAGGCCTCGGAAGAAAGTGGCGAAATAAAGACTACTAATAAGGTATAACATACTTACTTAATTGCCTTGTATTATACTTGCTAATCTCATAAATAAATTAATGATTATCATCAAAATTCAAAATTCATTTATTTCAAGTAGGCCTAATATAAGCACTTTTGAAACGTCAAGTCTGTCTGTTTGTAGTGATTCTACCACCGGTTCGGAAGGCTCAAGGCAGATTCTACCGAGAAGAAGCCGGCAAGAAACTCAGCAGTTGCTCTTTTCCAACAACAACAATTTACATTTTGCATTTTAACATTCATTTTTCTATCTTGTGAGAGATGAAAGCGGAGCCGGATGCTTCCAAGCAACCTTGTCATTAAAAAATTCATCAATTGTATAGTAACCTCGCTGTAATAAATGTTTTTTAACAAATTCTTTAAACTTGTGCATTGGCAGGTCCAAAATCACCTTAGGAATCATATTATAAAAGCGTATACTCAATCCCACAAATGATCCCTGTACCTTACGCAGACGATATGCAGATGACACTAATTTATGACCATTTCTTGTAAGTTGACTGTTTATGTCCACTTTTTGTTTATAAACCCTAAGCTGTTGTCATCAATCCATTAACGGCCCACTACAGGTCACGGTTCTCCTTTCGGAATGAGAAGGGGTTAGGTCTTATTCCATCACGCTGGCCAAGTCCGCTTTGGTAGACTTCAAATGCCTCTGCGAACATCATGGGGAATATACAGGAAACCTCACGATCTTTTACCATAAAGTAAGTGATCTTTAAAACGCACATAACTTGGAAAAGTTAGATGTGCGTGCCGGTAATCGGAAGTCGTAACCACGAGGCTTTTACCGCTTTTTATTATTTATCCAATTACTAAAATCTATCGTTTATTTATTACTAGCTGTTGCCCGCGACTTTGTCTGCGTTTGATTTTGTTTTTTGTTGTAGATCAAAAAAAAATTTAAGTATTCAGTATCGCTAAGCCTTAAATGAGGGGTTTGCTGCTGTCCGCTGAGGAGTTCTGTCCTCTAGTTTGGGCAAAATTAAACACATATTATAATCTCTATAGTACAAAAATAATTATTTAAATCGGTTATAATTTGTCGGAGTTACGGTATAAAATCGTCAAACACTTTCACCCCCCCTCTCCCAAAGGAACCGAGCTTAATGTCGGGATAAAAGGTATCCTATATTACTTCTAACACTTCCAAGAATATGTGTATAAAGTTTCATGAGTATCGGTTAAGTAGTTTTTGCGTGAAAGCGTAACAAACAAACTTACATTCACATTTATAATATTAGTAGGGATAGAGACAGGGATTTTATCCCGACTAATAAAATTAAATTTTAAAATCCAAATTAAGTTGGTATTCCAAAAAACCCGCTGTGTGTGAATTTTGTATCAGATTCAAAATAACAAGTAACAAAAAAACTAAATCGGCAAGTTTGTTCATGTAAAGTTATCGAGCTGACAAACCAACATAACATTACAGGTAATACCAACGTAACGTTGCATATTGCAGGTAAACGTGCTTTCAAATCGAAATTGAAGTATTTAATCTTTATTAAAATTTTGTATTTTAATAGCATAAAATTATAATTAAAAATTTTATTTAACTGCTATTTTTTTTTTTTTAATTTAGAAACATTGAATTTGTGTTTAGTCGCTCAATATTTTGTCCTCGGCACAGGTTTCAACCATCTTCTTGGAGTTGTTTTCTCTATGGTAAGGAATAAAAAAAAAATATTCAATCACAAGTTAGCCTTTCACTACAAACACACCTGATGGTAGCTTATGTTGATAACGAATAATTAAATTGTTCAAACAAACTAAAAAAACACGCTTGGTATAAAAAACTAAACTAATTTCTTTCTTTAAGTTTATTCATAATAGCAAAATTAATCGGTAACCCATCCACCATTAAAGAGATAAAATATTTTTTTTTTTATTGTGTGTGCCCGTCTCTCGAAATGCAAGTTCTAATTATTATTTAAAACAGGCCATTAAAAAGTAATAGCTAACGCCCTCTACCATCTTGTAGCTTAATGTTTTCTGTGGAATTTGTTAGGTACGCGAACGCCACAGGTTTTTTACATTTGGGTCTAGATGGCGCTGTAGTAATTAGTAAAAAATCTTATTTTTTATAGTGAAAATTGGAATAATCTTTTCAGATTAGTGTATTGTCATCGGTCCTCGATATGTCTACAAAGTTTGAAAGAAATCTGACCGTTTAAAGTGGGTTAAAATCGCGCCCAAAGAAGTCGGTTACAAACAAACATACATGTGAAGCTAATATAAAGCGTGTAAAAAATGTCAGCCATTTGTACGTAATCGGTTTCCATGCGGTATAGTTGGAGGCACGTGTTTGACGGTGCGGATGAAGCTAGCCAAGGCCGGAGTTTCTCTCCAGACAAGACCAGAGAAAATTCGGAAATTATAAATTCCCAAATAGCTACTACCGGGATGTAATCTGAGTTCCAGTTATGAGAAAAAGGTGGACAAAACTGCTAACTCGCGTTCATAACTCGAGTTCATAACTGAACTGAAATGTATCCGACATTTCAGTTCAGTTAAATTACCTGCATTCTGCATACGTAACTCTACAGCGCAATGTAATCGGAGGATTTAATTTTGATTTATTTTTTGTTCGCTTATTTTTTTTTCAATGTCAAAGTGAAACGTCAAGTCTATCCGTTAGTAGCTCTACCTCTTTTTTGAACGACATTTTCTTTTTTTTTATTCCACTACAAGTTAGCCCATGACTGCGATCCCACTGGGTGGTACGTGATGATGCAGTCTAAGATGGTAGCGGGCTAACCTGTTAGGGAGTATGGTAGTCATACCCCTAATCGGTTTCTACGCGACATCGCACTGGAACAATATAAATTCCCAAAAGTAGGGATCGAACTCCGGACCTTTTTCTTAAATTCATAGAGCTCACCGTTGCGCCAGTGAGGTCGTCGTAAACCGACCAATAATTGACCTATATTTTATTAATCTTATCTTTTGAATCGTCACAGATAATATAGATGTGTCCATTGGCATTGAGTATACCACCGGTTAACAATAAATATGACCTCGACTTAGTGCGTATCACATTTATTATCTTTAAAAAAGAAAGCTGTTATTGTATGCGAGCCAGAATTTCGAAAATAATTCGCGATACTTCACAAAATAAGTCACATAATTATTTATGTTATTATGTTCTTTTTAATATCTTGGCATCGACCCGGTCTTCATACTGACTGAATGTTACATGAAAATAGTATTCTATTAGTGCATTGTATTTTAGATGTCATAAAAATTCGAAAAAAGTAATCAATTTTATGTACGCCTACTCTATAAGTACTTTGGAAGGCAGATTCTACCGAGAAAGAGCCGGCTGTGGAACCGCTGAGTTTCTTGCCCGCTTCTTCCCGGTAAAATCTCGAAAAAAAAATCAAAATTCATTTATTTCAAGTAGGCCTAATAAGTAAGCACTTTTGAAACGTCTAGTCAGTCTGTTTGTAGTGACTCTACCACCGGTTCGGAAGGCAGATTCCACTGAGAAGAGCCGGCAAGAAACTCAGCAGATTGCTCTTTTCCAACATCATTTTAAAGTTTAACAATATTTAGAATTTTTCTGTTTTGTGAGGCTAATTTTGGCTGCTTTGGCAGCTTTGTGCTGATTTTGCGGCCATTTGCCATATTGCCAATAGTAAATTGGTCATAGTTTAGTTTGAGTTCTTGTATTAACAATAGACGGCCGACTGGCGCAATGGGCAGCGAACCTGCTTTCTGAGTCCAAGGCCGTGGATTCGATTCCCACAACCGGAAAATGTTTTTTGTGATGAGCATAAGTGTTTTTCAGTGTCTGGGTGTTTATATGTATTTTCTAAGTATTTATGTATATCTAATTCATAAAAATATTCATCAGTCATCTTAGTTACCCATAACACAAGCTACGCTTACTTTGGGGCTAGGTGGCGATGTGTGTATTGTCGTAGTATATTTATTATTTTAATTATTATAAATAGAGTATGGCAATAAAGGATTACTATTATTATTTTATAAGGCGTTTTTAATACATGACTTTTTTTTAATTTTACGCAGGTTGGCCTTCGCTAAAGTAACCACAACGTATATTTCTTTTAAATCGGTCCGAATCGGTGTTACGTCGCAACGTAAATATACATTTTTATTGCAAACTCCTAGATCTAATAACACAAATCTGTCCGGTTGTCCAGCCACGCGTTTATCTTGTGGTACAGGGTGCTCTGTTTTTTTTTAAACTTTTATTCGTAAAATAATAGTCATACCATCAGTTATTGTTTTTCATTTATTTTTAAATTCTTAACAATGCTTAATTTAATTAAAAAAAGTGTGTGTGTGTAACCTTTAGGTGCGCGATTGAAGTAAAAAAACTTTAATTAGTATTTATTGATGAAAGAGTAAAATGTTCCTGGGGCTCCGCCATTTCATTTAATATTCACTATTTCATTTTAAGTGAGTGGGGTGTAAGTGGGCGTGGCTAGTACCAGTCAGCCTCCCAAATTGCCAACCTCACCTGGACGTGGTGCACCCTGCCGACTAACCGACGAGGCTCTGGCGACCGACGGTGAAAATTCGAAGTGGCGGTATAACCACTTCGAATTGGCTAGGCTGAACAAATGGCTCAGACCGGTGTCGGGCAGCAGCGACGCCGGGGCGATCAGTCTAGCCCTGCGATGACCAACCCGCCTGCCCAGCGTGGTCATTATCGGGCATAACTTTAATGGGAAGGAGAAAAAAACTACAGCCCCTAGTCCCCGGCGGCCCCGCTATACCTGGCTCTGGCAGCGGTTATGGTAACGGCGGGGCAGGGGGTGTTAAGAATCTCCGGCAGAGATTCCGCTGCCAACCCCGACGACTTGACCTGGCAACATACAACGCACGCACGTTGAGGACCGATGGAATGGTGATTGAGCTGGAAGAAGTGGTGAGCAAGTTGCGCTGGGATATTATAGGGTTGTCTGAAGTCCGGCGAGAGGGGGAGGACTCGATAATCTTGGAATCCGGCAACTTGTTCTACTACCGGGAGGGTGACCAACAGTCACAGGGAGGTGTCGGGTTTATCGTCCACAAATCTCGCGTCAACAATGTTGTAAAAGTCGAAAGTGTGTCGAGCAGGGTAGCATACCTTATACTCAGAATTACCAAACGGTATTCGTTGAAGGTCATACAGGTATACGCGCCGACTTCGGCACACCCAGACGAGGATGTAGAGATTTTGTATGAGGACATTTCAAAAGCCATACATGTCTCGAACACCTACTACAATATTGTGATGGGAGATTTCAACGCGAAGCTTGGCGAGCGAACTGGTTCAGAGTTGAGGGTGGGGCAATTTGGGTATGGGCAACGGATCCACAGGGGTCAAATGTTGGCTGACTTCATGGAGAAGGAGGGCCTCTATATGATGAACTCCTTCTTCAAGAAGCGGCCACACAGGAAATGGACCTGGATAAGCCCCGATGGTTCCACGAGAAACGAGATCGACTTCATCATGTCGACCAAACGGCATATATTCAATGATGTCTCTGTGATCAACAGGGTTAAAACCGGAAGTGATCACCGTATGGTAAGAGGCACATTGAGTATAAACGTTCAGCTTGAAAGAGTCGGACTGGTGAAGTCTACGCTCCGGCCTACTCGTGCCCATATTCAAAACCCCGAGAGCTTTCAACTAGAACTACAGAACCGGTTTGATTGCCTAGCAGATTGCGACACTGTGGACGATTTGAACAACAGGCTGGTGGAATGTTCAAACAGTCGGGTCCAAATTCTACAAGACCCACCGTAGAAACAAGGCCAATAGGTTCTCAACCAATACACTCAAGCTTATGACGGAGAGGCAAGAGATGAGACTACAGTCTACAGCAGACGCGTCCGCCTACCGGCGGATTAATAGGCAGATCTCTAAATCACAGACTCGTGATATGCGGCACTTCTATACAGAGCGTATTAAAAATGCCATCGAGCAAAACAGAGGCTCTAAAGTGTTCGCTAAGGATCGACACTATACCGAAGATATCCCGGACGTCAGCCTATACGAGATTAGTGTGGCTCTCAAGCAGCTTAAGAATAGCAAGGCGCCGGGTGATGACGGAATAACGGCAGAACTCCTGAAGGCAGGTGGAAAACCGATACTGAAAGTCCTTCAGCGATTGTTTGATTCCGTTATTCACCAAGGCACAACGCCAGAGGCATGGCACAGGAGTGTGGTGGTTCTGTGTTTCAAAAAAGGTGATAATACCTTGTTGAAGAATTACAGACCCATCTCGCTGCTGAGTCATTTCTACAAGCTGTTTTCGAGAGTCATTACGAATCGTCTCTCTCGTAGGTTTGATGACTTCCAGCCTCCCGAACAAGCCGGTTTCCGTAAGGGATACGACCATAGGGGAGTACCATAGACCACATTCATACGCTGCGGCAGGTTATACGGAAGACTGAAGAGTATAACCGGCCACTTTGCTTAGCGTTTGTGGACTATGAAAAAGCCTTTGATTCGGTGGAAACTTGGGTTGTGTTTAGGTCACTGCAGAGGTGCCGAATTGACTACCGGTATATCCAAGTCAATCTTCTGAGTTTCTGACTAGCTCGGTAGACTCTGCTTTGCAAAGGTGTTTAAAAACTAGACCTACTTAAAATAAATGAACTTTGAATTCTGAATCCTGATAGTGGCTTTGACGCGTACTTTCCAATTTTACTCTCCATTCTCGTCCAAAAAATTCTCGAATCGTCGTAAAATTAAAGTCCGCTGTACACGCTGTATAATGGACAGTCGATGGACACACATACGCGCGCTCATATTTTATGACTATTATTTTTGTCAAAAGGAAAATTATTTCGGACGTTTGCTTTGTTTCGTATTTAATAAAAACTTCTTGCATTGTTTCGAACTCGCGTAGGTTGTGACGTCAGCCTAAATATTTGCCCACTGCTGGGCACGAGTCTTGCTCATGCGGACGAGGAGTTCAAAGCTAAGGCCTACCCACTGCCGGATTTATATTTCTTATGAGTATAGGCTTTTTCATTTTAATTATTATTACTTTAAATATCTTATTTTATTTTATTAATATTTTTGAAAGTATTAAGATTTTTTGATAAATATCTAGTGAACAGTGGTAAATTTTAAGTTTTGGAAGTGGGCGTGATCACTGGTTGTTTTCCTTCTCTTCTTGACATAATAATTGTGTCTTCTCCCGATCTTGTTTCTCAGCACGGGCAATGTTCTGCTGATGCCTTTTCTTATCATGATTTAATTTTTCTGTCATATAAACTGCGCCCTCCAAAAAATAAACCTAAAATACTTCTGCGACGTAATTTTGGTGGTATGGATGTTGATCGATTGTGTGATGATGCTCGTAATGTTGACTGGTCTGCTGTAGAATCCGCATCTTGTATTAATGTGAAAGTTGAAATTTTCTGTTCTTTACTCACACAACTGTATGACATACATGCACCTATTAAATCTGTCAAGATTAAACATTTACCTGCGCCCTGGCTTACTGATGAATTAAAAAATACAATTTTAAAGAAAAATTTAGCCAAGTCTAAATTTAAGAGCAAAAAATCTGCTGAAAATGAAAGAGAATATCATAAGATCAGGAATCGCTGCAATACATTATGTAGAGATGCACAGCGACGCCATATTCATACATCTGTCGAAAACGGCGACTCTTCCAGAGTTTGGAAGTTTCTTGAAACTGTTGGAATTGGTAAATCATCCAGAAATTCTTCACCTTCTCATGTTGATGTTGAACTTTTAAATCAATATTTTTCCAACCCTTCTAACTCTTTTGATAGTTCAGATAAAATGCGTACTATTCTTTCTCTATCTACAATTCCAACCTCTAATTATCCTCCGTTTGAGTTTAGTCAGTTTACTGCATGTGATGTTAAGAAGAGCATTTTGTCCATTGCCTCAAATGCTGTCGGTAGCGATGATATTAGCCGTAATATGCTGGTTCCTCTTCTTGATGTTATAGCTCCTGTCATTACTCACTTATTAAATGAATCTGTATTCACTTCCAAATTTCCTGAGGCTTGGAAGAGCGCTCATGTTATACCTCTTCCTAAGAAGGCTCTTCCAGCTAGCTTCTCTGATTTTCGTCCCATCTCTATTTTACCCTTTCTTTCCAAAGCCCTTGAAAAGCTCATTTACCAACAGCTGAACCTTTTCATTAATCGAAATTGCTTGCATAATCCATTCCAATCCGGTTTTCGTCCTGGGCATAGTACGGCTACTGCTCTTATTAAAGTTACCGATGATATACGTTGGGGTATGGACAATAAACTGCTCACAGTTCTGGTATTGCTGGACTTCAGTAATGCTTTTAATACGGTAGATTTCGACATTCTGTTGAGTCAGTTGCGTTCTCTTAACATATCTCCATCAGTGATTGTCTGGTTTCATAGTTATCTTCATGGTCGTCGGCAGCGTATTCACACTGAGGAATCTCATTCCTCATGGTGTGATATTACTGTTGGCGTACCTCAAGGCGGCGTGCTATCTCCATTACTGTTTTCTATTTTCATCAACTCCATTACTCGGAATATATCTTCTCTCTACCATATGTATGCTGACGATGTCCAAATTTACACCCAGTCAACCTTTGATAATCTTCCAATCGCAATAGCTAGCATTAACAAAGACTTGCGCGTTATTTCAAATTGGAGTAAAGCGCATGGCCTTAACGTTAATCCAAAAAAAACTCAAGCTATTGTTATTGGCAGTCGAAGGCAGATTTCAAGGATTGACTGGTTTTCCCTCCCCTCCATTGAGTTTGATAGTGTCACAGTCCCATACTGTGAAAATGTAAAGAACTTGGGCATTTATCTTGACCGAACCTTAAGTTGGACGTACCATATTAATGAGATCAGCAGAAAGACATTTGCAGCTCTAGGCTCTTTGCGTCGTCTTCGGTATTTACTTCCTATACCTACCAAAATTATGCTCGCACAGACTCTACTCCTTCCCATTCTTGACTACGCTGACGCAAGCTATGTTAACTTAACTGAAGATCAGTTAAATAAACTTGAGAGACTCCAGAATTCTAGCATTCGTTTCATATTTGGGTTGCGCAAATATGATCATATTTCTCAATTTCGGTCTCGTCTCAAGTGGTTACCTATCAGACTTCGCCGGAATTTGCACATTGTTTCTATTCTGTACTGTGTTTTGTTTCATCCTTCTACTCCTCTTTACCTGAAAGAGAGGTTTAAATTTGTAGGAGTCCCAGACGAACTTCGTTCTACGAGGAAGTTAGTCTTGAAGGTGCCTGGTCACAAATCCTCCTTCTTCAACGGATCATTTACGGTTCAGGCTATTAAATTATGGAACGCCTTGCCGTTAGATATCCGTGAGGCACAATCGATTGGGACCTTCAAGAAACTAGTGAAGGATCATTATTTGTCTCTTTCAGCCGAACAACGCTGAAGCGAATCATTTTAAGTGTGTAATTTGAATTATTTATGTATTTCATACTAATTGGGGATGTTATATGTAATATATTTATATAGATATTTATGTTATATATTTTATTTGTATTTATATATAATATATTTATATATATATTATAGTTATATTTTATTATATATTTTATTTATATTTATTTATATATTTGTATAATTTTTAAATCTTATTTATTGCACCACCTACCTCTTTTCTACGTTTTTTCCTTTTACGCCATTGGTTGCTTGGAAGAAATCGCTATGTAGCGATAAGGCCACCAAATTGTACTCTCTTGATTGTATTTATATCTTTGTAACTACTTTTTGTTTCTTTGGTGTACAATAAAAGTGTATTCATTCATTCATTCATTCACTGTTACGCAGTTTCATACTTTTACAGTGATCATCGTTTCATTCATTATTGGTTAAGATATGTTATTGTTCACAAATAAATAAATAAATAAAACAAAATAGTTATAAAAAAAAAATGAATTATGCAATATCGATAGGAAAAAAAAGTGCCATATGCCCACGAGGGGACAGATCAAACTTCTTACTCCGGTTTGTCCCCCTGAGAGGACAGAACTGGGGGACAGATAGGAATAACCCCTTTATTTCCGCTGCCCCATGTACCTGACGTATGTTAATTTTTTCTCACATTCGAGGGGGTTTCTGGAAGAAATTTCCTTAACGATAAGTTGTCCTCTTTTAATATTATTAAACCGCCAACGAGGTGGACAGACGACATCCAGCGAGTCGTGGGGAGTCGACGGATACAAGCGGCCTAGAATCGTGGAGATTGGAACGCCCTACAAAAGACCTATGTCCAGCAGTGGACGTCCGTCGGTTGATTTGGTGGTGATGATGACGATGTTCGGCTTCGGGCATAACTCCGACATAACATGGGACTTCGGGCATACCACCCCAGTACTTGGGGACATATAGGAATAATCCCTTTATTTCCGCTGCCCCATTTATCTGACGTACGTTCATTTTTCCCCACATTCGAGGGCTTCTGGAAGAAATCTCCTTAAAGATAAGTTGTCCTTTTTTCATCATCATCATCATCATCAAAGCTCTACAGCCCTGGGTGGGCCTTGGCTTGGTCAAGCATATTTCTCCATTTGAGGCGGTCAGAAGCTGCTTCTTTCCAGCTCCGAACTCCCAGAACCCTCATACCCCTCTCAACTCCATCACTCCACCGACCCCTAGGTCGTCTTCGGCTTCTACGCCCCTCCAAAGTGCCCTCCATCAACCTCTTTGGCGCTCTCGTGCCTTCCATGCGTTGCACATGCCCTGCCCATTGCATTCTTAACAGTTTGATAGTTCTGACGACATTCGGTTGTCTTTTTTTAGTATTATTAAATAATAGACTAAGCAGCTTTCGCGGATGTGTCTATATCATTTCTTATGATTTTTGATGTTTTTCCTTTCCTTTCTCAAGTTGATTTTAATCATCATCATCATATCAACTTATTACCGGCCGGGCACGGGTCTCTCCTTCCACAATAAGAAGGGGTTAAGGGTCAAGGCCGTAATCTACCAAGCTGACCCCGTGCGCATTTAAATTTGGTTCCACGTATAAAACGAACTTAGGGCCAAATTATTTAAAATTGCGTAATTCATTCATTTGAAGTAAGCCTAATATAAACACTTTTGAAACGTCATGTCAATCTGTTTGTAGTGAGTCTACCACCGGTTCGGAAGGCAGATTCTACCGAGAACATTTTACAACAAACATATTTCTATCTTCTGTGAGATTGAATATTATAAGAAGATTAGGCTAGGCTTTTGTAACAGAGCTCGTCCGGGCCAAAGAAAACTTTAGATCGAATTTGGGACCTCCCACTTAGATCAGATCGCTTCAGCACTGCGCCAGGGACGTCGTGAAAATATTTTTTGAAGTAAAACTTCTTTAGGCGCGACTAGAAAGTAACTCAGATTTTTTTCTGACGGAAGCAACACTTACGTCAGACTTCTGTGTAGTTTCCGCTATTTAAAAATAATAATTTGGATCGGTCGTAAGTATATGTTATATACTCCACGCTTCTTGACTTATACGCCAGCTAGTGGCAAATATCATAATCAATTAGGATTATTTAGTTCCAATATTTGCAAACGGATCAATTGTGAATAGCAAAGTGAATAAAAAAAAATTCAACAGTTAAAAAAAATAATTATAAAACTTTTTAAAAATATACTTGTATATGTATTACAAAAGCAAAAATAAATTATTACTTTTGTAATAAATAAATTATTCATAAATTTTCTGACGGTTGAGACATTCTATAATATTCAATGACAAGGTTATATTTACATGTGCTGATCTAACCTCAAATTTTCTTTTCTCAATTCTATTTAACAAATGAAAATATTTATAAAATGTGAAAATAATATTATTGAATTTTAAATAGAATATAAAATGAAATTGTAAATATTAAATGAAATGGCGGAGTCCCAAGAACATTTTACTACTCTACTTACTTTCATCAATGAAAAAGTATTACTTCAATCGCGCGTAAAGGTTACACGCACACACTTTTTTTTTTAATTCGGTAATTAGGATATCGAACCATGTGCAGAATGTATTGTAAATAAATGTAAACGTAAAAATAAACGCTTTACGACTCGATATAGCCGCGGCTATATTTACTGTCCCGCCCACGCGCTTCCAACGTCACCCGACAAACTACTTCGGTTGTTTATTGAAGTTGTACTTCTTTTGGCGCGTTAGGGAAAAATGATGAGAGTAAATTTTTACGATGCGCGCGCACACCGTCACGAAAAACCGACACCCTTAATTTAGCTATAGTCAACAATTTTGATTTTCAATACAAGGTTTGACAGTGTACACTTTGAATTGTTAAAGTCTGCGGGTTAATTCCGGTGATTTAATTGATTCAATTGTAAAAACAAAATTTTCAAATTTCAATGATGAAACTTGGTTTTCCGATAGTGAAATAACAAGATAATGCGTTATAATAAATCGAATCTAATACCTTTTTTCTATTGTTAGAGTAGTTTTTTCTACAAACGCAGAATAAGGCTAAAAATAAGATACTACAGATACTAAAAACATTAATGTTCATAACAACTTTCAGTTTTGGGCATCGAACCCACGGCCTTGCACTTGGAAAGCAGGGTCGCTGCCCACTGCGCAAACCGTTTGTCTAATCAGAATTTACTTTTTAGTTGGTACAAAACTTACTACCGAAGACGGTTTTTTTTGTTAAAAAAGCAGAAATAAGTATGGCACGGTACTACCCGGGGTGAGCTCTGTCACAAAAACCACTACTGAAAATAAAAATGTAGAAATCTGAACGACTTTTAGTCGCCCGACATGTCGCCTGTCTGCCGCACTACGAGAATTAGTCACATAATACACGGTAGACGTCAGGGGACGCTTTGCGTTTTTATTTTAACACCTCAGTATTGCAACGCGATATTTGGGTTTTGCGTCTCGGGAAATGATTCGGAACGTTATCTGAGACGAAGGCCGAAGGCGTGTAGATTTATTTTAGAAGATTTAATTGACGGCGTACTGCAGTGCGCTAGACCAAGTTCTTTTTGCAAGTACCCTACTATGTTTATAAAAAAAACGTGTGTGTAGTTGTACACACACGTGTAACTGTGTAACTTCGGTGGCCATCCGTGATCTTTATCATCAGTGAATGGTGCTTTTCGATATGAAGGGCTCAAGTTACAGTTAAGTTAGTTAAAAATGACAATTGCGATTACCAAATGATATTTAAAGTAGAATCCGTTGGCAAGAGTTGATAGTTTGATTTGCAGGAAGAAATACCATCGAAGATTGTCTCTCTACATAATTTATATATATTGGTATATATAATATAGATATTACAGCGAATGAATTTCTTAATGACAAGGTTGCTTGGAAGCATCCGGCTCCGCTTTCATCTCTCACAAGATAGAAAAATGAATTTTGAAATGTAAAATGTAAATTGTTAATGTTGGAAAAGAGCAACTGCTGAGTTTCTTGCCGGCTTCTTCTCGGTAGAATCTGCCTTACGAACCGGTGGTTGAGTCACTACAAACAGACAGACTTTACGTTTCAAAAGTGCTTATATTAGGCCTACTTGAAATAAAAGAATTTACATTTTTTTTATTTTGAATAAAAACTATTCTATTCCATTTAGACCGAGGTTTATCGACCGAAATCATCACTTTGATCTCAGTGCTTAAAGTATAGCTTTTATTTTGGTGTATTTAAAAAAAAAATTACAGCTATATTTTTGATTGTTCACAGTGGGCAGCACCTTGCTTTCTGAGTCCAAGGCCGTGGATTCAATTCCCACAAATGAAAAAAATTGTGTGAGGAACACAAATCTATTTCAGTGTCTGGGTGTTTATATGTATATTAAAAATAAAAAATATTCATCAGTCATCTTAGTACCCATAACACAAGCTACGCTTACTTTGGGGCTAGATGGCGATGTGTGTATTGTGGTAGGATATTTTATTTATTTGTCATTTGTCTTATCGGATTATTATATCGGATATTTTGTATAAGTATCGCTATATTAGAAAAAAACTTATCGTTTGATTGACGTGTTTTTTGTTGAATAAGTTACTTGATATATATTATGTACATGATTTATAAGAAAAACTTTACTCAGGTAATCTCAATTTCGTAATCACCATAAAAACTACGTACCTAGGTACTTATTCGTAGAACCTTATAGAAAAGTGATTAAAAACTTTTGTTGTTTTATAACACCATCCGCTGACCAATTCTGTATCTCGGTGGATATACAATAAAGTTAGAAACTATAACATGTGTCCATGTTATAAATCTTGTTACCTCAGTTGTCAACCAGAAGTCTGAACTGCATCTCTGTTAAGAATAAAGGTTACAGAAAGTTAATATGAAAGTTCAGCTTAGTATCTCTCCTTCCAAGGTTCATAACTAACTCGACTGGATTACAAAAACATATATATATACGATATACTATACGAATTTTCGCCTTTATAATATTACTGTGATATCCATCCCACTAATATTATAAATGTGAAAGTGTGAATGTTTATTACTCAATCACGCAAAAACGGCGTAACGGATTTGGATGAAATTTGGCATGCATGTAGCCTTTGACATGGAAAAGAACATAGGCAACTTTTAATCCCGATTCCCTAAGAACTTCCCGAGGGAAAATCATTAAAATTGTTTACGAGCTAAGCCGCGGGCAGACAGCTTTGAAATTTGGTATGCATGTCACCTGTGCTATGGAAAAATGACATGAGCTTTCTATACCGATCTCTCAAAAGGTTCCCGTGGTGAGATCAAAAATTTTTAACTTGCGAAGCTTTATGCCCAATTAAAGTCCACGCAGACAAAGGCGCGAAAATTTTGGTAGCTTGTGTGGGATACCATACAAGGAGTCGTTGTCTTTCTATGCAATATTTGAATAACAAACAGTTCGCAGCCAGTATTGTGCGTTGCACTAAACATATAAAATACAATAACATTAGTTATCTCACGATAACTGTAGAGCATTAAGTCTCAAGTGATGCTATTTTATCATGTCAGATATAATCCAAATAGCTTTCTCGTTTTCGTAGCACTTGTGAATTTATTTATAAGATCCACGCGAGCTGGCGACCTTCCAGCTCCATTGCTGAGCGGGATCTGTTTGGGCTTGTGAGTTGTGGCAAGTTATAAGTCATTCAGGATTGTAAAGAATGTATAGGTGCCTACTTGGCCGCTCGGCAGAGCAACAAATGGCTTCGGTGTGGAGCAGAGTGCGTGCCGCCAGCTATGCTTTGTTTGCGCGCCGGCTCTCTCAATGAGTATACAAACCACCTCACAACATCTTCATTCCCCCTTATTAATTAAAATGGATTCACGTTGAAATAGTTTCGCAATGTTTTGTCACCCTTCAATTGAAAGCACCATTCAAATGTCAGAGCGTGACAAAACACTGTATTACTTTTTTTTCTGTCATCATCATCGGCATCATATCAAGCCATTGCCGGTCCACTAGGGGTCTGTACGGACAGTAAGAAGGGGTTAAGGTCGTAGTACACCACGCTAGCTTAGTTCAGATTGGTGGACTCCACATAACTTTGAAAACAAAAATTCTTCATCCATGTAGCCCTATCACAGGCACTTATGAAGCGTTCATACATATATGTCTATATAATTGTAAGGGTATGGTGATAACTTCCTTCGGCAACTTAAACCTAAAGCTACGAGGGTTCCAAACGCGCCCTGGTCTAAGAAGAGCCCACAACAAACTTAGCCGGTTACATTTTTTTGTTATCACCATCTCCTCAATTAATATTAGGCTATGAAGTATTAGAACTTTAGTAGGATAGCGATGAGGCCACGAAAAGATGCAAATAAACATACCATACAATATCACTTTATTAATTTACTTTAAAAACAATGACAATATGAACTTATCGTTTTACAACCTCGCAATTCACTTCATAACCCTCTAAAAGAACGCTCCAACCCGCCAAGAAGAAAACCCAATTTCCCGCCAAAACTCATAGCGTCCAGGTAGAATCCAAGCAATTTTATTGGTTCCCGCCGTTATGCGTCTACCGGCGTTAACCAATCGGAGAATGACAACCGATCGTCTCGTTCAAAAATAAGATTAAATTAAAAAAATTATAATGCTAGTTAAATTTAAATCCTAACAGAAGTAAGAGCAACTCACACCCAAGCTTTTTTATCGTTTAAGTAATCCTTAACATTAAAATAGGATTTTTGTGTAAGCTTACGTTTAATATAAACTTTGAACTTATTGAGAGACATCTCAAGGATTTTATCTGGTAATTTGTTATAAAATGATATACAATTACCCTTAAATGAATTACTGTTTTTATGTAGCCTAGTAAACTGCACCAGCAGTTCATTATGGCACCTCAGGCATGCAGGTTTCCTCACGATGTTTTGATATTTAAATTGCTAAAAGCCAATAAAAAACAATCATGTCTGTCTGTTTGATAGTACATTTGCCTGTTCCAGAATGACGTGTCAGGACTGTTGTTTGCGGACGAGTTGAAGCAGATCATCGAGAGGTACATGTTCGGAATCTGCCCGCAGCCCTACAAGGTAACGTATCAGATCTAGTATAGTAATAATTGATGCCACCAAGCTGGGCCGGTGTGGTGGACTACGGCCTTCTCATCGTGTGCCCGGTGGTGGGCCAGTAATGGTTTGATATTAATTGATAAAAAAAGTGTGTGTCAGCTCCGACGCACGACTGGAGTTTACTCCTTAAGCACGACTGTCGAAACATACACAAAAAGGGTTTATTTAACTGAATAAAGATTAATACCATATGAAAGGGTAAATTAAAAATCCTGTGCAATTTATTCACACACGGCGGAAGTGTAACTTCTTAAAAGTAGCCTACGAGAGATTGAGGTGGATGTAGAATATCTGAACTATAAGGATAAATGTAATGTTTATTAATTAGTTTCCATGGTAACTAGAATCGGTAAAAAAAATTGGTTGTCTGTAAAGTCGGCTTACTGACGATAGTTGAACGTGACAACGTCGTAAGAAAATACTGATGGAATGGTTGCATTTTTCAAAAGAAAATTTTAATTTTATTTGTTTGATAGATATTATCGTTGCTATAAACAATTGACACCACATTCTCTTTTCACTGCACTTCATCCTTGCCGAAAACATGTAAATGTATTATTGTACAGAAGCTGTCCACGCGGACGCATCGCTCACTCAAGTAGGAGAGGGCCAGATGTCGAACGCGGAGGCCGACTGTGCCTCTTTGTCGCTCGTTCCGCGCTCTCGCTTGCACTTTAAGCCTTGAATGGAACGCCTCAGAGCGAGGTAACGCCGCATGCGTCATGTTTTTTCGTGCGTGCATCCGGCTCCATCGAATTATAAGACGTTATCACGTCAAAATGTATAATGTTTTCTATCTCACTCCGTCCTATACATTTATGTGTTTGTTTCTTTATCTAGATATTATTCGGTTTCCTTGGCAACTAATATAGGAAAAATAAGTTAAACGAAAGCGACGTTGCATGTTTGCGCATCACAGTTGCCGGGCATGCAACGTCTCAAAGCGAAAACGTAACGAGGACATTTATCAGTAGATTTTACTCCTCACATTTTATCAAAATTAAGCTTAATTTGCTATACTCCGCGAAAAGCAGGAGAATCTGTGTGGTGCAATTTTTAAATTTCTTCAATCCTTATACTCCACACCAAACAGATCTCGCAATGTACCCTCTACGCACGTTTCGCTCCGAAACCGGAGCATCCTCAGAAAAGGTTGACTTTACAATGAATAATTGTTAAAAATTACACCACACAGATTCTCCTGCTTTTCGCGGTGTATAGCAAATTAAGCTTAATTTTGATAGTATATCATGGATTTCCGAAAAGCAACGCCTACTTCTATCCAATATCCTCACATTTTTCTCATACCGTGCGCCTTATATATGTAAATCGATTCTTAAGGAGTAAACTCCAAAAAGAGCAAAATTACGCAGGTAAGGCAAGGAACACGTCCTAAACAACCGTCCTGTGTCCATCACCCTGAGGCGTAGGTGTTAAGCGTCAAGCGCCTATAACTACACCGGCAACCAGACCCTTCACACCGGTATACAGCAATGTTTCTTGCCGGAAGAAATAGGCAGAGTATTTCCCCGGACGAGCTCTGTCAAAACCGCTCAGTTTGACATCAAAACCAAATCAAAACTTCGTCATTATCATCATATCAGCCCATTATCGGTCCACAGCAGGACACTGGTCTCCTTCCACAATAAGAAGGGGTTAAGGCCGTAGTCCACCACGCCGGCGTAGTTCCGATAAGTGGACTAATCAAACCAAATCTTAATTTATTCTATTTTATATTTATATACTATGTTTATTTTATATTTATTTCAATTATTATCTATTCTTAAAACATAACTGTTTTATAAATATAACCTTGAATAAACTATTGTATATAAATATACTACAGCGAGGCACAGTTCCTAAGATGCTGGCAGCATTGCCCCTTCGGATGGCCAAGGTAACTGCCCGCTCTAGGATCACCGGTAGACTCGATAACCCTTTTCGATAATTCTTTGAAAAGAGCTCTTGCCTCCGGACCCCACGGTCCCAAAGTCTCTACTCCAAAAGGCACAAAAATGAAGCTGCTATCCATGTTTTCATATTTACGCCTCTTGGCCTGCTCGGCACTGGTAGCAGCCGCACCTACCAATATTAATTTCAATTATATATGTATTTGTATTTTTATATTTTTACATTATATATATATATATATCTATCAACACTCTTGGCACTATCCCGTTCTCTTGCTGCAAGTGCTATCTACAGAGGTTGCCTGTAAGAGATTGCTTGCAGCAATAAGGCCGCCTTTGAAAGTCTACATTGTGTACTGTATACTCCTTACTGTTTCTTTTCCTGTACGTGCAATAAAGTGTTTCTTCTTCTTCTTCTTCTTTATTCAAATCAACATAAAAAAGGCACTTTTGGTACCTACGTTGCGACTTTTTTCCATTGCATTCGTAATCTTTAACTACGAGGGTTCTAAGCTTTTAGAAGAAGCTTTTACAGGACACAATTTTTTTCTGTGAGGTGATGCCGATAACTATAACAAAACGCTCTCGACCTGCGCATTAGTTGGCATTATAGATACCACCAACTTTGTCTGCGTAGAATGTCTAATATGCTGTGTCATTGAGACATATTGCCGCCCATTTCTATAAAGAAAGCTCTTTGCATCTGCAAAGCCACTGTCGATAGCACTTTGTTAAAAACTGTACAAGCTTTCATTCTCTAGGATGGTGGAGTTCTTAAAACTTTGTTACAGTAACTTTTGTACTTTTAATCGATAGCTGTATTTCGTGGTTTTAACTTGAAAAGTATTTTGAAAAATGAAAAAAACTTTCCTACCAACATTGATTCCTTATTCCATCCGTATTGTGGTATAAAAAATTGAAGATTAAAAATTTTTTTTAAGCCAAAAGCCCAAATGTTATGTTTTTTAAAAATGTCTTTCACAAAAAAGTCAGGTTCCCTGTTTTAATCCCGTTAGAGTTTAAAAAAACCCGTTCTTAGAACACCTCTATAGTGCTCGGAGAATATCCTAAGTCTCATATTTCTACTTTCAGCCATTTAAGCCGATTGGCTGTCAAGTCAGGACCATAGAAATATTAATAACTAAACACGACAGCTACCCGACGTATTCTAAACCTACTTAAAGTTCTTAAGGGCATTTCTAGTTTCCTGTTATTAAAATTTCTATATCAGGAGAAATATTGTAATATTTATAGATTAAGGTCTTAATGAAGCGATGATGGCTCAGTGGGTAGGACTTCGACTTCACTTTTCGGGGTCCGAGTTCCGAGGTGCGTGCTGAGAATCGAACTCAGAAGTTATGTGAGTTTTAAGCATTTAAAATATCACTTGCTTCTACGGTGAATGAAAATATCGTGAGGGAACCTGCATACCTGAGAGTTCTCCATAATGTTCTTAAAGGTGTGTGTGGAGTCCACCAATCCGCACTGGGCCAGCGTGATGGACTACGGCCTTACCCCTTCTCATTGTGGGGGAGTAGTGCTCTGTAGTGGGCCGGTAATGAGTTGATATAATGATGAAGGTGTTAATGTTGATTGGCGTTAGACAGCCCAATAACGGTGGTATCGTTGTACAGTTGCGTTGGTCGCAGATGGTGGGCGGCAAGAAGAACGTCACGGCCAGCGGCTGCGACCTGGATGCCGACCAGCACGACCTCGCCGCCAGGTGAGTCCGCCAACGCGTTGGACACCCCGAATGCTATAGACCACTGACGTGTTAGCGAATCTGCCTTTGTATGTATATTTGGTTAAAGATAAAAAGGTATCTTTGTTCAGACTGGTAAACATTTTGGTATTTATGTTTTTAATATTACAACACTCTTGGCACTATTCCATTGTCTTCCTACAAAGGTTGCTTGTAGGAGATTGCTTGCAGCAATAAGGCCGCCTTTGTTTGTTTACATTGTGTACTGTATACTCCTTACTGTTTCTTTTCCTGTATGCTATACGTGCTATAAAGTCTTTCTTCTTCTTCAGACTGGTCAAAATTATGTGTAATCTGTGGTCGGTATAAGTAAGTAAGAATTCAAAACTACAGGAACCCAGATCAAAAAGGAAGGTTATATAAAATGGCGGGAAAAATAGCGGTACAGTGGTGTACGTACAATAGTCTCAAGGGAACATTGATGTCTGAGTATATAATGCGATATGTTGTAATTAGATACACTAAAACGATTAGATATGAAAAAGGGATTTCTTTTAGACTTAGGTATGGCACGCGTGGTCTAATTGACCTTGTCTTGGGTGTGCCTATTGGGTTTTGTGAAACATCTATAGGCGGAGGGAAACCTGATTGTTGTTGTGGCGATACAGGCCGTGGCGACGCTTGGCCACGGCCTGATTGAACATATGTACCTATACGTAGTTGAGTTGTCGCAATTTCAAGTAAATGCTTAAATTTTGAATATTGTACCGATAGGCCAACCCGATATGCACTCCATATAAGACTAAGTGCAACGGATTAGTGTAGTATAGCGACAACAGATGGCACCACTAGTCTATTACCACGCGCTATCGTCTAGCGCCAGTATTTGTCGAGGGCAGCTCCAATATTGGTCTAAAGGTTTTAGCTAACACGCAGGATAGTGTATTCAAAGCGCACTGGATGTCAGCTTTAGAATTATATTAACTAACATAGATATTAAGATTATTGTGAATTACTAACAAATGGACCTTCGTCATTCATCAATAAATAACAGTAAAAGTTTTACCTTAATCGCGCACACACTTTTTTTGTAATTCACTGGTGACATTGGACATGATATATGCAAGCTTAAGATAGAGCAATCTTATGGAGGGTAGAGGTAAGGAGAGTCATCTGTGTATATGAAAAAGTGTCGTCAAAATGTATTAAATTAGGATGGCGCCACATTTGCATCAGGGTAACTCTTAAAAGAAGCGCCAAATATAAATATTGTTAGAGTAGGCTTGAAAAATAAACAAGGAAGTAAGGTTATATTTACCACAATATTTTGTACAACGTAAGTTGTTGAAATTCTCAATAATTAACTACTTTAGTCGATAATGACATTAAATTTTTTAACTCGGCATACTTCAATTCATCTACGATTGCTACATTCATACCATACCCTGTGCATCCACCAGCGCCATTGTGGAGGATTTTTGAACTGTTATTTAGCGCAACAACTGGACACTTTTTCAACTTTTCTCCCATATAAGATGACTCTCCTTACCTCTACCCTCCATAAGCAATCTTTCCTAGAAGATGCCTATACACTGTTGATTTGAAGGTTTGAAGGTGAACGCTGTGTGTGTGTTTTAAGTTAAAGTTTAATTAAACAACTTCGTCTCCCTCTGGGAGTGCGAGATGCTTTTGCCCAGCGGTGCGCCATTGTCTGGTCTCATCCCGGTTGCAGGCTAGCGACGCTGGCTCTACGCGCGCACGCCGCGTCCCGCACGGACTGCACGCGGTTCGGCTCGGCGCTCGCCAACACGCTCGGCGAGCTTGCTCGCAGCGCTTCCAACAGAAACGTGCTCGCTGCTGGTGAGTACGCCACTGAGCAAACCCGATCCCGAATTTGTGCCCCGAGGCGAAATCCCGGACGGAAATTCTAGATGAAGCATTCAGTCGTCATCACGGCTTCAGTCGAAAGGTTTACGTAGAAGTATTCGGGATACACCCATAATGTCTGTCTTATTTATAACTAGCTTTTGCCCTCGGCTTCGCACACGTTAAGTAATAATAATAATAAGTTTAATTCAATTAACAGCTACACAGTAAATTAAAAATAGTACAAAATAAGGCAAACATAAGGTAATGTGTATCATGAAACCCAAATTGGATAATACTGCTATAGTGCAAGACTCAGTCGCAGTTATTATCGCCGGTCTCTGGAGCGAGAACCGTACACTTAAGTTAAATCTAGTGAGATGAATAAAAATCTAAAAACCTTTTGAATTACATTCAATTGAAAGCATTGGCAAAACTATATTCTTTTTTTTTTTTTTCTTTTTCTACATTTACATAATACATACATCCATAAGATTTTATTTTTTTTAAATCTTCAAACAAAAGTTCAATTTAGATTTGGTAAATTTTAACTACAAAGGTTTAAAAAAAATGTCTTTCTGCAAATAGAAAAATATACACGTAAATTACTTAGAAAATCAGAAACTTTCATATACATTTTCATTTTTAAAATTTGTGAAAGACGTATTTCTTTATTTTTAATCAAAAACCTGAAATCAAAGTTTCATGGATGTAACTTGAAAAATAAATTGATAAATGGAGGATTTTATACAAACTTACATTCCCCGTTTAACCCTATTGGAGTTGGAATTTTCAAAAATCCTTTCTGATGCAGATGCCTACGTTGTAATAACTATCTGTGTGCAAAATTTCAGCCCGATCCGCAATTCTATGTACTTTTTGTGGTGTGCAATAAAAGTTATTCATTCATCATTCATTCATACATACATGCATACATACCCATACACACACACACACACACACACACACACACACACACACACACAAATACATACATACATACATACATACAGACATGATGACACCATCGCGGGAATAGTCAGGAAAGCTTTCTAGGACTTCTAAACGTCCACATCTAATGAAAACTCGACTTTCTAAAAAGGGGGGAAACCAATAACTTCCCGACTTTTGATTTTTTTTTAATTTTCTTAGCGGTAAGATAAAAAGTCCGCGATAGCATATACCTATCTTTTAAGGTTGAGTTATTTTCGGACGAAGTCGCGAGGCACGGCTAGTGATGTATGGCATTGTTCCAGCGGTGGCCAGCGAGAACAAGAAGCGTAAACTGTCCAAGAGCCAGAAGAAGCAGATCGCGGCCAAGCAGCGCACCGCTCTCGCCGTCAAGAAGAAAGCCGCCGCCGTAGCGGCCGCCAACGCAGCCAAGGTCGCCAGCCCCGCCGCCTAGACCCCTCAACCACTCATATACCCCTTCCGGAGTTCTTCCCTAACTTAAGCTATTAAATTAAATTCAAATTAAAAAAAGCCCTGACTCAAAATAATAAAATGCCTAGAAAAGTATTTCTTTATTAAAGCAAAGGTATATCACCGTACAGCCATGTCTTCGGTGTTTACTATTCAAATCTTATTTTACACTAAAGCTATTTTATAAGGAAATAACTCAAAATTTGATTAAAATAAAAAAAAGCCTAAAAAAAGTAATATTTTTTGATAAAGGCAAAGGTATATTACCGTACAGCCATGTCTTCAGTGCTTTATATTCATTTCTTTTTCGATTGTACGGTATAAAGCCATTTATATTATAGTTTACGAAAACAAGTAAATTGAGGGAGTTGCGATAAAAATTTAATTCGACATTTTATTCTATCTATCTCTTTTAACTCCTAATCTTAAATTTATTCTATAGTTATCGAATTATTGTAAGATTTTTTTAATAAAAACTAATTTTAATAAGTAAAGAATTGGATTATTTATTTTTCCAGCTAAAACTTTAGTTCGAGGTCACTGTGCTCTTCGATTTCGCCCGCATAAATTAAGTAAACGCAAGATCCATTCCAGCGAGTACCTCTAACTTTTGGCGTCATAATATAAATAACACTTGCTTCAAAGAAAAAATCGTGAGAAATCCCGTATGCCTAAGAGTTCTCTATAAAGTTCTGATAGACCACACCGCACTTGGCCAGCGTTGTGAACTACGGCCTTAACCCTTCACATTCTGAGAGGAGTCCCGCAATGGGTTGATAACGGAATTTTATAGGGTATAAAGAAAAAGCCATAAACGGATATAGGACGAGTTATTTATTTTTGTCCTTCTCAACTTTCCCTTTAAACAGGTTCAAGCCCTTCAAGATCCTGTACAGAGTGGTTCTGGAATAGTTCGGCAAGCTCGCATCCTCACACTCAAATGACCACGCGGACCTTTTCCGTAGGAATGATCCCGTCATCGCTGGTCACACGCTTGACGATTTCTTTTATAGCAGCCGCGCTGGCTTCGTCGAACTTGCCCAGGATACTTCTTCTCGGTTTCGGCGGAACCGGAGAGCAGACTCTCCCAGCCTTCTTGTATTCCCTGAGGACACTGTAGATCGTCTTCGCGGAGGTGCCTACGGAGGTGCCTACGGAGGTACCTACGATCTCAGGTGTCTGCTGGACCACGTCGTTCTGTTAGGGGTACGTGGTCATTATTCAGGTTTAGGTTTAAAGACATTGATTCCCATAAAAAGACCTAAGGAAACTTAAATTTCTGTAATAAATTAATACACTTCGCCATTAGACTAAACTAAATTCAATTTTACTATTATCTTCTCATTCAATGTATTCGTCTTTAAATTTATTGGTATTACTTAATATATAAGAAGCTAATTTAGTTTTGAATACATTGAATGAGTTTAGATTTTTTATAAGTATAGGTATTTTATTATAAAATTTGGCGCCTTCAAAGGTAAGGGATTTATTACCATAATTTGTTCTAGTTCTAGGTAAGGTAAGGAAGATGGCTCGACGAGTTTTATTTTTCTGTTGATGTATTTGTAAACGTTTTGTTTTTTCGGCTATGGTTTTCTCGCTGGCGGCCAGGGGCCGTTGTTCGGGCCTCTTCCTCATCGGCGACCTGAGAAAGGCGGAAGGTGCCGGGCTTCACACATGTTAGGATTTAGTTTCCGGCGTGGTTTCAAGGTCGTTGGTTTACACTCTCTAGAAGTAACGAAGAAGCCTTGAGGAATATTCGATGGAAGCTGGCGTTACTTTCTGGGATTCCATGATATATGAAAATTAGGCTTAAAAAGCACAAAAGCCGCGAAAAGCAGGAGATTCTGTTAGCATTGAATTGTTCACATTTTAAAAATTGGTCATGGAAATAGCTCGACTTCACTTTTGGGGGGCCTAGGTCGAATCCCAGCCCGCACCTCTAACTTTTAAATATCACTTGCTTCAACGGTGAAGGAAAAGATCGCTAGGAAACCTGCTTGCCTTAGAGTTAGTTCTCAAAGGTGTGTGAGTCCACCAATCCGCACTGGGCCAGTGCGGTGAACTACGGCCTTAACCCTGTACGGGAGCTATCGTCATACGCTCGACGTAACAATAGGAAGATCTTCCTCCGAGCGGGTGATCGTGCTCGGGGACCGAGATTCGAACTTTCATTTTTGGAAGTTGTATACATAGGCATTCTTAGTGAACACTTCGCTAGCGCGATGTAGGATTTTAGTAGCGCCATCTAGTTATGTAATGTGGAGACCGCCACAACCCTTTCTCATTGCAATTGCAAAATTGAAGACCTGAAGTGGAACGGTAATGGGTTGATATGATGATGATGAAAACCAACAGTGACAGTCTCCTGAGAATGCGCCGGTGTCAGAACGGAAGGTGCGTGTAGAGTACATTGCTGAAGATCTGTTTGGTGTGAAGTAATTATGTAGTAGTAGAAGTAGTGAAGAAATTATAAATTACACCGAACTGATTCTCCTGCTTTTCGCAGAAGCTTAATTTTCATAGTTTTCATATTCTAGAGGAATAACGAAATTGGAACTGACTTCGAAAAGGAGTAGGTTATCAATGAGGACGTTTTTTTATGTTAACTCGGGCGTTAACAGGCGGATTTGCGAAATGGTCTCATTTAAATTTCATATAGATCTGATGAAGAGTTCCAGAGTCGGACAACAGAACTCTTCAAAAAATGACAGCAAATGAACCGCGCTTGCTGATATCGCATAAATATGCATTGTATACGCATTCACACAACATAAAATCCCGCCTGTACACTTGCAAGGGTTACGCAGATGAATTCAGTATACATACATCGGGATACACCTACATTTTCGTGTAGTTAGTCTCACCCGAGCGCTCGTACCGCAGAGTGCTCGGGTGCAGGGTGAGGAAACTCCCTTGTATTGTATTTAATGAGGGGACGCCTGCCATTGCCAGTCGGTGATCCACCATATGTAAGGGCCATTCCAACCCATTTTCCTACTTCTTTCTTTCAATTGTGTTTTTTTACTGCTTTGTCTTTGGTGTACAATAAAGTTTATTTGATTTGATTCGATTTCTTATATTCGAGACACAGGTTTTACTGGTGTCCCGGAAGCACCCAAAACCTCCCTGAAAGCTTCAAGCCCCTTCTTCACTTTTATTATATCCTTACCTTGCAGTCCAAATCTTAGCAGCGCGTAGGTACATGGGGCACTCAGCTATGAGTGGGACCCACATAGCCTCAACTGAGGCGTCGCCGCTGTCTAGACGCTATCGGCATTTACTAGGGGATCAAAGACGTCGACACAATGTATCCCTTATTTTTACTTTGTACATACCACGCCTCAATATGGATCTAGGTTGGGGGTGCTAGGAAACGCGGACAATGGGCCGCTTGCTCCCCAAACAACGAAGTCGGTCATTGAACCCAGTCAACGCTCACACAAGCAATCCGCTTATAACTTCTTTCTCACATAACGGGTTAAAGCGAAGCTTTTTTTTAAAGTAATAATTGAATATTTGTGTGAATATAATACACATAAATACTTATTCTATAAAGATAAACACCCAGATACTAAGAAACATTCATGTTCATCACACAAACATTTAAATAGACAAACATAGATATTGATAAAATAAGTATATCTAATAATACAAGTAAGTCAGAAAAAAATCTGCCATCTGAGAGTTATCTTGGCTGCTGGACTAAAGGCCTCTCCCAATAATAGGGTTTTCCCATAATCACCAAACTGGTTAGACGATTTGGTAATCGCAGTAGCCCATCCCCGTTATATTCCCTCATACGCCTCGTACGACACCCGCGGAAGAGAGGCGAGGTTGTAATCTAAATTTTCGTCACCGCATTACCTAACTATTCTTTTGTTAACTTTCTTCTTATCCAAATTTATTTAGGATTCCATATTTAGCTACTTTTAGAATACGCAGTAAACTACTATAGTCTTTAATACACAATATATAGTCTTTAATACACAATTTGAACTAACTTAACGCATTTTAAAAAATCAGCATTCGTTAAAAAAAATCTGCTGTAATATTTGTTTACAAACTACGAATGCAGAAAAGTGGCGGAGTGTTAAACTGTTTGTCAAACAGTGTCTTCGGTCTACGTTGGTGTACAATTCCTTGATCTATGTCTTTGGTCACAGACAAAAATAGTAAACTGGGGACTGGGGATTTATGATTTGTCTGTGGTGAGGCTTTGCTTTCTTTATTTGTATATATTATATATTAACTTTTTAAACAGAATTTCTCTTTATATATAAAATAAAAAGTGTTTACTTATCTTAAATAATGTTCTTCTTTTATGTTGTTATGATTTCGGATGAAGTATGTCATATACCCCATATTATTGATTGCATTGGATGAGCCTGGGTTTATGCTCTAAAACTCTTTCACCTATGTATGGAGGGTAGAGGTAAGGAGAGTCATCTGTGTATATGAAAAAGTGTCGTCAAAATGTATTAAATTAGGATGGCGCCACATTTGCATCAGCGTAACTCTTAAAAGAAGCGCCAAATATAAATATTGTTAGAGTAGGCTTGAAAAATAAACAAGGAAGTATGGAGATACAAGGAAGTAAGGTTATATTTACCACAATATTTTGTACAACGTAAGTTGTTGAAATTCTCAATAATTAACTACTTTAGTCGATTAAACATTAAATTTTTTAACTCTGCATACTTCAATTCATCTACGATTGCTACATTCATACCATACCCTGTGCATCCACCAGCGCCATTGTGGAGGATTTTTGAACTGTTATTTAGCGCAACAACTGGACACTTTTTCAACTTTTCTCCCATATAAGATGACTCTCCTTACCTCTACCATCCATACACCTATGGCTTATGTTAAATTAGGCCTATGCACAGCAGCGGGACGGTAATAAGTTGGAATGGTATCAGTCAAGTAATTAAATAATATTAAGAATAGTTTTATAGAAAACATCTTAGTTATTGAACTTACCTTGAGATGAAAGATACTAGTACCTATTTTATTTCCTAAACTGTGTTAAAATATGAGTATAGATAGAGTAAAGAGTTAAAATAGGTTTGAATTTGAATTTCCCGCTAAAACTATATCTTTTGCTGTTATCTGTTACTGGCGTTTCTATAATGTGTCAATTTTGTTGTGTACCAAATACACTTTATGGCCTAGAAAATAATAACTAAAGTCAAATGACAAGTAAATTTAAAATATTCGTTCCGCGTATCCGATCGCAGCGTGATTTATTTTATAAAGCGTCTACTTTTGTCTTTTGTTATTATTAAAATAACGCATAACCTTTTCAGACTAATGTTTCGCATTTATTGAATCACAAAACAATAAAATAAATCTCGGTTCAATGTGAACTTAGTGTTTTGCACGAAATTCAGGAATTCGGTGTCGAAAGAACAGCGGAAAGGTGAGTCGTCCATTCAATAACAATAGGCAGTTTTAGTTTGTAAATTAAATTAGTTCAATGTACGTAATACAAGTGCGGTTATTTGTCGAGGGTTAGTTAATTGAGCGGTTTCTATCTATTATTTAATAAACACGCCATTTTGCGCTTTATGCCGGTGAACGTTAAAGATTTGGCAATAGTTTTCATAAATAATTAGTCAACGTAAGTTATTCTATTCCGTCATTTCGTTTGCTATTATAACTGTAATTTTGTGTGAACGCCCTGAATGATTGTTAACACAAGTTATTGTGTCTGCTTTGATGTTTTCTCATGTACAACTTACAGTATTTGGGTTAGCAGATTTTGTTTGATGAATTATCATACCTACAAATATAGTGATGACCAAAAATTACCAATAAACTTGACTTATAGCCCATGAAACAATGTATTATAAGTTTGTGTTGGGTTAGACCCTATATCTCAAAAGTAGAACATAAATTATCTGACTCTGATATATTTAGTATGGTGAAATTTTATTTATCTTCTGAATAATTGGTAGGAGAAACTAAGACTATTATATCTATGAAGTTATTACCGGTGGTAGAATCACTACAAACAGACAGACTTGACGTTTCAAATGTGCTTATATTAGGCCTACTTGAATAAATGAATTTTGAACTCTTAATACTATTACTGTATGCAGTGAAATAGAGGAAGTTAAAAATATAAAAAACATACAGTGTAAAAGTACAATTTGGCAGTTTTATTGCTATAGGTGTAGATTAAATATATAAATTTGTTTTAGCCACTATAATTTTAAGAAATCAGAATTTTAAACGGCAGACAGACAAACAATTTTTAAAAAGGTATCGGTTTTGGTTTAAAATAAGTGTAGATTACAGATTAAGGTTTTGGATAGGGTCAAAAACACAAAATTATAACAAAAAGTGTAACTAAAGCTAGGAAGGTTCTAAATAGGACCTGTTGTAAGAAGAGCCCTCAACATAATTGACTGGGTTTTTTGTTATTATAACAAATTCAAATTCAAATCTTGATCTGCGTGATTGCAGGTTAACAAATTTGATCTTATACTAAAACATAACAAGTTACATGCTACAATCTGCCATTATATGGCATGCAAATTATAATAACACCTTAATTATAAAATTATTTTTCCAATTTATACAAAATGTCAGAAAATTAAGGTATCAAAAATTGTGAAATTAAATTACAATGTCAACTTAAAATTAAATAATGTAAAGTAAACCAAAATATTAAACCTAGAAATACAATAATTTAAGCCTTTGATTTTAGATATTTGTCTACTGAATAAAATTGATGAAGCATAAGCCATTCAATAATTTTAATCTTAAATTTAGGCAGAGGTATGTCAATTAAAGTATTTGGTAATTTGTTATAAATTGTTATTGCCATACAATAAACATTTCTTTTATATAAAGTGAGGTTTACTTTGGGCCATACTAATTTATTACCCCGCCTACAATCCTTCGCCTGCTGTACTTTTTTAGTTATAAAGTAATGTCCATACTTTTTACAAAAAGGATTTCCTTAATATACATGCAGGGTAAGGGTAAAATATTAAGTCTTTTAAAGATTGGTTTTGCACTATCCAAAAAATGTGCCCCAGTTATTGCCCTGACAGTCAATTATTATTTAGCTATGTAGTTAGAATGTTTCAAATCAAGTCTTTTTATTGTACATAATATTATAATACATAATTCAAAAATTCAAAATTAATTTATTTCAAGTAGGCCTACTATAAGCACTTTTGAAATGTCATGTCTGCTGTGTGTAGTGACTCTACCACCGGTTCGGAAGGCAGATTCTACCGAGAAGAAGCCGGCAAGAAACTCAGCAGTTGCTCTTTTCCAACATTAACAATTTACATTTTAAATTTCAAAATTCATTTTTCTATCTTGTGAGAGATGAAAGCGGAGCCGGATGCTTCCAAGCAACCTTGTCATTAAGAAATTCATCAATTGTATAATCGCTGTAATAAATGTGTTTTAACACATTCTTTAAACTTATGCATTGGTAGGTCCAAAATTACCTTAGGAATCATATTATAAAAGCGAATACTCAGTCCCACAAATTAGTTCTGCACCTTTCGCAGACGATATGCAGATGTCACTAATTTATGACCATTTCTTGTAAGTCGACTGTTTATATCCACTTTTTGTTTATAAAGACTAATATGTTGTCTTACATATACTATATTGTTATAAATATATTGTGAGGCTACCGTAATATACTGGTACCATATGCCTATATAATATTGTTTTTACATTATTTTGGCTTGGAAATTCAACTGGGCGGAGACGGCAGTCTTCTATTCTTTAGACTGAAAAGAAGCAGAATTCCAAATTTAATAAGTTGATTTAAAAGTTACTAGGTTAAATTCATCAATGTTTAATCCCTGAAAAAATAGTAATAACGAAAAAAAAAATTACCTTAAACCACAAATAAATTACCTTAAAGCCCATTGTCTCAAGACAGATTGCCGAGTTGCAGCTTTAAAGAAAGGAGAAAAAATTTACTATACGAATTTTCTATAAATAAATAAATAAATATACTACGACAATACACACAACGCCATCTAGCCCCAAAGTAAGCTTGTGTTATAGCTGATGAATATTTTTTTTTTTTTTTTATGAATGAAATACACATAAATACTTATTATATACAGATAAACACCCAGACACTGAAAAACATTCATGTTCATCAGACAAACATTTTCCAGTTGTGGGAATCGAACCCACGACCTTGGACTCAGAAAGCAGGGTCGCTGCGCACTGCGCCACTAGGCCGTCAAATGATCAATATAAACTTTAAACTTATTGATTTTCTACCGAACATAGGTCTTTTGTTTGTAGGTTTGCACAATCCATGATATATAATACTATAGATGCTTAATTTATGTATTTCAGATGTTTTGCATACAAGAAGCCGAGTCTCCTCATTCGGAACCATTCAGAACGTCAGACAAGGATCCTCTGAACATACAATCCGACTCGAGTGACGATGAACCGAGTGCAAAAAGAATTAAATTCGCACCAGAACTTAACTTACAAGTGTATCAGATACCAGCTTTCTCAACACCAAAGTCTCTCTCAAACCTCACTATATTTCCAACAACAACAAATTCATTACCAAAATTTGTGAACAATCCATTGAACTTAGCTAATCCATTAGCGTTTGCAACCAGTAACTTGAACGCGAATAATATAGTTAAAAATTTGCACAGTCGTTACTCATTACCTGCCAAATTAACTATAACACCTGTTAATAAGACTGTGTCAGACGGAGAGGTGGTCAGATACAAAAAGAACGGAGAGGTTGCTAAGAAGAGAGGTCCTCCGAAGGGCTACAAGAGAAAACCTAAGGATCTGTCACAGAGCTTCTCCAATGGTGCTCTATTACAGGTACAAACAGATATAACATCTTACTTTTACTTCTTTTGTCATTAGTTAGGGAGCATGCCAGTGGTTCTTGTTCTACTTTTGTTTTAATGGTACAGTTATTGTTGGAGGTGGGCGTTAATTGTTACAGTTTATACTACTGCAACGGTTATCGTGGCACCATGTTTATTGTGTCTATTCTGTACTCTAACCAATATTCTAAATAAATAAATAAATATTTTAATAAATAATTATTTAACTATTTGTCTGGACTCCTTAAAGTTATGCATTGAAGTCACCCAATTAATATGTTTCGTTGTTTTCAGGCGCAGAACACAATACTGACAAGTTTGCTGGCAGCCAACACCACTCTGACCACCCTCACAATACCAACACCACTGCCTGAGCAGAGACCACAGATTAAACTGCCACCAGGTGAGAGTTACATCTCTTGGTTGAGTTACTCTTGGTTCAGTTGTTGACAACGCTCGAAAGGCATTTCACTGAACTTTTAAAACATTATTTAAACATCTATATTTGTTGTTAAAAAAGAAGATTTAATAAATTTTTTTAAATAAATTAGATTAGATGTTTTTTCACTTAATTTTATTCAATTGATATTCAACAAGAAACAAACATTACCTGTTTTATACTACATATTAATTTGCCATGTAAATGATTGTTACAATTTGTTTTAAATTATGAATATTCATTGTATATGTAATATAAGCAATTAAAATATCACTTGCTCTAACAGTGCAGGAAAACATTGTGAGGTTTTATATTCACTATTCTGTATAGTTCAGACTTTCAGATCTTTAGTTTAAAAAGAAAACAGATTTTAGGAATTAAGATAATCCAGTATTGTTAAATAAACAAATAATGAACAAATAAATGTACTACGACAATACATATATCACCATCGTTATGGGTACCAAGATGACTGACGAATATTTTTAGGAATAATATACATAATGTACTTATAATTTACAAATAAACACCCAGACACTGAAAAACATTCATGTTTATCACACAAATATTTTCCAGTTGTGGGATTCGAACCCACAGCCTTGGACTCGGGAAGCAGGGTCGCTGCCCACTCCGCCATTCGGCTGGCAATCAATTATTACGTCTCATTTCAGGTACAGAGCTGGTGGAACTGCTCCTGGACCCCGAGGACTGGTTCCCCACCGAGCCCTACCGGATGGTGTTCAGCCGGAAAAAGAACCCCAAGTGGAAAAACTTCCCCTACAGATGCGAACATTGTTTTAAAGTTAGTTGCCTGAACCGATTACTATGCAAGATAAACATATGAAAAAAAATATCACTGATATGTGATTAAGAGAAATTGTTGTTGTAACATATATGTGTGAAACATAATTTACTAGTGTATGTAAGAATTTATTACTAGCAGAGCTTCTAAAATGGCAAAGCTCATCCGGGAGCTTCTAATGGCATACTGCCGCTGAGCAGCAATGCTGTGTTCCGGGAGTGATTGCCGTTGTAGTTATAGGCACATGCGGCTAAACACGTACGCGTCAAATTGATGGATAGACTCCGTAACATTCCTGAGTCGCCTCGTACGACACCCGCGGCAAGCGGAGTGGTGGTGGCCACTTCTCATCTGCCGCCACCGCACGGCACGTTTTTAATCCAAATCCATGACTGTTTTTATCAAAAGGATTGATGACTAAGTTCTTTTATAATTTTGATTTTGAGATTTGTACATCATCTCGTATCAGTGGCGTGCATATAGGGTATGCACAGGGTAAGCAGATGATATAAAATGAAGAAAATCTCCCGTAAGAGTTATAATAGTTTATCCATAGCATTGTGAGAGTTATAAAAGCCTACCCAGTGGCGTACACTTCATACGTGCGCAAAAGCACTGCTTACCCTAAAATTGATATATAACTCGTACAGGAGAAGGTGTTTTGTCGTTTTATGCAATTTTCCTGCCTCATGCATACCCTGGTAAGAAAACCAGTGCACGCCACTGAGCCTACCCTTAAGTATTTATAACTCGTAATGGAGATTTCCTTTATTTTGTATCAACTGCAAACCCTGTGCATACCCTCTATGCACGCCACTGTCTCGTATTGATAATCTAGTATGAGTGAGACGTAAGCCAGACCTCCCCCTCCGCAGGGCTACCGCGTGGCGTCGACGCTGGTGAGCCACGCGGCGGAGCGGCACGGCGCGGCGCCGCGCGCGCTGGCCGCGCCGTGCCCGTGCTGCCCGCACGTGTCGCTGCGCCGCAAGCAGCACAAGAAGCACCTCGCGCAGCACGAGGGCAAGAAGCGCCGCCTGTTCTGCGCCTACTGCCTGCCGCCAGGTCGGTGCGGACAGATCCTACCACTTGGTAGGAACTCACATGCCCATTGCTACCATTTGGTAGGAGTTATAACTCAGTGCTACCATGCGGTAGGGTAAAATCACAGTTTCTACCATTTGGTAGGAGTGGCAACGCAGATCCTACCTTTTTTTAAAAAAGTAATATAATTCATAGTAGCCTGTATAATATTATGGAGTGGTATTATAATATATAAGTAAAAGTTAAATATATTACCCGTGTCCTAGTAGTGACACGACCGTTTCTGCCATGTGGTAGTAGTGACGTGACGATTTCTACTATTTGAATGGAGTGACAAAGCAATTTCTACCATGTATTTAACATGGTAGACATTCATAAATTCACAACATATTTATAACAATATAGCATTTGTAATAAAAAAACAATGGTCTTTATAAACGAAAAGTTAATATTAACAGCTGATTTACTCATAATAGACATAAGTTAGTGGCATCTGCATATCGCCTGCGTAAGTCAAGAAATCATTTGTGGGGTTGCTTATATACTAAACCCCTCAAATGATTTTAGCCAAAGTCTTAACCGCTAAGCTATCACCGCTTCATTTAATACTTGCAGTACGCAATTATTAGCCATATACTTATTATTTACTTCCCGTTCCCAGTGGACTCGACGGAGCCCTACGTCAAAGAGTCAGTGAAGTACCCGTTCGACAAGTTCCCGCAGTACTGGTACGCGTCTGAGGAGTCCCTCCGCCTGCACAAGAAGAGGAAACACCCCTACGCGGCCATGCTGAACTACAACTGGTTCTGTTCCTGGGGAGACTACGCGCCCAATAGCTAGAGCGTCCCTTTTTATATTAGTTAAATTGCTAAAGTTTTCTACCATTTGGTAGCTTGGTAGGTATGGTAGAAAAGTGTCTCAACCTTTTGCGTCCACTGCTGAACATAGGCCTTACGTTAAGGAGTTTGGCGACAAATAAAATAGTTTCAACAATTGAATAGTTAATTCAGGCGCTAGATAAGTTGACAAGGTCAGTGGTAGCCGATTCCTACTATTTTATAACAGCGATGGAAAGGAACACTGCGGTAGATACTTACTTTTGAGAACATTTCTACTATTTCAGTTAAAACTTGTATGATACATTTGAACGATTGTGGTAGTTAATTTTGTCTGCCATTGGAAATATTTTGATAGGAAATTGGTACAAAGTGGTACTTTTTGACAAGTGATTGATTTTTAGTATTAATTTATGTACATATTGTCACAGTAGGTGTATTGCGAACGTGAGATTATTGCAGCTCGTGTGTTACGCGATTAATGGAAACACGATTTGATTTGACTCAATGTTCTGTTCGGTGGGTGTTATAAATTCCGCCCTTAAAGATTCGTAATACAGGAGTAGTTTTTTGATACAATATTTTAAGGCCAGTAGTATGTAATCGAAATGCCTGAATAGTATTAGTATTTTTGGATGTAATTTATAATTATTACGTGGCAACACTCGCCTTCTTCGTACTTATGATTAGATCGTAAACAAACCAGATATTAGTGTTGCATTATAATAAATTTTCTACTAAATGGTAGATTTTGAGACAGTATTTTGTAAGTGTGTATATTTTTGTACTCGTAATAGAAATGACAAAATCAATAAGAAATCGTGCCTTGTTCGATTTTAACAAAATTTTTGACATTCCAATTGCTCTTGGTTAAAAATTATTGATATAAAAAATACGCTTAAAATATTAAGAACTGTTTCATTCGAAATAATAATCTCTTACATATTATATTCGCCACACCCTTTCAACAGCGCGGGATCTTTTTTAAGTTGATAAAATAAGTTACATTTAGTAACTGTAATCTCACTTGTTGGTATGTGATGATGGTATCTAAAATGGTAGTTTGCTAATTTGTTGTATACGTCTGGCAATTATATTAAACCTAAACCCCCCGATAGAGTGAACGCTAAGTAGCTTTGCCTCACGTCTTTGTCGGTAGTTAGGGAGGTTAGCCACGGCCGAAACCTCCCACCCTTGCAGATCCTGTGTTGTTGATACATCGCCGCGATTTCTACCAACATGTAACTGCAATGGTAGAAAATGACTAAACATTGGTAGCTTTTGTACACAATATTGTATGTCGATATACGTCCAAAATATATAACATGTTTTAATGTCAATATTCAAATAGAATGCAAATTGATATATATATAAATATATATAATATTTAACGCCAATATTAGTCGATATCTTAGTCCTAAGAACGTAATTTAGCGTATGAACAGACGTACAAATCAGTATACCAGTATTTTTTATATACATATTTGATGCATTTAGTATGTTTTTACTACTTTAATGTGAGTACTTAGTGTAAAAGTATCAACAGTATAGCAGTTTAGTTTGAAACAACTTTGAGTCCAGCGTGCCTGTATGTTTTAGAGTGCTAATCTCCGGAAGTTCTAAACCAATTTCGTTGACATTCTCTTCAATAGATAGATTGTCTATTATAGAAAGTTTAAGGTGCCTGTTAAAACTATGATATTTTATAAATTATTTTTAGAACAAACGCTATCCGCTTACTTGATCCGGTGTTTCACAAGACCGTCTACAGATTACGAGGTCCATAAACAGTTGCTAAAACCTCGTGAGACTAATTGTTTGTATACTCATCGATTCGAAATTTGTACCAAACAAGTAGATATTGGGATTTTTCTTTAGAAATTCTCAGTAACAGCCTTTCTAAGGAACACGTCGATACGATGACCAGTATGTGACAATAATTGTTAGAACCTATCAACCCGCATTGCAGAAGCATGGTGGGTCTAAACTGTCGTCTCTGTTGACAATTGAGATAAAAGTTGTTTAAAAGTTATTTTATACCATAGTTCCTAACTTAAATTAAAATACGCCGATGTACAGATGCGGTGATAGCGCATAAGTAATTAAAATAACACTTGCTTTAACGGTGACGGAAAACGTCGTGAGGAAACCTGCATGCCTGCGAGTTTACAGATTGTGCTCAAAGGTGAGTGGAGTCCATGAATCCGCATTGGGCCAGCGTGGTGGACTACGGCCTTAACGCCTTCTCAATGTGGAAGGAGACCCGTGACCCGTGCTGTAGTTGACCGGTAATGGGTTAGTGTGATGATATACGCCTGAAGATTCTTTAGACTTATAAAAAAAAGGTGTCAAACTTAACTGCTTACGCAACTGACTGTCATATAATATGTAGCTAACTGTAAACCAAATCATTCAGTATTATTGTTTAAGGCAACTCTTTTTCAGTTATGTAGAACCGTTTGGGTACGTGACTTAATTGTTAAGGTAGCGCAAGGGTACTGAGAGATTCTTCTATAATCTCTGGTGCATTTTGTATGTTTCAAACGCACCACAGACAAAATGTACTTCAAGATGACATATGTGATGTGGGCTGCATGGAATGTACGCTTACCTTTCTACAAATTTTAAATAGAAAAGTTGTTGTTTTCTCTTAGTAAGAAATACTATGTTTCCTAAAGTATCGCTAGATGGCGCTGTTTTATGCCTTTTTTAAGATTGCAGCTACTTCATAAAACAATACTTTCTAATTGGACCCGAAATCGGGCTATATATAAAAGCTTTTAAGTGCCATTTATCCGAGCTCTATTTTTATTTGTGTCACAAAGGAATTGATTAACCCAGTTTTTAAAAATCTGTTTTTTTCATAGCAAATAGTATATAGAGAACAAAATAAATAATAACGGTTTTATGTGAAATGGCAAATGGCATTAATTAAGAAACGTTTCGTTGCGTGCCCGTTGACTGGGTTGAATGACCTCTCGGACTTTGTTCTAAAACGAAACCTTTATTATTAATTTTGTTTTCAGAAGACACCTTAGTGACATGTATTTTAACAGTGTATCCATGAACCGGTTGAATGACCTCTTGTAATTTGTGTAAAAATGGATCTGTCATTATTAATTTTGTAACCGAATTACTTGATACATAATGACATGTATTTTATGTGTAAAAGTTTTAAGGATTTGTGTTTATGTAGATTTAATTAAATAGCATTCTTTGAAAATATGTATTTATGTTAGTTAGTAACGCCATCTATCGGAATAACTGAATATTATTTAAATATATAAACAATCTTCCTTTATTATTTCTATCTATGAAACACACAAACATAAAAATATTTTTTTATCAATGTATGTATCTATAATTTAGTTATGGTTGAACTGCTTGTGGAAACCTGTCCAACAGTTTGTCACCCTGATCTCCGAAACCATATCACAACTTATTTAGTATTCTCTATTGCACAATGTATTTAGCTATCGATTTTCTGCAAGAAGCAAGAATGAGTAGGTTTCAAGTTGATTTATCTGTCTGTGAAAACCCCTGTCAATATCGGTTTAGCTGTTCGGAGGATTGCCACAGACAAACACAAAGTTTAATAACGTGTTTTCTGTGAGGACTGTTTCTATAATTATAAGCTTAGTAACGCACGCCCTTGTCTGTAAGGATTCATTACTTTTGCATTATTAAGTTTTTTTTTTACAACAATAATAATTATAACAAGCAATTTATTCTTGTGAACCCGATAAGTCATTTTCGATTATGAAACTCTGTATCGTCAAAGTAAAATGGACCTAATTTCACTTGTTTTAGAATCGCAAATCCCGTACTGCTGATTAATGTTTTAACATACGTTTAATCAATTGCCCGAGCTAAAGAGTTTTAGACAAATTTGAGCTTTAACGTAAACTTATCATAGAACTTGCTGCTTTAAAATATGAGATATAAGGTCTATTTTACTCTGATTTTACGTTCTATATAAGACTAGCATGGCGGGTCCAAAAACTGAATTAATATACTGAACTTAGCTCAGCTGTGGGCCTAGGATGATGGTGATAACTCAAAAAATACTTATTCTATCCTAAAGACTTAACAAAGTTGCGCCAGTGCCTGATTACAAAATTAATCTAATCACAACATTTCTTCTCACTTGTCTAACCATGTAATTCTTAGGCTTTACAGACTAATGAAAATCTCTTAAATTGTTATTTTTTCTATTTTTATAACTTACTTTTTTAGTAAACATATTTTGCAGAAAGACAAGTTATAATAAAAGAGTATCGAATGAGGCCTTGACACTTTATTACAGTTGGTATAGGTCGCGTCACGTAAAAAGAGCACTGACTATCGACCCCGCATTATACTTGTTATCCTTATATTTAAGTGGCGGTTGACAGCCCATTTTTGTGAGTTGTTACTATTGAGTTATAATCTACTCTGTTATAGCTTATAACAAATTAGATTATAGCTAATATATAATAATATATATTCCAAAGTTCTTACGTTCTTTGCAGTCCATTCCAACCAACCAATGAATCTTGTGATGAAAGACTCAGGTCTTTTAAGTCTGGATAAAAATACTCAAGATAAGACTGGCGTGAGTTTTTTAGCCTAGAGTCCTATGTCTAAAATTTCTCAGACCTCAACACTTTATTGATTACTTAAAGACTTGCGCCTTATTGCGTTCGTACAGTACTTTTTATTTATATAAGTGAAAGTATTTAAATAGCTAAATAATGTCCATTGCATTTAAATTTAAGAGCATAAATAATACAGGCTTCAGTCCTATTAAAAAAGGTTTGAGTGGATTTTAGTTATTTAATTTTATTAAGCATATACAAATTTTCGGAGCAATCGCGGCCTGAGCGTTTTAACCACAAAGTTAGGGGCTCCTACCAACTATGCTGAAATTAGTATATGCCTTTTATATCAGTCTTATAAAGAATGTAGCGCCATCTAGTAGGAAACATTGCAGTTTCGATCTACTTTTTCAAAGGTCCATATTACAATGCTTTTTATGATTTTATTAGTGTTTTTACCTACACTTGGAGGAATTATCAAGTATATAAATTTAAAATGAATGTACGCGTTAATTAAAAATTATAAAATTTAGTATTTTAGTCTGATAAAGACTGTCTCTAATTAAGACAAACTTAAACCTTTACAACAAAGGCGAGATACTGACGTAAAAGACTCGAGAAGTTTTTATAGGACACTTGTTTTGTCAAAGTGATATTTTCAGTCTTTGAGTATTCAGAAATTTTCAGTAAAATGCCTTATAAAGCAACTGTCAAGAGTAACTCAGTTGTAGCCCAGGGGACCGCAAAGCGTAGCGTAAATTTTTGCTTCTCAACGCGTCTTCTCTGAAAACATTATGTACAACTGTATTTTTAACGTTATTTTTATCAAACAAATACCTGAGAAGCTACATCATTTTACAACTATAAGAATTTACTTTTAATCACAATTTTGCCGCCTTTTTGCGGTGTCATTTTAAATTTAATTTTTAACTTATTTTTTTAATACTCTCTAGCAATGGCGACCGGTGAAATGAATGAATTTTGTATTGACAGTAAGATTTTTTGTAAATAAACATTTTTGTAATATACCTGCATTTCATTTTAAAAACCCTTGTTAAATTCCTATACGAAAAAAATGCTTTTTTTTAATGTTTTGACTCAATATTAAAACACTTAAAAAACATATTCCAATGCACTCGTTTAAGGAGTGAATGTTTTGTAGAAAACCTCATGAATACATCACACTTCTACATTTGACGGGAAGTTCTGATGCATTCTAAGCTGGCCCGCTGGATTTTTTTTTAAATTCAAATTTAAAAAATTAGGCTTAAAATCCAAAACTTCAAGATGGCTTCCACTTTTTTGGAAATTCTGATGAAAGATTTGTTGTTGGTCTCGAAGCAGACACCAAGATATCGATTTTAAAAGCAATCTGCTTAATTAAAATTAGGTTGGGGAAAAAGTTTCTTCGTTTTTTAATATAGTTTATTTACATTTAACTAGAGTATGTAGGTTCCATTTTGTTCGATAACTTTTTGCCATCTTGTAGGTAGTAGGGACATAATCCCATTGCTATAGAAAATTTGGGGCGTCTGATCAAAAAACCGCGAGAAGTAGTTTTGGCAGTCCTCTCGTGATGTTAACCTGACACTGCCTAAAGAATTCTGAAGAGAACGAAACAGGTGGAAATCTGAAGGTCAGGACTATACGGCGGATGCATTAACTCCTCCCAGCCAAACTCTCTTAATTTTTGCTGAGTGGCTGAAGATGTGTGAGGTCTAGCGTTATCATGATGAAAAACCACACCCCTTCTGTTGATTAATTCCGGCCGCTTTCTCTCAACTTCTTGCTTTCATCTCATCAGTTGTTCGCAGTAGAGTTCAGAATCGATGGTCCTGCCTGGTGGTAAAAGCTCATAATGAATAATGCCTTTCCAATCCCACCACGTTGCGAGTTAACCCGGGTTTCGTCAGTCTGGGAAGCCTGACCGGCCTTCGACCACGACTTTTTTCGCACTCTCTTGTCGTACATGATCAAATTCTCATCACCAGTTATCCACTTCTTCAAAAATGGTAATAAAGAATTACTTTCAGTGTGGTCGTGAGGAATATCCCGCTTTTATGTGTACCCAGTTTTTTTCAAATGCGCCAAAACTGTTTTGTGGCCAATTCCCAGTTCTTCAGCTACCTTGTAACTACTAATATGCCGATTTTGCTCCACTTTTTCAAAAATGGCATCCTTTTAATCCGTAATAAAGCTACCAGAGCGAGGAGCATCTTTGACATCAAAATTTCCAGATTGAAAACGCTTAAACCAAATTTGTACTACTCTAGAACCATAAACATCGCTTTTTTTTTTCGCGGCTTGCGTTGCATTTTTACCTTTTTTGTAGTAAAATTTTAAAATGTATCTAATTTCTTAATCAGATTCACTCATGTTCACAGTACAAAAACAAATAAAAATCACACATTTTCCTAATTTTAATTTGGAATTATCTTCTTTAAAATTTAAACTTTTAATGATACCAAAACCAGCCGGATACAAATAGTATAGCCAAAGAGATTTTATTACAAGTTCATACATACTATAATACGAAAAGACTTTTCCCCAACCTATTTTTTTTTTCCTAGTATAAATACGACACCATTTCAATAATACAATGCTAGTAACCTTTTTACAAAATATTTAACCATAGCTGCGACGATGGTTTAGCAACAACGGTTGACTACGACTTGATAAGTGCCAGTTATATATCAATCAATAGTTTTCAAGAAATAAATAAAATTTTATTTGACTCGTTGCCCACGTTTATTACGAGTTTTACAAATGTCAATATTCTTTTCCTGGGATTAAAAACTTATGCTACCGTATGTACCGTACCGTAAGCGTGATGAAAAGACAAACAAACCCACTTCCGCATTTGTAATATTATAGCAGTTAAACCTCGGTGGCAGGTATAACAAATCAACTGTAGGTATGCGTTTCTAGCGAAATTATAGGTTTTTAGCTAGTTTTATTACATAGTTAGTTATATAGATATAGCCATCATCAAAAGTGCCATCTATGAGCCTACTTGAATAATGATATTTTTGACAGCTAAAATTTTAACATACGGCTATCTCTAGAACTAGAGTCTATTTACTATTGTACTTGTCCCTTACACCGTATACTGAACAAGTTATAATCGATAGACTGTATTATTCACAGTTTTTTTAGAAACTTCGACACTCGTACTCGTTAAAATGCCGACAATCACTCAAAGAGTATGAGATTGCTTTTCACGCATCTGTATAGAGAAGAAAAAAACAACAAGTTTGATAATAACCATTTTTATTCAAAACTTATTTAAACTCCAACATCGTGTTCAAATGTTCCTTTTAAATCAAATAATAAATTAACGACTAGACGACAACGATATACATCAGGGACCAAATTAAAACAAAAAAAATACATAATAATCAAATTAACATCACAAATAAAAAAAAATTCTGAGAAAACATTATGGGAAAATTAAACTGAATTAAGTCTTTTTTATCATCATTATTTCAAATGTATGTGTTTGTATGTTTTCTTAGAATCAAAACATTTTGGTTTTAAACATTGTCACTTTTTCTTTAATAATAAACTGGTCACACTGTTTTGGTATAAAAGTGCTCAAACAGGCTAGAAGCCAGAGCCGTTGTTAAAAAAAGTTCTTAATCTATAGATAATTAAATAAATACATTATAAACTACACGGAGCAAATCGAGGTAACTTTGCTTTACAAGGTGGTTTTAATGTTTTATTTTTACCAAAAAACGCTAATTTTATATAACTTTATTTTAAAATCCTTTAGAACGGATAGAAGCGTTATTCGGAATCCCATAAAAAAAAACATTAATATTCATTGAAATCTTTCGCGTCAATTTTACATTAAAAAGTAAAGTTACCTCGAGTTGAGTAATATTCCAAATAATATGATAATATTTAAAAAAAATTACCGATTTAAAATAATACAGGTTGTGCTTAAAATTACCAAATAAAAAATTAGAAACTGGCTGCAAAAGTTTGGTACAAAAAAATTGGTAATCGCTAATCATCTTAAATACAAAAAGTTCTAAAAAGGAATGATTAAAATAGAGAAATGCAATTGAATAGTAACCGACGGGGCCACGACCTATGCGAGCGACATAATGCAAAGTACAAAAAATATACACATTTGTTTAATCGCCTGTCGCAAGCGAATAAGTCATGGCCCGGCGGTTAGAGATATGTTATAAAATGATATGCATATCTACTATGGTCTATAAAAGGGGGGGGGGGGGGGGGGGGGGGGGGTTTGAGCAATAATAAGGGAATTAAGTATAATATCTTAAATTCATAGTTGGTTACTAGGATAAATAGTCGACAAGTACAGACTGACAGAATTGCTGCTTGGTTATCTTTTTAATTTACCACTACTAAAAGTTTAGAACTTTGGCATGAAACGTGGCATTCATTCGATATCATTTCAACGTCTGGTTAGTAGTGACAAAGTAAAAAGTCTATAACAGCCATAACTTAAAATGCACAGTAAACATTTAACAAAAAAGTTTAACGGTAAAAATCAGGATACCGTTACAAACAGCAAATAAAATATTTTTAAGCCTTACTTTAGAATAAGCAATACAAAACATAATTTAAAAAAATTACAAATTTTTAGTTGTACAGAAACTTGTAGAAAGATTTTTTCCAATTTCGATGCAAGATATTTAGTACTGGCAACACAGCGCCATAGCGCGTCATCTACGGGCCGGATTTCACTAAATATCTGATCTTTTTTGAACAGGCATTTCAATGGCTTAAAAAATAGAAATATGCTTTAAATTAGAACCCTGATTTATTAATTTTCGAATATACATATAAAAATATTAGAACCAACATGATTTGTTTGAACTTGCGACTCACTAGCAATCGCGGCGTGAGGACTTTACCACTAAGCTACGGTTATCATACGACAGATGCCGAAGTTCAAATATGCTTTATCTATCAGTTTTATAGCGAATGTAGCTAATTTTGGCATCGGCGATATGAGAACCGTAGCTTAGTGGTAAAGTGCTCATGCCGAGATTGCTTAGTTTGTTCTGAAATTTTTATATGCATTTAAAAAAAATATAATTTCGATATTTCCTCCCTGATTCCCTGTAGCATCGAAATCTTCATTGCGAAATGTATTTAGAATCATTTTTGAGACTTTTTTATATCGGTACTGTCAATTTTACGTCACAATTTAAAGTGGATATTGGTTTCATCACTGTGCTATAGAAAACCAGGGCTCAGATTTATTTATTGGCCGTCCGTTTATCGTCTTTTAGTCGCAAAAAAGTGAGAAAATGAATCATTCTTTTTTTCTTTGTAAAAATGACATTCGGACAAAAATTATGCGAATATAAATTATTGTTCATGTAATTCCCAGTCTATACTATCTTTAAGGTTATATTTTTGGAAGGAAATCGTAAAAACAATTTTCATAGGAACTCCCACTGTCTGTAACACGGTGAAGTATGAGCAACGAGGAAGAATGTACTTATTTTCATAGACTCAACAGTAACTTCATACAAATCATAGATATGTCGAGTGTCAAGCTACTACTAAGCTGGAAAAAATATGGAAAATTATGCTTTTGGTCCTATAACATAAAACTCAAAACTGAGGCCTTAAACAGGTATTGGTGAATCAACCGATTGGTTGGTATGTGTACCAGAATAAACCATAATTTATCATGTTATGCTTGAAAGGTACACGAAATTACACATTATAATATGTTTCTGATCGTTGTTCACACTTCGCGTCGCATAGAAAACAAATATATTTTTAATAAGTTAATATTAAATGCATTACGAACTATCACCGATTGTGTATATCTATCTCTTTTCACCTGGACGTTCGGATTTTGCAGCCTAATGTCATATACATACATAACGGATTGCACGATTCATCTTATAATTTATAGATACATTTTAGTACAATTATAATATTATTGTTATTTAATGTTTAAATGCAGTTTTCATGTTTCAAAATATCTAGATAGATTTTAAGTTTAAAATCTTATCAAAATCTGATAAGATATTGTTCAAACAGTTTGAGTTTATTGAGTGTATATGACTTAATACAGATAAACATATACAGAATTATTCATATCAGAAGTGGGATAAATCCTGCAATCACTTCTACACGGCCAGTCCTACAAATATGGATACCTTAGGAACACTAGCGCTTATATCAACACCTAGCAGATACTACTCGCATTACAGTTTCGCGTCTCTTACATCAACTGTCACAATATAATGACAACTCAATTATAATTCCTATCATGGTATACGTTACATGTCAATATTCGATCAGCACTGATTCTATGTGGCATTAAAATTATACTTCTTGAAAGTTATTTAAAGAAATTTCGTTGTTTACAAACAAATTTATATGAAAGCTAAGCCATACAGTACGTGAGTACGTGATAAAATATAAATCTATAAAACAATCCAAGTTTCAGGTACAACTAAATGAGCTGCAAAAAGGACCAAAGGTTTTGGAGCCGTTCCCGGACTGGAAAACAGCATCAGTGCAGCAGAAGATGGAAAGATGCAAAGATAACCAATGGACGGACAGCGAGTTGCTGGACAAAAACGCAAGACAGGAGTATGGGAATCTCAACAAGCTTTGGGTTATTTGCATCATATATCACAACAGGTTCCTACATATGTATACGGCCATACTGCACAAGGGATTTGCAAAATAAATATTATTTGCGCAATGGTTTTAAAAACAATCTAATTTTATAATTTGAAAAAGTCAAGAATGGACAGTCGTCTAAATTGGTGCTACTTCAATGTCACACAGAACCAGAAACACATATGTTACTACGTCATTAGAGTTGGCATTAAACTGTCAAGACATTCAGTCGTCCGTACTAATTGACAAATTTTGACAGCTTTTTATTTAACTTAAAAACTACAGTCAGGTTACAAAATACATATAATTACAATTAATTGGTACACATAATAATTATGGAGGATACGTATATGTCTTTCTAATTATATATTTGTATGTAATACTTTAATTATTTCTTTCCACTATCGTTGAAAAGTTCTGAGGTCGTTTCTATCATAGCACTATGGTTTAAAATTAATGTTACAGCGATCTCCAAGTCACAAAATATAGTTATCTATTGTCAAGTTTTCATATGAATTGTTAAGCATCAATATTTGAAAGGAATAATGAAATCATAGATAAATATTACACACGATAAAGCCATGAGTAACATGACACGCCACTTTTGTTGAGACAAATGAAATCTTATAGTATTTTTAGACTAATTAATCTCTTTGCGTTAATTCGGAACTATTAAAATTTGATTAAGACTTCGTGTTGGCTTTACGTGGCGTGGCGAGTACCCGCCTTTTTCAGTGTATTTTAAATTAAAAGCACTATATCCAAGTTCGCCTTCGTAAACTAAATATACGCGTTATATATTATTGCTATACTCATTCCAACGCACGATATATTACAATAAGTGTCAATAATTCTACGTATAACAGCCCATATTACACACTTATAACACGCTACGCCCAAAATCGCACTTCAAACACTTCACCAGTGTTTAGTGCGCTTTAGATATTCTGTCAACAAGTGTCGCGGTAGCGTGGTCTAAGCCGCCCTCATCGATTCCAAAATTAAATTAAATGGTGGAGTTTTCACTTTGTACAGTTAAAATTAACCACGATTAAAGTTAACTACTATTTACAAACTCTATTCGCTACTACCAAGTATTATATTATTTAACGTCAATGTAATCCGCTTCCGAATGTATTTTTGGCATATTTATAATCTTAAGCTAAGTTTCGTTTCCATTCAAATAAGTTGCATTCACTCATACGCAGTTCCCGAACTGATCTGTCACTGTCAAAAATTACATCACTTTGTTTTACACGTTTACATGTACTGCTGTCAAAGGATCTTCGGCGGCAAGGTTAAGACCGTGATCATATGCGGTCGACTCGTAACCAATCACAAGACTCGCCCGAAGCCGCCTCTCGTCATCGGTCGAAATTTACCTTGCCTCAATGTAATCAACAAGTCCTCGAGTTTGACAGTGATAGCCCACTGAGCGGGGCGAAATTACCCATCACTCATAACTTCTCCGTCGCCACCGCCTAAATGCTGAGGAGCTAAAGACCCGCTTCGGCCGCTCGGCGCTGGGCCGCGGGGGCGCGCGCGCTTCACGACTTGTAGGTGCGGATGACGTCCTTGATCTGCGCGCGGCACAGCGGGCACTGGCCGCCGCCCTTGCCGCGCCACTGCTGCACGGCGCAGCGGTAGCACATGCACATGTGGCCGCACATGTACAGCACGCTGTCCACCGGCTGCTCGTAGCAGATGGTGCACTCCGCGCCCGCGCGCCGCTCGCCCGGCGCCAGCTGCTCGTTGCACGAGTTCTGGCTGCTGGACGCGCACGCCTCGGCGCTTCGGCCGGCGGCGCGCGCCGAGTAGGGCGCCGGCGGCCCGGCGGGCGCCGAGTAGGGCGCCGGCGGCCCGGCGGGCGCCGCGCGCGGCTCGTACGGCGCCGGCGGCGGGCAGGCGGGCGCCGCGCGGGCCTCGTAGTGCGAGGGCGGCGGGCCGGTCGGAGCCGCGCGGGGCTCGTAGTGCGCGGGCGGCGGGCCGGCGGGCGCCGCGCGGGTGTCGTAGTGCGAGGGCGGCAGACTCACCACCAGCACGGCGCCCGGCGCGCACAGTCGCAGCGGCGGCGGCGACGGCGCCTGCGAGCGCCACAGCCGCACGCGCGTGGTGGCGCCGTAGATGTCCACGAAGGCCCACAGGCGCAGCGAGTGGTCCACGTGCATGGCGGGCGCGGGCGCGGCGCCGTTGCGGCTCACGCGCACCTCGCCGTCCGGCGTGAGCGTGACGGCGAGCTCGTCGCCGCGCCGCAAGCCGTCGGCCGCGTCGCGCTTCACCACCCAGTACTCGGGCCGGTCCAGCAGCTGCTCGGCGTCGTCGGGCAGCTCGCCGGGCCGCAGCGCCGCCGGGTCGCAGGACGTGAGCCCGACGGCCAGGCTGCCCGCGAAGGCGCACGCCGACTCGTCCGTGGCCAGGATCTGCACCACCACGGTCTGGCCGGGCCGCAGCGGGCGCGCCGAGAACACGTAGCCCTGGCAGAACTCGGCGTCGGCGCGCGCCGCCTCGCCGCGCTCGTTGGCCTCGCACACGTTGCGGCCGCGGGTGCGGTGCAGCGGCAGCGGCGCCAGCGGCAGCGCGTGGCGCGGCGCGGGCAGGTCGGCGCGCGGGGGCGGGTCGGCCACGCTGAGCGCGCGCAGGCCGCGCAGCAGCGCGTCGGGGTCGCGGCGCGGCGCGCGCGGGTCGGCGAAGGCCACGGCCGTGCAGTTGCCGTACACGTCCACGAGCGCCCACAGCGGACTGCGCGTGTCCACGCCCGAGAAGAACAGCCCCTTGTCCTCGCCGTTGACGCCGAAGTGCACGTCGCCGGCCGAGTTCACGCTGTAGTGCAGCACGTTGTCCTTCTCGCAGAAGCGCTCGCCGAGCGCTTTGGCCCAGTTGCCCGGCTTGTTGGTGAGGTCGGGGCACGCGTACTTGGGCAGCGCGTGCGCCAGGCCGGTGGGGTCGTTGGTGGTGAAGCCGAAGCGGATGACGCCGCTCCAGCTGTTCGATATCTCCACGAACCGGATGCAAACCTATAAAAGCATCAGACGCATCAGTCAGCGGTTGCCTAGCGCGAAGTATCTGCAGCCGATATTAACTTTGGGTGAGATCGAACTTGAATTGAACATAAGATTTTGAACAACAATTAGTTCATTATGCTCAATATATCCGCCACATATGAACCGCTGACGGAACTTCTCGCTCACCTTCTCGTTGACGCGCACGGGGCGCGCGCTGAATGCCACACCCTTGCAGAAGGACTCGACGCGACGGGCGGTGCTACCGTCGCGCGACACGCGCACGTTCTCACCGTGCACGGCGTGGAAGCTGAGCGGCGGAAGATTGTTGGGCGCACCGCCGGTGCACGACGTGCGGGGAGCTGCGGGAAGAAAGGTGGTCAGTGGGACGCGACCAACACTAGCTACATTACAATAAGACACTAGCAAGTGTCTCATTTTAATATGGTCCTTTAAAAAGTATATTTAAACTGCAATGTTTCCTACCAGATGACGCTAAAGTCGCTATTTTACTGGTAAAAAGGACATATAATCATTTTGACGCCGGCGCTATGAAAGCCGTAGCTTAGTGGTAAAGTGCCCAAAGTAAAATCCAGTGGGTTCCGGATTTGCAGTTTAAAAAATTTAACTTTTTATATTTTACTCCAAAAAAAGTGTGGAAAAAACAGTTTAATAAAAATTATAAATTATCAGAAAAAAAATGTGTCCTCTTTTGTTTCAAAAAGTATTTCCTTTTAATATGACCCTTGGAAAAGTAGATCTAAATTGCAATTTTTCCGACTTCAGTCGCTATATTAATTTCGGCATCAACTGTATGAGATCCGTAGCTTAGTGGTAAAGCGCTCAGGCCGCGATTGCCCGAGAGTCGAGGACCAAAAACTATTTTTTTTTAATTGATACGATAACCATACCATATAGATATAAAATTAAAAATGTTATCTCATATATAAAGTAAATTTTAAAACTGTATTCATTTTTCATTACTCACAAGACGCTGTCATTATAGAATAGTTTTATAGTTTTGCAACCAGACCCCATAGGGTATGGCGAAATTTTTATATTTTTAAGTTTTTTAAGCTTAAACCTGCTAAGCAACTTCGGGGCAATATCACGGAATTACGCTGCATAACCGTGTCTCAAACTATTTGTATTTATCCTTTCATACATGCAATCAATGATTAAAGTTTCAACAAAATTCCAATGTTTATCCTTAAATTGGTTACCTAAGCCCACCAAACAATTGTCGAGCAGAATAATGGATTTACACTCCATATCCTTGTCGCAAAGCAAGCTTTATTTCTCATATAAGTTTTGTCAAGCAATGGGACATGGTGACACTGACGATGACAAATCGACCGACAAAAATAAAACTTAGATAAACCGAAGTAAACTTTATCCCCACCGTTTATTGCTAAAAGAACTAGAAACTCGATTCTCGCCACCCCAATTACAAAGAACAGCTAGTGAAATTGCAACCTTATTACGTGCACATAAGGGCCACAGGTGCTATAGCGGCGGTATAACAGCCCCCCTATTCTAAGGACCCACCTGCCTCAGCAGATGTACGGCAGCTTGCAGCCATTGGTTGTGAGGAGAGCAATTTATTTAGAAACTACTAGCTCGGTACACATTACTGTTGTATTACGTATTTAATGGTGTCATGGTAGCATCTTGCATGAAACTGGGTTAGACATGTGAATTTTGATCGCAGATGTCAATATTAAATATTAATTAACTCTCAAAATTAACAGCAATAAAAACTTTATTACTCAAATTCAAAATGTCAAGCGTGTTTATAAATTCGTTTGTTTGTCCTTAACGCCCTAACTAAGCAACCGATCAACATGATTTTTGGCACAGAGTTAGTTGAAAGTTCTTCCGAGGAAAACAAAGAGTTATAATGTAAAGATGTACAAAAAACTTCTGCTGAAGCTTGCCTCGAAACTGTGTTAAACTTAGTAAAAAAATATGATACATATTGCTCCTCATGTGTACACTCGAACGTGTATGAAAGCTAGAGACGAAGAATGAAAAAAATTGTGTGTTACTATCGTCTTACACAAAAACCACTTAATATCCGATTTCCTCGCCCGAAAGCGGACTATTTCGGAACAACCACGTCATCCAGCGATCAGCTTCCGCCGGATATGAGCCCCTACAATGCACCCTCGCTCAGGACCACCTGGCACTTTACAAGTACCCCTAAACGCCCCTACATTAAAAAAAAAAAAAAATATCCTCAACCATAATTTGAGAGAATGAACAGAAACCTTGAGCTATTACAACAATCTGCACCAAGAAGACAATTAACGCGTATATAAATATATACACACACATTCTCCAATAAAAAAAAAAAAGAACGTGTGTGTAGGTACTTATGTACACGCGTTAGAAGTTATATCTACTTATTTGGCGCAACAAGATAACAATCTTTTCAAAAATTTTACCTTCCGCCTTATTTGTAGAAAAACGACACTAACAATAGAGAAAAATGTTTTGTTTGAATTATTGAAAGTCGACTGTCAAACCTTTTCTAGAAAGACTAAAAGGTTGACTGTAGCTAACTTCCTGGTGTCGGTTTGTTGTGACGGTGTGCGCGCGCATCGTAAAAATTTACTCTCACCATCTTTCCCTAACGCGCCAAAAGAAGTATAACTTCGAAAAAATTTAATTCTTCGCTACCATAATTTGAGAGATTGAACAAAAACCTTTATTATAATCTGCACCAAGAAGACAATTATGGCGTATATATATATATATATATACAACTCGGTAGAATCTGCCTTCCAAACTTCCGGACATTACAAACATACAAACAGATAGACCCGACGCGGTCTCAGAAGTGATGACAGTCTATTTGAAATGAATGAATTTTGGAAATTTGAACTTCACAATACATCCTGTTTCAATTCTATACGGTATCTGTTGTAGCAAAAGATATAAGTTATATGGATAATGGATGAAACATCGTAAATCACTTTATACTTTGAACTAGTTCTGGAATCTTCGAAAGGCTATCTTGAAGCTTTAGAATGGAAATATATTGAGAATTGTGAACGGTGAATGTCGAACGTCCGTATTTGGTTACAATATAGCTAGCTACCTATGTGTTTCTCTCTATTCATCCTTTATTTTCCTAACTGTGTAGTGGTGTACGAATAAAGAGTTTAAATCAATAAATTGATTTTGCACAAATGTCTTTCCTACTTAGTATAAAATTTTTGAACAAATTGAGTTATCTATATCTCGGTACATTTAAGTATCATCTTTATCAACTGATCACTGGCCCACAGCTGGGCACGGTTTAGGTCACCACGCTGGCGCACACCTTTGAGGACGTTATGGAGAAGTCTCTGGTATGCAGGTCTCCTCACGAAGTTTTCCCTCACGATAAGAGCAACTTATATGAATTGCTCAAATCATAAAGTCACTTAAACTCAAACTCAGAAAAGTTAGTGGTGCGTGCCAGTAATCGAGCTCTGACCACCCAAAAGGGAAGTTGAAGTTCTAACCATTAGGCTATCATCGCTACATCAATATATAGCCTGGTACTTAGGACTTTTGCGTGGTCAGAGTTAGGATTCGGGGGGGCAGAGTTCTAATCCCAGCACGCACCATCACTATCTGTGGTGGACTACGGCTTTAACCCTTCACATTGTGGGAGATGATATAACCAACATTGTTTTAGTGGAACTGTGCGGAAAAATGCTCATGTTTTCCGCCCCAATATGTTGCAATGTCGACCCTGGTGACCGCAGGGAGTCGTCACGTCACCAGACCGTGGAATAAGGAAATTTTAGTAGATGTAATGAGACTCTTTGCACGCGGTTGTAAATAACAAAACGGCGTGAACAATGCTGAGAACACTTCCGCACACGACGCACGGACACGTGCGGCTCCCCGGCCAACGGAGGGTGATGATGTCAGAGCCGTGAAGCGTCGCCGAGCCGGGGGGAGTCGCGTGATGCGATTAACATAATCGCAATAGAATAACCTTATAACGACTAGAAGTTTTTAAGTTATTAAGCGAAACATTTTCACTATCGAAGTAATTTTTTTCTTTGTTGATATGTTTTATTACAACAGATTTTACAGAATAAAAGCACAATAGATACTTCGAAAAAAATAATACGGCCAGTACAAGCTCTTTATCGGGCTTTTTTTATGCTTGTTTGCGGAGGAAATCGCAATATTCTAAGATAACACTAGTACAGAAAGTAAGAATTTAAAACGAGTAGTTACTTCGATTAGTAGCAACACTAAGTCGAGTGTTTGTATACTCAAAGACTACACTACGTTACTCATTGTGTTTCTATTAATGGTTTTTGTGCTATACATTTAAAGAAGCTTAACTCGACACTACAATAGAATCATCCGCCCCCTCGGAGGGCGCGGAGGTAACCCGATCCCTCCCCAGCCCTCCGCTACATGTGTACACAAACAAACGACATCGACAATTAGCTACGTGCCGCTATTTATAGCGAAATGCCCCGCGTGCGGCACGAGGCACGCGCACGGCACGCGTTATCAAATAATTGTAATAAACAGTACTTTAATAATATTTAAATGATCTGTACAATACGCTACGCGTCACACTAACTAGCTAATGAAAATGGGCCCGACGGGTTCTTGATTAGACTGGAATTGGTGGTACTTTCAAGAAAAACTTTGCAGGCTTTGGAAAAATCATTTTAGGCTTATATTCTCAGCCAATTCTCAGTCGGTCTCTCTCCTGCTCCAGTTTTGTCCCATTGGCTTTTGTGTTCAGAATTAAGATATTGTTTTAAAATATAATTAGAGATAAGAGAACTGGAATCTTTTTGTTACGATTATTATTGAAATAACCTACCAATTGGTAGAAAAACTAGTTGGTAGGTTTTTTAAAACTCAGTAGCATCTGCGTTTGGAGCTTCAAACGTATCTCTCTAGGGCCTAAAGCCCCGTGCAAAGTCGGGCGATGATGCTCAACTCACTTGGACACTTGCCTTTCGAGCGGCCAGTCCAAATGTCAAGTTTTGCGTCACGCGAGTCTTCCTGGTGCCACGCCGGCTAATCTTAGCGGCGGCTGACGTCAAGCGTGATCTCAATCCCTCTAGGCTCGGTCATAGTTAAACGACGGCTGGTTATATCGGTACTAAGACTGATTGACGATTACAAAACGCTTTGACAGCCATTTATTTCAATGGTATCCGATCTATCTGCACCTGAAGCTTTTGATTGTATTGTTTTGGTAGAAATAAGTGTGCCGTGTGGCAGATCAGAATAGTCACAGCAAATTCAAATTTTTAAATAGTGACTTCACCACCGGTTCGGAAGGCAGATTCTACTGAGAAACGGCACAATGAGTCGGCAAGAAACTTAGCAGATTGCTCTTTTCCAACATAATTGTATACTAGTAGTTTAAGAATCTTTATAATTTTTCTGTTTTGTAAGAGATGAGAGCGGAGCGGCCTGCTTCCAAGCAGCCTTGTCGTTAAGGAATTAATTCATCAATCGTGTAGTAACCACATTGGTTAAATGTGTTTTAATATATTGTTTAAACTTAGGTAAAGGTAGATCTCATATTACCTTCAGTATCATGGTTTAAAAGCATATACCCATCCCCACAAAGGATTTCTGTACTTTTCTCAGACTATATGCAGATTTCACAAATTTATGTCCGTTTCTAGTAAGTTGACTGTTTATGTCGACTTTTTGTTTATAATTACTTATGTTTTGTTTAACCACTTCACTTCCCCCGGTTGTGTTACGAGGCGACTAAAGGAATGATATATAATGACATAGAATTTGTGGTACTTTTAAGAAAATCTTTTTTAGTTTTATAAAATTATTCATGTATGACCTAAATGCAGCATAGCGTATCATTCGGTCGCCGGTTAAGCAACGCATGGATTTAGCATTTACCTTTCCTTCATGCTTCAGAGAGCACGTTAAACAGATACAAAGTATAACTTTGCTGACGGTTTCCATTCAAATCTCTATATCCTTAATTGACAGCAGTGATTGTATCCTTCTCTCACATTTTTTGTAGGGGGATGAAAAGTCGCTGAAGTTTAGCAACTGACGTTAGAAGATAAACAATAAGGAGTACTTATAATAATCGTTACAAAATAATTGATTGATGCCTCTAAGAAAAAGAAAATTTCATCAGAAGCCTGACTAGCAATAAGGCTGTATTAGATTGTAGTTGTAAATGATAATGAAACATTTATATGAAAATCGAAACCTCGAAAGATCTGAACCGAATGGGTTTTAAAAAAGCACTATGTTACGTAATATTAAGAAAGTTAGTCTACCGAGATAGTTTCTACGCTCCGTGATCACCCTATCTGTTGTATAAAAAGGTTTCCTTTCCAGGGTGCTGTAGGTCGGTACCCTGTACAGGATGCGCTGGCACCGAGGCGTGTCTCCGCGCGTTGTTGCGGTAACCGCGTGGATACGAAGGAGTTCATTACAAAGTAAAGCACCTCATATCATTTGATTTACACTCACCAATTGCAATGCGTTTATGGTAAATATTACTGAACCGTTGAAACTATTGCCTGTCTTACCAGACCCTCGGTTTCGATAATGTAAATAAATCTTTCCACGGTTTAGCGCGAACTTTAAAGTTATTGTGATAATTCTATACACAAAATTATAACAAAAGAATGTTATATATTAGAAAAATCGGCTAAAGATAATGGTTTGAAATTAAATTAACAAAAATCTTATTTAGCAAATTTGAAAAATGTAATTATCTCATCAAATTGGTGTAGGTATTGTCGTCGGTCCTCGAGATATATACGAAGTTTGTACGAAATAAGATCGTTTGAAGTGGGTAAACATCAAGTCCAAAGCAGTCGGTTACAAACATACAAATAAAAGCGTGTAAAAAATGAAGTGCAGTTATCTTTATAGTCTTTTTATGATTGCCCTACTTGAGGCAGCCTAAAATCGATGCAATTTTAATAAGATACAGCCGCCCCCACAACACAGATGCGATATTTACGATCCCCCGAATGTTGCACCCTCCAGTGGCTTGACAATGGCACTTCATTGCGAGCCCCGGAGGATTACGACATTATCACATCTGTGGGGGGAGTGTTGGTATTCGGAGCGATCGATAGCCACTCGATAGGTCACCTGGACTTTTTAACTCACTTGATAAACATATTCTATTTCAAGGAGATCTAATGCCCGCTTTCACTAAAAAGTTAAAGTGAAAGTCAAAAATATCTTTAGTCAATAGGCAACTATACGCATCAAAAGTGCCTTTTGATGCGTATTTTACGTGAGAATTAAACGGTAGTGAGATGATGGCGATAAGCATATTCGTTAATTTAAAACTAAAGCTACGAGGGTTCCAAACGCGTCCTGGTCTAAAAAGAGGCCCACAACAACTAATCCGCCACGTTCTCGAATATAAACAGAGCTAAATATGGATCATAATCCCTTATTATCCGACGACGGACAAAAGCAATGTATCCGTGATGCGGCGGCCATTTTTGGAAAATCCTTTATGTCAGAGTCGAGATGGATAAACACATGTTAATTTTCAAAAGCAACAGTACAAAAACGTCTTCTCTCCGATGTGTTAATAAAGCTTATACAACCGACTTACTTTTATAAAAAAAAAGCCAGTTATATCCGATAACTGATTCAGATTATACAAACGGACAGTTAGTTGGAAATTGTGTACGTTTAATCGTGTTTAAAGTATGGTTATATAAGTATGTCTATACGTGTGTTATAAAACTCATAAACTCGTAACTTTTTGATAAAACAAAACTAACATACAATATAACATACTCGGTAAGCACTTAAAATAAACTTACGTAGGGCACATAAAATAAACGATTTATTTATGTAAACTATTTTTTATAATATGACATCTTACAGATCCATCATAAAACTTCTAAATATTTTTTTAATAGAAAGCTTATTGAAGATTTTTTGAGATGGTATATTATAGAAATTAAGCTTCCTTTCCTTTTTTTATTAACAAAAATATGAGCCTTTATACCTGAAATAAAGATAAATTAAGCTTAGTTTTGCTATTCTCTGGGAAAAGCAGGAGAATCTGTAGTGTATGGTGTAATTTAAAATTTCTTCAATCTTTATACCATCCAGATTGTCCTGCTTTTGCAAATGAAGCTTAATTTTCAAAATATATTATAGAACTTCGCAAAGTAACGCCTGCTTCTATCCAGTATGAGATGGTGATAACAAAAATAATACCTGGATAAGTTAGTTGTGGATTGACAATCGACATTCCCGACCTATAATTAGGTAATTCAAGCCGCATTAAATTCTAACGTCCACCGCTTGCCCCAATTCAGCCCGGCCTCAGAGCGAAGTGTGCCGTGAAATGGCCAAACATTGCCATCTGCCTCACTAACGAGACCCGCTCCTTCGGGGCATTAAAGTCCCTAAAATAACCCACTGAACCAATAACTTGTGCGGTTTGGGAGCCACATTATCTGTACTTACTTACTTCGGTTATTTTAATAGGGGGAGACAATTTCATTTGAAGATTTACGGCAGCTTTTACGATATATAGTAGTTTTAAACGACGCCGCGCAGCAAATGTAAATATCAAGTTCACCATTATACAGGGTTCAATAAAATATACCAGAAAGCTCTGGGCCTGTACTTGTTTACATTAAAACTAACAATTTTTGTTATTCAACTTTTTTTTAAACTCCATAGTTTGTGAAATATAAATCATTATTTTACATCGATACTCTACGTATTTCTACTCTGTAATGTAATATCGGCAATCCATCGTGCGGTGACTGATCCGATTACGCGACGCGACGTTGCGTTGTCGAATCACAGGTATTTGGTTTCACAGAGTAATGTCACTTTACAGATAAACGTGATTTACTATAATTTTTTTTATATGAAATAAATTAATACTGAACAAAAGTTATTAGTTCTAATGATAGGAACCACAAGGCAAAGAGCTTTCTAGTATATTTTATTTAACCCTGTATATATTATGTAAGTGATTTCGTACTTTAGGAGGCAAAACACATAAAAGAAATAATTAATGATTATAATGAACATAACAGTACTTAAAATTCAATATGGCGGTTCGAAGAAAAAACGAATGGTGATAAACTACGTCATGTAAGGTATCATTGTATAATTAATAGGTTTTTTAAAATCATATCATAGACAATATAGAATATGCTTTGTTCCGGTGTCGGAACGAAACGTTTGTAGAGAGTAAGTTCACGCAGAACAGAAGCAGCAGAAGATTTGCTTGGAGTGGAGTTAAAAGATTGAAGAAATTATAAATTACAACGCACTCCTGCCTTTCGAGGAGTACAGCAGTTAGTCATAAGTTAACTTTTTTAACCAAACTTTTAATAACTTTAGCCAGCAGGAAAGCTAAAGGCTATGCTTTTAAAACATATTTAACAATGAGGTTGTGACAAATCCAACATGGACACATCATTTTTTTCAAAATACTACTGAAGTCATAATCAACACATTTCTTTTGCTTCGCCCTTTCCATTACTTACGATCATTTGAATAATAGGTTTTTGTTAACAGTAGTTTCCGCGTCGCTGCTCTGGCAACACTGAACACTAGCACGTCCAGGAACGCGCTAAGGTCTACGACCCGTTCGGAAACCGTGACCGAACTAAACCGTAATAAAAACTTGTACGCCAGATTAAAAAATAATCCACCGTCTTCTAATAGTCACCATTACAATTAAATTAATGTTGTTAGTTGCGCTCACAACTGGACCGCGAAACATTTTTAAATCCGTTCCATTTTTGAAGTTATTTGCCTAATAGTTACTTTTTTTTTCTTCTACTAAATAAGGCAAAGGTGTGATTCATTCAGCCAAAAAATTAAAGCACTGTGTAATTTTAATTTAGAGAGAAAAGAAAGTAAATTAACCTAAGATTAAAATCAGATCTACAGCGATTAACTTAAGCACATCGCACGATTTTACACTAATAAAAGCAAGAGATGGGTAATGTATTTGAAAATGTTTCTGTTCTGTTCTGTGTCTGTCAACTGTTTCGAAAACTTTTAACATTATCTTCTTCTAGTATAGATTTTTTATCTAATCTATCTTTTAAGTAGGTTTAAGTTAATGCATATTAGTTTTTAATCCCGTATTTGCGCGAATCAAATGAGATCAAGATCAAAACGTTATCCACAAGCAAACGATTAAAATGACAAAAACAAAGCTGAAAATCCTTTCAACCAGACACTTTATGCAATTAAATTCATTCCCCACATTAGGGCAAGTTAAATATAGAGCGAACATTATAACAAAGGGTATAACAACCATCTTAGGAACGGATCGACACACAAAGACTGATTTCTTGATGAATCACAAGATAAAACATTTGTTTTCTCGATTAATAAAAGGAAATGCTACTTTCAAATAATATGCCTTTATTGTGTGACCTTGCAAGTTTCCTTGTTAAACGATTGTTTTATTATGCTCATAAGTAAAGTTTGCACGAGTATTATAGAATCGGACGGCAATAACCGACGATAGGCAGACAAAATAGGTGTACAATTAAAATTCCTTTTTCAATTTTATCGTAATGTTGAAGGAAGCAAATTAAAACTACCTTTTATTAACACTTTTATGCTCCTGTGCATAAAAGTGTTAATAAAAAACTAGGAGAAAACAAAATATTGGAATTTTTTATAGTGGTTACTGATTAGTAGTAAAGACTGTTGTATTAGAAATACAAATTGGTTCTAATTTCACTGTAAATTTTGAATCTAACTTTTACCGTTTAATTTTCTCGCTCGTGTGTATGTAAGGGGAAAAAGTGAAAACTGGAGCGCACAGATCGGTAACAAAAGCCATTCTCGGCATTATATTGTATTTCGGGCGGTTAAACGTCTTGGTTTACTCACTAGTGGTACAATGTAATGTGTTTGGTTCTAGGGCAGTTTTGTTGGGTATTATACTAAACTTAACTAGTGAGTTAGATTTTGGTCTTAGTTTTGATGATGTGCGTTGTATAATTGACGGCCGATTGGCGCAGTGGGTAGCGACCCTGCTTTACATGCTCTTCAAAGCACGGCGGTGGACCCGACGGTGGTACTGTGAGGATTTTGTTATAAATGGCCAGATCCGGTAAACGAATTCAAGAACTTAAAATCTTCTGCGGTTCTGAGTGAAAGGCTGTGGGTTCGATTCCCACAACTGAAAATGTTTGTGCGATGAACATGAATATTTTTCAGTGTCTGGGTGTTTATATGTATATTATAAGTATTTATGTATAATATTCATCAGTCATCTTAGTACCTATTACACAAGCTAACGCTTACTTTGGGGCTAGATGGTGATGTGTGTATTGTCATTGTATATTTGTTTATTTATTATCCGAGGTAAACAAAAAACTGGCTGAAGACATAAATACTAAATAAAAAAAATTAATGTAATAAAAAATTGTGTTATTGTGTTTTTTATTTTTATATTTATTTTATTATTTAATATTACTTTTGGCCAGTGTTGTGGACTACGGCTTGAACCCTTCTCTTGTGCCGAGACCAGTGCCCTTTAGTGGGTCGTTAATGGGTTATTAAGAGCTCGTGTAGTTGCTGTGGGCATGCAGTGTTACCGAGTTCTGCGCACGTTCCAGCGATGCGTGCGAGTCCGTCACGCTTTGCGCGTTTGTGGCTCGTCACGCCTGGCGTGCGCTCGTCGCTGCGTGCTGCGCTACTGACTGTTGCCACACGCTGCTATTGTATACAGTGGCGTGCATAGAGGGTATGCACAGGGTATGCATATGATATAAAATAAAGAAAATCTGCAGTACGAGTTATAAACACTTAAGAGTAGGCTTTTTATAACTCTTACAATGCCTATCCTTAAGTTTTTTATAGCCTGTACTGCAGATTTTCTTCATTTTATATCATCTGCATACCCTGTGCATACCCTCTATGCACGCCACTGTGTATATATATACTGTATTATATCAGAAGATAGTAGTTAGTAGAAGTTCTTGAAGTTAAACTTCTTTAGAATCGTTGTGATGAGACAGAAATATGCATACTATTTTCTCTTTTTTCTCCTATTTAAGTTACCAAGGTAAACGAATAATATCTAGATAAAGAAACAAACACATAAATGTATAGGACAGAGTGGGATAGAAAACATTATACATGTTTTCACCTATTTTAGTTACCATGGAAACTAAATCTCTCGTAGGCTACTTTTTAGAAGTTACACTTCCGCCGTGTGTGAATAAATTGCACAGGATTCTTTTTTTTTAAATATGTATCGGTCTCCACATAACCGAACTAGATGGCACCACAAAAATCCTGCATCGCGCTAACGCAGTGTATATATACAACTTCCAAAAATGAATGTTCGGACCTCGGTCCCCGAGCACGATCACTCGCTCGGAGGAAGATCTTCCTATTGTTACGGTCGAGCGTATCACCATAGCTCCCGTACATGTATATTAAACTACCCCCATTATTTAATTAGTAATAACCTCGATTCTTACTGCATGTATTGTATTATTTTCCTTTGCTATGATTTAGCTAGAAGCAGGATTCGACTGTTTTCATCATTTATCAACCTACGGTGGTAGAGTCACTACACACAGACAGACTTGACGTTTCAAAAGTGCTTATATTAGGCCTACTAAAATAAATGAATTTTGAAATTTGAATTTACAGAGTGTAGTATCGATCGACTTTCTCAAAGGTCCATATTATAAAGAGACAAGAGATGACACATTGAAATGAAAAATGAAGAGAAAATACACTCTATTGTACACCTAACAGAAATTAAATTATAAACAAAAACAACACAATAAAACACTGGTTACCTGTGAGAGATGACACATTGCTTACCTGTATGCAATTTATAAACAAAATATAACAATGTGAGTTAACTACATGCGAATTCGCCAATCGGGCTAAGCTAGTATACGTTGCCATCTTTTGTGCAGCAAAATATAATCCCATCGCTTTAGGTTCGAGAATTATTTTCGAGTTAGCTACGGCTGTCTCCGCTGCAACAAAGACACGTCTCATGAACGCAGCATCCCCGTGGGTGCCGCCAGATGGCGCGCGCCAAATGTTCCCCGCGCAAGAAATGCTGGCCCCCGCACTGTTATATTTGTGGCGGCAGACGCCATCTTGGGGGGCTCATTAGAATTATACTAAGCGGTGACACCCGTAGTAGATATATACAACGTGTAAATGAAATCCGAAATAATACTTCACAGGGTATAGAGGTACATTATGTACTGTCTCTGAGACTTATCTGTGAAACTAAAAACCTGATTTTGAGTAAACCACTGCTATAACTTTTACTGAAAGAATTCAAATACAGCCCTAACATGCAATGCGTTTTAGGTACGCGTCGCGTAGCGTAGGCATTATGCGCGTGACGGTCTTTTATCTTCAATAGGGTTGTCATAGGTAAACAATGTTTCGAATTAGTTTGTATAGAAAAATAAATATGCTTCTTTTAATTTCATATTTTTACAGAGTTATCTATATATATAAAAAGGGAAGTGTGTGGGTAGGCTCCGAAACGGCTGGACCGATTTCAATGAAACTTTCATGGAATCTCCAGATTGAACTGGCGAGTGATCCTGTAAAGTTTGGTGACGATCGGAGCACTCCTATTTTTGAACTGTCAAACTGTCAAATACAGCTTTTATTTACTATGGTGATATTCTATTGTTGGGTGTACATGGGTGTAGATAATGATCTTCACCCGCTCGAGAAGAGAATAGAAGAGAATGAATACGGAGAGAAATAAATGATTTAATATTTTATGAGACTTAAATTAAAATGTAATAATGTAAGTTTATTGTTTAAATAAAAAAAAGCAAAATCTAGCCCGGCGAAGCGGGCTGGGTACGCTAGTTCCTTATAAAATATACTTATGCACCGAACGCAAAACGGAAATAATAAATTCCCAAATCTGCCGGGAATCGAACCCCAAATTAACCACTGCGCCAGGGAGGTCGACGAAACTCACCTGAGTTATGTGTTTTATTTTAAGTAATTAAAGATCAAATGAAAAAAAAAATTGTATCAAAATAATGTTTTAACGGTGAAGGAGAACACGCAAACTGCATTGCCTAGTTTTCAATATTCTCAAAGGCGTGTGAAGTCTAACAATCCGCACTGGGCCAGCGTGGTGGACTACGGTCTGTTCCCTCCTCCATCCGAGCGGAGTCCCGTGCCTTATAGTGAGACTGGTTTTGTTAGACCTCGGTAGCACTGAAGTCCTATCCCCTAGGCTATCGCTGCTGTCTAGTACAATAAATAGGGTTTGAGACAAATCGCTCTCGCTTCAAATATTAATACGCAAAAAATGTGAATAGAAATCTGGCAACACGTGAAGGTACGATACATCGATATTGGCGACGTCCGCAGGAAGCGGGCGCGACTGGATGTGAAACCTGTAGCCCACCAAGCCACGACAAGTTTGACAACGCTCATCAGCGATCAGAGAGAATCGTTTATTATTATTCTTATAAAATTCATTATTGCACACACGAAAACAAAATACAAAGCGAAACACAATAGATAAAAAAAACGTGTGTGTTCTTATGTACCGTTAGAAGTTAAACTCCTTTAGCGTAACGAGATAAAAATTTAAAATCTTTTCAAAAATTTCATCTTTCGCCTTATTCTACGTTTTAGACAAAGGTATTTAATATATTAAAAGTTTTATTATAACGCAATATCAGTTCGTTATTTAGATAGTTAAATAAAGTTTATTTAAATATCACAAAAAAATATTTCTGTATAATTAAAGAAAAGGACATAACATAAAAGACTCATTATCGGACAACCAATATTATAATTTGAGATTTATATATATGTACATTAGATTCAATTGAATCACCGGAATGCGCCCGCAGACTTTGACAATTGAAAGTGCACACTGTCAAACCTTATAGCTAACTTCAGGGTGTCGGTTTTTTGTGACGGTGTGCGCGCGTATCGTAAAATACGCTAAACTCTCATCATTTTACCCTAACGCGCCCGATTAAGTATAACTTCAAAAACATAAAACTGTTCAACTTTATTATAAGCTGAGTTATATATGACCTTAAAGCTACAGCCTCGAGCGTTATTTCCCACGACTGTACAGTATACGCCCAATTACACAGAGGTACACCTACTTATCTTTCTTTGTAGGCTCTGTACGACGTATGATGAAATAATTATCTTCATTACGGACAATGACGTACTGAGATGCCAGTCAATAGAACGAGTTACGCGCAACAAAGCACTGCCTACCCCCTATTGTTTGATATCGTTTCTAATTTGGTTATCTATATGAATGTTTCTCGGTGTTCATCTGTATATTATACCTGTATATTATAAGTGTATACACAAGACGCGCTTACTTTGGGGCGAGATGGATGTGTTTATTGTCGTAGTATATTTATTTATTATTAATTACCACAAGTCAACACCTCCTGAGGATGCTCCGGTTTCGGAGCGAAACATGCGTAGAGGGTACATTGCCGAAGATCTGTTTGTGTGGAGTATAAGGATTGAAGAAATTATAAATTACACCATACAGATTCTCCTGCTGTTCGCGGATTCCAATTAAGCTTAATTTTCATAATATATCATGGATTCCCGCAAAGTAACGCCTGCTACTATACAATCCTTAAGATTTGTCTCAATAAGTTCAAAGTTTATATAAAACGTAAGCTTACAGAAAGATACTATTATAATATTAAGGATTACTTAAACGACAAAAAAGCTTGGGTGTGAATTGTTCTAATTTAAAGCTTATTATTAATTTACTGTGAGATGGTGATAACAAAAACATTACCCGACTAAGTTCGTTGTGGGTTCTTCTTAGAGCAGGGCGCGTTTGGAACCCTCGTAACTTTAGGTTTAGGTTGACGAACGAAGTTATCGCCATCCCCTTACAATAATGTAAACATATAATATGTATGAACGCTTCACAAGTGCCTGTGATAGGCCTACATGAATAAAGAAATTTTGAATTTGAATTTATATTCTTTTTTAATCATTATTTGAAACAATTTGGTTTAAAAAAATAATATATCAGGCAAATCAAGTGTTCAGTGCATTGTCTAAATCTGTAATTATAAAAGTGAAGTCTCTGACAATACAAACTTAATAGTTTACGAATGTGGTTATCGCCATCATCTCACTAACGTGTAATTCTTATGTACGCATCAAAAGAGCCACCTGTCTACTTGAATAAAGATATTTTTGACTTTGACTTTGACTTTAATAATTAAATTAACTATGGTCGAATTTTGACCAATAGGCCAGCACTTGTATGAATACACTTTTATTGTACACCAAAGGAAAAAAGTAGTTACAGAGATATACACATAGAGCAAGAGAGTACAATTTGGTGGCCTTATCGCCACATAGCGATTTCTTACAGGAAACCGAAGACGTAAAAGGTAAAAACATAGAAAAGAAGGTGGGTGGGGCAATAAGTAAGTTTTAAAAATTATACAAATATATAAATAAAATATGAAACTAAAATATCAACCGATGCACGTCCACAGCTGGACATAGGTCTTTTGTAGGAACTTCCAAACTCCACGGTTCTGTGTCGCTTGGGTCCAGCGGCTACCTACGACGCGCTTAATGTCGTCTGTTCACCTCGTTGGGGGTCGGTAATGAATCTAGGATTCATTTATAGATCGATTTATCGCCCCAGAAACCCCCTGTGTACTAAATTTAATGAAAATCGTTGGAGCCGATTCCGAGATTCCAATTAAATATATATATATATACATATATATACACAGAAGATATAAACATACATGAAATTACCCATAATTAATGTAATCTACTAAAAATCATATACAACATATACATATTATCCTCAATTCATATGAAATACACTAGTAATGTTATTTCGGTGTGTAAATCACGCCGTATCGCCGTAGCGGCGCGATAAGTGACGTAACGCGCGGAAGGTATACGTTAGAATACGAGCTGTCGCGAGCTGCGAGATCGTGGGAAAGCACCGAAATAACCATCCGCAGCACAACCAAACATTACTATCTACAAGTCTACCTGGAAGGGGGGGTTTTTCCACTACAAGTAAGCTCAAATGACAATGTGAGATAGTGATAACAAAAAAAAAACACCCGGCTAAGTTTGTTGTGTGCTTCTTCTTAGAGCAGGACGCGTTTGGAACCCTCGGAACATTAGTTTTAAGTTTACGAATGTGGTTATCGCCATCATCTCACCACCGTGTACTTTTAGCCCTCACTGTTATAAGAAACTTTAAAGCAATGTGAGAGTTTAAGCTTTTAATTACCTACGTGTGCGGTGAGAGAATAATTACGATAAAATAATATTTTTGTTTAAACTTTTTTGATATAGGTAACGCGAGTGAAACCGCGTGACACCATTAACCCCCAAATGATAGAGCCGAAAACAATTTCAACCGTACTCATAACCGGCAGTTATTCCGGTACCTACCAACGTTTAAACTGAATCTTACTTTATAATCAAAACCGCTAAACGCCGGTGTTCAGGTTCGCCATGCATTTGCAGTTTAGGAGACGGTCCCGAAATTGTTATTTATGTTTATTTAGTTGATAATTGATTTTTAATTTCAAAAATCCAAATTCATTTATTTCAATTTGGCCTACTTTAAAAGCACCTTTGAAACCTCAAGTATGTCTGTTTGTTGTGACTCAATACATTCTAATAGTATGCATTCGGTGTAGTCTTTTATATTTGCAGTCATTTTATGTTATGAATTTACTTATTACTCGAAGATAGATTTGTAGTTTGGGTTTTGACATAGGCACACTTTTCGTCTGACGTCTTGCCTGACGTCATCCCTCATGTTTTTTGTCGGTGCAACCCTTTTCACTATACGGTTCATAGTCTTTGCGCATCCGGATGACATCATTCGGATGCAGCGAAGTTTCTCGTCGCTACAGACTACATTTTAACGTCTTTTTCTGAGATGTTTTTTTTTTCTCTTGTGTATTATTATTATTATTTAAATAGCGCGAGATTTAAACATAAAAAGAAAACTATTCATGTAGGCCTATCACGGGCAACTATGAAATGATATGAGGCGTAACGGCTTTGTAGGTCACGTTTATATGCTAATGTTTATATTTTTTAAAGTCAGCACTAAGTCTTAACCGAATACATAAGTCAAAGTCTAATATTTCTTTATTATAATGTGTCTATTAAAGAGATGGTACTTTTGAGGCGTAAATTACACGTAAAATATGACCTGTTTTGTCCCAATAAAACAGCTTGAAATGACGGATGTTATACAGTTGATTCAGTAATGATTCATAGGACGTGGGAATCTTAAGACCGCGAGGCTCAAAGAGTTGAAACGGACCTTGTTTAAATCTACAATAAGGGTTATAATCAAACGGTGTCTAGAGGCATGGTATTGAATGGAATTGACGTAGACCATTTTTAGATAATCGAAAGAACTAGGCTTTCGTTTGTGGGATATAGTACGATATATACGTATATACGTCTTCTTCTTAGACCAGGACGCGTTCGGAACCCTCGTAGCTTTAGTTTTAAGTTTACGAATGTGGTTATCGCCATCATCTCACTACCGTGTGGTTCTTATGTACGCATCAAAAGTGCCACCTGTGGGCCTACTTGAATAAAGATATTTTTGACTTTGACTATACTATACTATTGTCTATAAGCTATAGGAAGAAACAAAAAGAAAATAAATTCATAATTGCTGTAGACTCTGTTTATTTATGCAACAGAAGAGAACTGACAAGCGCAAGTCGGAGATTTCCGTAGCATTAATAAATACAGCAAAAAATCATGTCTGTTGTATGGGAGCCCCCTTAAATATTGATTTTATTCAGTTTTTTAGTATTTTTCGTTAAATCGACAACAGTACATCGTCTGTGTAAATTTCAACTGTCTAACTATCACGGTTAATGAGATACAGGCTGGTGACAGATGGACAGACAGACAGCGGATTCTTAGTATTAGGGTACGCAACCCTAATACTTAGTAGCAAATAAACCGAAGAATATTAAGTAAGCGTGCTTGAAGTGTCATGTAACAAAGTTGGTGAATTTTTTTCGGGGGAATTATCTCTGTATTTTGTTCATATTATAAATAATACAGACAAAAGTTCTCACGCTTGAACAAATGATTACCTATTATTATTATTTTTTTTTAATAAAATAATAGTGCTTTATTATAATAATACAATTAACACTATTAAAAATATATAAAAAAAAAAAAATATATGTTATATGCATATCTCATCATTTTTTTTTTTTTTATATTATTATTTTTCGGGAGATTTTTGAGAGGATCTCAGGGTGTCTCACTTAATATCACCAAAACACCAAACTTATTTAATGCCTGCAATCAATACGTTTTAAAGTATCATAAACCATACTAATATTATAAATAGATAAAGTTTGTGAGTTTTTGAGGCTGTCGGGGGTAATACTGACCTGAAAACGGAAAAACCTTTTCGTGGTAGTCGGATTTGCAAAGTAGGTCGGTTAAAAAACTGTCCAGACAGAAGATATATGAACGAGTTCTAGAGAAAAGTTGTAGACCTTGAAAAAAGTCAGCAGCAGCACATATATTGCTAACAGTATTTTAACTTAAAACAGTTCACTGAGTATACGCTTGTATGCAACAGGTTTAACTAAAAATACGCGTACGCAGTAACTACGGCGACCAAAACAGACTAGAGTACGACATAACGTAGCGGGACTGCATCCGATCCCACGCCGCGACGCAGAAGACCTCGTAATTGACACTTTTGTACTATTTTTTACTGTTTACGCCACCCGTTCTGTTTCCCTTTTAGCGCTTATACAAAAAAACTAAAAAGTTTTCAAACACAATACAACAACAACTATATCATTAGAGCAGAGAACAATGGCATCCATTTTAAGAGGAAAATTCAAAGAATGGTTATTACAAAAATGTGTCTACAATATTCAAGAATTTCTAACATTATAGACCCAAAATCACGACATGCATTTTAAAGTATTAAAAATGCAGTAATATTAAGTTATATATATAATTAAATAATCGAATGATTTCAATTGATTTTCATGACAATCACAATAAATTTAACATAATTTAATGAGTAAACAATTGGCTGAGCAATTATTTATTATTAACTTGACTTGATTTCAGGATTCTAATTACAAACAGTAATTAGAATCCTGAAATCGTGTACTTCTGTTATTAAGGGTCAAACTGTTTTCTATTGCTACGCCCGGCCCTGACATGCATGCAAGTAAATAAATAAAACACATAAAAGTGACAAAAGACGTAGCCACGAGATATATGCGGTGAGCCTGATCTATTTCCAGCGAATAAACCAGCGTCTATGTCGAACCGAATATAAAAAAAAACCGAGACATAATATGATAGCCGCCTTCATAGATTCCCACGACAACTTTTTTACGTCAGCTATATTTTTTTATCGCCTGCACTATGATTAAGTAAACTTTTAATACAGCTTCATTTGTCGTAAATCTTTATTGAAGACAACTCCGAGTCTAATAGAGTACATACTAAAGTGTATTTACTAAACAATTAAAATGTTTTATTACGATTCTTGAATTGTTGAGTACTTTTTGTACTTGCTTCCTTAGTTTAATCTATACAAAATCATAGAATCAATCAAATTATGAGGACAAAAAAAAAATGTAACTCAAGTCGAGTAAAAACAGTTTTTTTTAAACTTCGATAGTTCTGAGCATGTTTACATTACATGTATACAGTTTATTAAAAAAATAAAAAAAAGCATTCTTGTTTAATATTATTTCCCATCACGCTAAAAAGGGGATTATAACAGTCCGATTTAGAATTCGTTTTTTTTAATGTCTTGAATAAATAAAAAAATTGTCTAAGACCGTTCCTTTTCTCTATGGACTTTGTATACCACAAAGTCCATAGAGAAAAGGAACGGTTTCCAATGAACAGTTAATCACGCCGGTGCATCATTTTATTATTTCTTATTAATAAGTAATAGCTATTAATAGCGTGACAGCTTCGCTTTCAGTATGATTATCAGTCATTGTGTTTTACGACGAGCGGTTATGATTGGCCGCTAAATAAATGCCGCCTGCGTCCTTATACGTACGTTATATCCTGTTAAACATAATGGAGGTTCGCCTAACTTGGCATTAGTGACATTAAGTTTTTTTATTTACTTTATTATGATGGATTTATTTATGGTTCTGAAATGTGAAATCTAGATATTAAACTTTTCTTTTTTGCATAAATGTCACGTTTTTTTTTAAATTAGTGTTTTTGATATGTACATACATACGTAAATAAGTTTACATCAAAGCAAACTGATTAGATAAACGAATCCATAAACCTAAGACAATAGCTACAACGGTTCCAAAAACGTCTTGGACTAAAAAGAATTTCACAGGAAACTTAATCGGGTATTTAGTTTACGAAAAATTGCAAACACGATTTATAGAAGTTTTTTTTCTTTTGTATACGTTAAATTACTTTTTATAGGATTCCTATTTTTAAAATAAATACACAACCGTCGTCTAGTTGGTCACTTATTCAACTGTTAAAAGTGACAAAATGTTGACACAAAACCATTTACTATCAAAAACCATCACGTAATACATCTATCTACCTGTGTTCAGTTTCACAAACGCATTTTCCCAGGCGCATCCGTAATCAATTACAGCCCAAGTGCGGCAAAATGCACTTTATGCCCTTACGAATAAAACATAGAATACAAAAAGACAGTTCAGTGTTTACTGCCGCTGTAAACCACTTTCCTTAACGACCGCGCGTCTTCGTGTTTACAACAAAATTAACATTTAAAGAAAAACATGAAAAAAAACTCACAGAAATGTATGTCTTCAAATACAAGTTTAGTTTGGTCATACTAACTAGGTGAATCTATTAAAAGTTATTATGGCTGCATTTCACATGAAAATTACACTTTCCTTATTTACGTATGAATTAAAATACCTACAAGACTTTTATATTTCTAATTGAATTAATTTATAATGCACAAGGGCATAAGATATGAAACATAATACCTGTAAGATTTTTTTTTTCGGTTTTTTATTGCAAACTAGTTGATATCATTTGACGCTTGCGATTTTCACAATAATAAAAAAAACAAAGAAGTCACAATGCTAACTAAGACTTTTTTAACAGCTTGGTTAAAAATTCATGTGCAAGACAAACGTTTAGAGTACGGATTATTAAGCAATTAAAAACTCTAAGTACATAATCATATGATGTAAAATAGCTCGGCGCAATGGCAACACGTAACTGTTTACATAATTGGAACGATCGCTCGTCGTCTCGTTCGCGCGCACGCGTGCCCGCATCTCCCGTCCCGCTCGCACGCTCTCACGGACCGTGGGAACCTCACCTTTTAGTGCGATGTATCGATACATTTTGTCATCGGATCGTCGATTTCGATTCGGGAACTCTCTCGATTTGAGATTCCGGACGCGTTGGGTTACCAAATTGACAGGAACTTGAAGTCTTATTTACATTTTAACTATTTGTACGTTAGTTAAAACTAAGGACGCTTGCTTGGTTTCAAAATTAACAATATTAAAAACCACGAAAAAATATGAAGGATATTTCTATAGAAAACTTCTGAAACATAGTTACATAAAGTAAGCAATAATAAAAATATATATGAAGTCTGTGCTGAATCCTTATGCCATAGAATTCTGTGGCATAAGATTCGGATCACTTAGCTCACTATAAATTAAAAAAGTTGCTTGGTTTTTAGATTTTCTATTTGAAAGTTGTTAGGGCTTGCAAGTGAAAATAGAATTCTAACAGTCCGCCAACCAGTATAAGGATCACGTGGTGGGCGTAAGTTCTATATTAATGATAAATTCAACATAACAGTAAAAAAAGGTTTTATAATAATTTCAGAGAGGATATTTATTTATATTAATTATTACTCAATGTTTGTTGTTTAGTTTGCGTTATATCACAATCGCTACTCCCAATGTACCAGGAACACATAAATAACAGACTGGTAATAATTGGAATGCCATATGTATGTTCATAGCAATTTTCCCGCGCTTGGACAGCTTTCCGTCCAATACCTGAAATACTTCGGTACGTACGTATTTTTACCATTCAGTTCACACGCTTTCGTTCTCTAAACATTATATGTATGGAGGGAAATTACAGAAGTACCATAAACAAACAATAATCTTCATTGTAAAAGATTAATATTAATTATGTTTTTTTTTGCAGTAGTAACAAGTCAAGCCACCGTTAGCTAGTTCTAAGTTTTCGCTAAGAAAGCAGGTAGCAGGAAATAAGCTAAGATAAATAACACAATACAAGTAACCCACCAGGCTCGCAGAAACCATTAACAGGTGAAATGATTCTATTTTGTAGCCGGAAACAGAAACATCTTGCAATTGAAAATACAAAGGAATTAGCGATTCACAACTTGTACACAAAATTAACAATTTTAAGTATACTGTCACGCTTTCCGAATAACAACTTTACCACCAACACGTAAGGGTGATAAATATTGAGGTAATGGAATATTAAATATTGTAATATCATGTTTGAAGCGTTCTTTCCCACGCGATTTCGTATTTCGAAGTTCGAAATTTCAAAATTGTAAAGGGTTGCCCACTTGCAATAAACTTGCCATCTGGTGGGCAGTTCTTATTGAAGTTTATTTAAAAAAAAAAAAATGCGGCTATTTAGTTTTCTTTCCTTTTGTTGTTATGGGAAATTTGAAAACAAGTTTTTATTGACTAGCAGTGCGATGGTAATGCGCAGAGTATACAACATGAGTTTACTCGAATCATTGCGTTTGTTTAACACTTATATATCTTTAAGAAAAAATGAAATGACAAACAAGAAGACGAGTTTTAGGAAAATATAAAAAATACAAGGTCATAGACCGGTATGAGTAATTTCTCTCGACTTTAAAACAAAGGAAATCCATTTGGATTGCAAACACACAAATAAGGGTGAAGTAGATTTTTGACTAAAGAGACGGAAACATGAAACTTTTACCGATTTCAGGCAAAAAAAAAGGAAAGAATATTTATTAAGACCCCTAAGGCTGAACACCCACGCCTCAAGTTGATGTTTCCACTTACCATACCATCAATTATAATAGCTTATAAAGAAATAATAAACAGGCTGCTGAGCTTGTAAACAGAATAAAGGAAAAGTTGCGACAGTTAGTCATGTTTTCATAACTGGTAACTCCCAAGCCTTTACTATTAACAGTGCATGCGAATATTTAAGTGGAATCGCAACATTACGCAACAGCCCATCCCGGGCCGTGGCGTAAGCGTCCCATCCCACGACCTCGTGACCTCTCTCGCTCGCAGTCAAACCTGTTGCCTGCTACAACTTTCTGCACTCCTGGTACTATCTAGTACACTGTTTATGACACCGTAATTCAACTATTCAATATTGTGAGAGGTTCGATCGACCATCGTAACAGTTTATTTTCTTTAAACCAGCAGGGCTATTCTGTATCTTAGTTGAACTCAAATTTAGTTGGCCACCGTAAAGAGTTGCCATCGTATAACGCCCAAACTGTTATAATATATTACCGGATTGTTTCTGCCAACCGATTTAAAATGAAACTTAGGATTCGGAATGCATAATTTGACATCTTATTTGTCAACTGAGGTACAGAATCGACCTGAGAGTAGGAGTTAATACTTTCTTTGTCCACTTTATCCCATAAAGTTTTCTGTATTCAAGTAATTTAAAATATTAAAAAAAAAAAACTGTTTGTTTTCACAAATGACTATTGTACCCTACCTCCTACATGTATCTGCGCTCTTAGTGAGTCCTAGTCACAGAAAACCCAAATAGGTTTGTTATCTGTGGCCCTCAAAAGCTTGTAGGTACAAAGTACGTGCCAACAGATTTCCTCTACGAACGCATCCATAGCGAGCCGGGTACTTTGTTGATGTTATCAAACATAATCTGTTATTAATTACGGTTCCGTGGCCACGCACATACTTTCGAATGTAGTGAGCGTTAGGTCTGATTTACGGGCAATTACGAAGACAGGACTGTTACAACTTCGAAGCTAAGATGCTGGGCTACGACTTTGTCACACAAGCGAAGGCGACAAACAAACATAAAGTCACGAATCAAAACCATATATCTGGGTCGGCCAAAGTACTGAGTATATCCTATTATTGACCCACAGCTATTGACAACGTTTCCGCCATAGAATGTTTAAAACATTATTTGTTTTTGCCAGTAAAGTTTGTAGGTCACTAACTCGCTCGTGCTCTCCGCAAAACGGAGGTGAATCACCGCCAATTTTCATTAGCCCAACCCGGGGAATCCAGGACCTCGTAATCTGCAGTCTAACATACCTCACCACTAGACCTATGAGGCAGTTGGCACAAATTTTGTATGGGGACGACAGAAACGGGCAGCAAGTCGTGGCCCTGCGGTAACAAAGTGGACGACTGTAGATCACGCACGATTCGAATTTCGAGGCTCTTTGAAGACGGAATCGGCGCTAATGATCGTGAGAATCGAGTCGGAATGCTCTGCGCTCGGAGATTTTCGAAATTCGAACGTTTTTACAGTGTTACCAGTTTCTGATTCAATCCTAATTTTTTTTTAATGTCTATATGGCTCTGGATGGTAGCCCTATTGGTACTGCCATTATTTGTTTTCAACGTATTTTTCTTAGCCTCGATTTCAATATCGAATATCGAAATTCATAACTCTAACGTCAGTATCGAAATGGTTCGAATTACAATGCTTAACTTTGTTTATAAGATCTCAAAGTCCAACTTTACGTTTTTTTTTTAATTTCATAGCTTTGCGTTTAAATTTCGCTAAAACTTATTTTTTATATACCTATTATAGTAATTCTACTTTATAATCCACAACAAATGTTACCATACATCTGTTCTGCCCATCTCTCTCGCACATATCGCAAAAGAAAGAGCCTTCCAAGAGATCGACAGCTGGCATTACAACAGAGAAGTTGGCATGAAAACTAAAAGAGATGCAAGATATGAAATTATTTAAGTTAGAAAGGGACCTGATACATGTGTAAAAGGTGTTTGCGTCAAGCTGATATGGTTTTTTTCTATGAATTTATGATGGTACGTATTTTAATCGAAAATATGGCGTTTTCGGATCTATAAATTTCAGACGTGTTTTATCTCGAAATTCATAAATGACAGCTGTCGATACGTAAGCTGCAATAAGTTATATAAATAAATAAAAAAAAAATCTAGGTATTTTAAGAAAGCTTTCTTAGCTCAAACAAAGGTATCAAATAAGAATATACATGAAAATCAGTACACCTAATATAAAAAAGCTTTTAGCGTGAACACCGTACAAACATACAGTTTCAATAATTAAGTTCCTTAATTTAAGTTAGGGAATGATTATCTTCATTTATAGTGACGCGAAAATTCTATTCAGAATGGAAGAGTTTATTTCAATAAGTGTATTAGAAATGATTTAATAAGAAACCTCCAATCATAATCTAGTGAGGAAAACCCCATATGCAAAATCCAAATTCACGCAAAAAACTTTACAGGAAAAAGTTACTCTGATAAAAACGTTATCATAAGTCTGAGCGGGAGCCACGTCTCTTATCATCAACAAACACATGTCATCGTGCGTCTCCCTCACTCGTTTAATATCTCGCTCGCGGTTATTGTCAAACGCCAGCTGTTTCGCAAACGGGACCTTAAGGACGTGCGCTTGCGCAGGTATATCTAGGGTTGCCTATTTTGGAAAATTAAAAATTGTTCATTTTATAATTTTATAAAGCTTAAATAGTTTTAAGTATGTTTACATGCCAATCACACGTCTAGTCCCATTAAAAAAGAAATATTTTAGAATAGTCTGTTAACTGTTTATTCTGCAAGTATATGCTAAAGTATGTCACTACGGCTCATAGTTTGAACATTGGAAAAATATTTAGCATAGCTAAAACATTTAAAGTATTCGTCATATTATGTGTTTCTGGATATATATCCTAGAATATATATACCGAAGCACTTATTGTAGAAGTTGTTAAAATAGTATTACACTTGTAAGTTATTTGTATTTGACGTCACAAAACGCATTTTAATCTTATATTTTATTGTCCACTATTTGCCGTTTAAAACATTTGAAGTAAATGGTTTAACCAACTGTGTGATTAATTACATATTTAATAAATAAAAGATAAGATTAAGTATAAATAATTTATGTTAATCTTCCTTAATATATCTTTTTCCGCGTTCATAAATCCTTGGTTTTATTTTTTATCTTTTGTCGACGAAATTTTAATTGAATTATCAAAACAATAACATGCACCAAACTAAAGTATTTATTGTTTTATCATTATTCAGTTATTCCATTTTTGTTTTAAAATTAAAATATAAAATTATATATTATATATGCTATAATAAGACACTGGGTAACTTTGTTATTTATGAAAATGGAATTGTTAATTTCTAAGCTGGCAACCCTAATGCAGTCAGCTGCTCGTGCCGTTCGATTTTCAAAAGCGACAATAAACGCACAGCTGTCTTCGGAGCATCTTGTTTTTTTAACAAGACGTCCTTTAGAGGCTAAGGCCCGCATCGTTCGAAAACTTATGCGTCCGAAAAAAATTGTAAGGAGATCCTTTATCATACCCTATTGCAAAAAAAACTATTACCATCCAAATATGCGTAAGGTTTGGTCCAAATTAGTCCAACGAGTGGGAGTTGAACCACGACCTTTTGGGTCTCAAGCCCACCCACTAAACCGTTGAACTATTAAGGCTTCAAATTAGCTAATTAAGTTAACTTAAATTTAACTTCCTCGATGCTTTAAGCATTGAATACTATGGGTCACGAAGTTCAGGGTTTGAGTCACTGTCAGGCCAAAATATTTCTTATGTCAGTCTAAGTATGTAAAATATGAGATAGCAATCGTTAAAACCCACCTACCTCTCTATTATTAGAGTGGTAGGTATATTATTAGAGCAAGGAGAACTCAAGTTTTGTTGTAGCAAGGTACTAGGAATGCAGAAGTGGCCAGCAGAATCTATTGTGATTGTGTATATTATTATTAAAGTTGTTAAAGCTAAGTTAAGAAATAAGCATGCCGTTAGTACTTCCCCGGGCAAGTTCTGTCTCAAAAACCTCTACTACTTCTATATTTGATTGATCGTAAGGTGTTCGTAAAGATCCCCATTTCTATTAAAACTCGGAAGTAACAAGTCGAAGTGGTGGGTATGTCACCGAACATCTGGTGCGGGGGGGAACCCACCATGTCACATCCGGTGCACGTTTCCGCCACATCTGGTAGGTATTAGGAGAAACTTCGCATTGTATTTGCGCCCTTTTGTTATTTTTTCTATTGTCTTGCGAAATTTCACGTTTATTTCGTTTCATTTGAAGTTATTTAAGCTGTTGAAAGGTTCCTTAAGGAGTTAGAGTTAACACCGACCATATTATAAAATATAAATTCTGAAGAGTTCGTTCGTTCGTTCGTTAGTTCACGCAGCAACGGAGCAACCATTGTATGACGTATTTTTTGAATACAGACAGTTTAGGGGTACAGAGAATAGCATAAATGCAACTTTTTTTTATCCCAGATTAAATCCTAGTTTCTTTAGTTTTTTATATAAGTAATTAACTAAAAAATTTAATTTATTTATTTAGCACAATCAATATTGTTACATTTATAATACAAGGTATCAATATATGGATATGAGAGAATAAGTATCGTGTACATTTACGTTAGCGTGTGTTCATCACATCGCGATTAGCCGGGTATTATTTTTTCTGCCACCATCACAGTATAAAATTTGTCTCGTTTTTCTGTGTGGTGTACCAATAAAGAGTATAAGTAAAATAAATAAATATTATTTCCGTATTGAGTTGCTTCCAGGCCAGTTCAACCAAAACAGGTTAGTTAAAATCGGCTGATTAATAGTAAATTGTAATTAAATCTAATTGAGGCAAGGTGTGCGAACAGGTGCTTGTAATGCGAAATAAGTCGTCTTAAGCCACTACGGGCAGATGGCACGCGCCGGGTGATAAGCTTGTAATTAAAACATACTAGCTGTGCCAACGTTCTTCGTCCGCGTTTACTACGATTTTTTTACCAATCCCGTGAGAACAGTTGGTTTTTCTGGAATAAAAGGTAGCCTTTGTTACTCTACGCTAAAACTCTAATTCATTTGTGACTTTGTTAGGGCGTGAAGTGTTACTAGGGTCTGGCGGGAGGCTTCGGCCGTGACCAGTTGCCACCCTACCGACGAAGACGTGCCGCTAAGCGATTTTAGTGTTCCGGCGCGATGTCGCGTAGAAACCGATTAGGGGTATGACTACCATACTCCCTGACAGGTTAGCCCGCTACCATCTTAAGACTGCATCATCACTTACCACCAGGTGAGATTGCAGGCAAGGGCTAACTTGTAATTGCATAAAAAAAAAGAAGTAAAGACAAACAAACACACTTTCGCATTTATAATATTATAGTAACTATGGATTACTCTTTTTATGAGCGTACCCTGCCGTATAAATAGAGTCCGGTCGGCGGCTTCGGCCGCGGCTAATCACTTATTACAAGCATGAGTGAAGGAAGTTAATTGCAGGCATACAATGGCGACTCTATTGCAGCAAGTAATTTCTCACGGGCAGCCTAATTTCAAAAGGAAACGCTAAATACATTGAAATAAGATCAAAAGCAAACAAGGAAAATATTTCAAAAAACTTCTCCAATGCGTTACATCAACAAATTGCTGTGGGCAATGGGAATCGATTAGGCCGTTTCCACCACGCTGGCCAAGGGCGGATTGGTGGACTTCACACGCCTTTGAGAACATATCGGACAACTGTCAGGCATTTAGTTTCCTTCAGCGTCAAAACAAGTGATATTTTAATGACGTTCATAAATTAGGAAAGTTATAGCAAAGTTCGAACTCGTCCCCGCCAAGCGTGGCCGAAGAGTTAACCACTCGGCTATCACCGCTTGAAACAGATATGTAGGGCCTTACTAATAAACGTGGCACAATGTCGGAATACTCACTTATCATTAAGGACCATAGAAATACCACAATTAGAAGAACTAAGTTATATTATGACTAAGTTTTATTGCGATAATGACCGTTACAGCCGCCGGAGGAAAGTTAAAGCCTTCATTCGAAACAAAGACTATCTCTATACTATAATATAGTTAAAAGCTTCTGGATGCACTTCTATTATGCTACGTGTTTAAAAGTCAAAGTTGCTTCTATTAACTTCCTAGGAACCTAATTAGTAGATTTAATGAGCATTACAATAAAAGTTAAATTATTACAGGTATTTAGCATTAATTAATTATTATCAAAATTAAGCTTAATTTGCTATACTCTGCGAAAAGCCAGTAAACAATTATTCACTGTAAAGTCAACATCTCCTGAGGATGCTCCGGTTTCGAAGCGAAACGTGCGTAGAGGGCACATAGCCGAAGATCTGTTTGGTGTGGAGTATACGGATTGAAGAAATTATAAATTACACAACACAGATTCTCCTGCTTTTCGCGGAGTATTGCAAATTAAGCTTAATTATATATCATGGATTTCCGCAAATTAACGCCTGCTTCTATTTATTTATTCATTTATTTATTAGCTTTTCAAGGGAAACAAACAGTATAATTATACATAAAAGTAATGCCGTATTTTTGTATCACATAGACCAATAAAGTTTCCACAACTTGGTTATACATATAACACGATAACATTAACCACAATTGCTTAGGAGTAAGTACCTAGCAAGCAATTATTATACAAAAAAAAGAAAAAATAATAATAATGTAAGTAAAACAAAAATGAAAAACAAAAACTTTAAAGCTATAGTACTTATTTTGTCAAAATAAATTTTCTAAACGTGCCAATTTTGATATGAAAAATGTCCGTCTCACAATATTTGTTGTTAAAAGCATTGCACGCACGAGATAAAAAGTTATTTGCCGAATACCTTGTCTTCCATCTAGCCCACGCAAAGGGAGGTTTACGCCTTGCATTTAACCTACGACATGCAAAATCGATATTACTTAGAAGAAGTGGGCACTGGAATGCTTCTATGCAATATTAGTTAATTATGTTAATTTCATTTATAAATATAGAAATTTTAACGAGTTCAATTTTTTTAAAGGCACGAGACTACCATTTTTTGTAACGGACAGACCAATAGTAAAAAAAAAAAACATTAAGTAAAAATACGGTTTAAACTCACCATCAGGTTTAGTTTTATAAAGATAATGAAGCGCCATTCGGAACGTTTAAACCAAAACACACGAATTCAAAACATAGTTTCGATCTTTTGTTAATTAAAACGAAATGACTTTTAAACAATAACACAATTAATCGACCCGAGAGCAATGGGTGAATCAAAATTTTCAATTTTCAGCGGACAAGTCAAATTTCTACTAATAAGTCAACAATAAGTGGGTAGTAAAAAAATGAATGTTAAACAAAATGACTTTGAATATAGCTAACAGTTGTGTTAGCTATATTCAAAGTCATTTTGTTACTATTAAATTGCTCTACCTACTTAATCGCTCAAAACTTTTATCAAAACAATTATCAAGGTTAAAAAAAAAACGATTTCAACATAAAACCACAGCAGTTAGCTAGAGATTAGATAACTAAAACAAAATTAACCGTTAAAAACGGTTTTAACGGCCTTTGTTAAACACCGTTCACAAATTTTTCTAAGAATTTATTAAAAAGGAAATATTTAATGTACAATTATTATTTTAAGGACACTTTTATTAAAATATTATTAAAATTATATTTTTGAATTGTTTGATTGTTTTATTTTTATTTTAGAAATAATTATTATCTACGTTCATTAATTTATTTGCTCTGGCAATCCATAAACGAGTGTTTTGAAAAATTCTAAACCTCTCTTTAGAAGAAACTAATATTGAAACTCACCTAAACCAATTTTCCTTTTAATTTTCTTGAGGACCTTCATCTTGGATCCCTTTTTGTCCTTCACTGGGGTGGTTTCCGGCTCCAGTGCCATCGGGGGCAGCACGAGGGTTTGTGGCGGCACCTGGAGGCCGTGGCCCGAAGCCCTGGGGCAGGCGGGGCAGTGGCAGCCAGTGCGGACCTGCCGCATGCTCATGCAGCTACTAACGCCCATCATCGGTCAGGATTTCCAAATACAACTCGGAAATATCGAAATGTATCCCTCAGAACATATCCACTCACGAAACACGTATAGCACGATTTTTAAAGTCACGATTGCACTTCGATTAATTTTAATTTATTATCAACGCGTGATTAGTTACGACGACGTTAACGATTTTTGAATGATGTACGCGACGCGATAGACGTCCGCTCGCGACGGGCCCTACCGGCGGAGTGGCGTTCTAAAGCTTCGCGTGAACCTCGAAAGGCTCCATCCAAATTACAATTATTTACAGCTGCAATTAAGGTACTTAACATTGCGAAACCCACTCTCGCTGCATACACTTAAAGCTCAATTTTAAGTATACTCTTACGTAAAGCATGTGAAGTTTGAATACAACGTAAAATCAACTTTGTAATAAGTAAAGTAAAGCTTAATTTTTACTGTACAGTTTTATGTAAAATATGACTTTATATAATTTAGATGGCAGATGCGCACGCACGGCTGTCGACTGCCCTTATTGAATAGCCGTCCCTTTCTAAATGCCAACAAAAGAAAGGGATGGATTGGACTTTGAACATCTTGTGAAGGGTGGCTGTTTTCAGCGCTCTTTTGTGGAGTTAGCTTTTAAGAACTTTTGTTTAGAAAGCTAGAAGCATTTGTATTTTGGACACCTGGAGTATATCTCGACTGAGAGAAGGTTGGTTGGTGATGGAATGGTCACACTAAGCTGGACACGGACAGTCCTTCTACGCCGCTCTCATGCGGACAAGTTAACTAGGACTGTCATTTTTTTAAAAGAAATCTTGTATGTCTATATTTCAGAGAGATTAAAGAAAGATTGACAACTTCTACCTCAAGGGCAATTCTATATTAATTTATAACAATTTACCGAATGAAATCTTTGAGATGTCTCAATAAGTTCAAAGTTTATTTAAAACGTAAGCTTACAGAAAAATCCGATTATAATGTTAAGGGGAAACTTAAACGATAAAAAAGCTTGGGTGTGAATTGTAGCTTAACATTAATTAACTGTGAGATGGTGATAACAAAAAAAAAGTGGGAGATCCTGGGTTCGTTCTTAGGCGGGGCAAATTAGTTTTTTTTTTAAATTATTTATTTCATTAGATATACCAACTTTAAATTACAGTTATCACTTACAGGCATACACAACATTGAAGTTAGTCCGGTAAAAAATAATTTCATTTAATTAAAAGCAAAAATAGTAAGAATAAAAGATATTAATATTAAAAAAATTATAAAAAGTGTCATAAAAAATGTCAATGTCAGGGTTTTTTAAGTTGTTAAAAACATTAGTCATACGGTTAACAGGTGAAGTGGAGGGAATTAATAATTAAACCACAATACTGATAATGAAACGACCGTACGTAGCAACTAGCAATAGGCAGGGTACTCGGGTACCGAGATCCAACCATTTTTCTTTGGAAGTATGAGACCAACGATTTTGTGATTGTATCTTCATTGACTGTATTAGAGTATCTGTCCGCTGTCATAGACAGGGAAGCGGTCTAGGATGTTTTTGGTCCAGATGACATTCGAGAGAGACTTGACGTTTAATGCTGAAGATGAACACATAGAACCCTTATTCGGCATTATTGCATGCAGCGCGGGGCGTTTTTTGGAAACAATGTCCAAAAACATTGAACACGCCCCGCGCAAGTGTCACATCATCAGAATGTTGCTAGCTCAGAAATTTTTCCCATTTTCCTAATTTTATGGTAAACGTTTAGAACATTAGAGGTAAAATAATTACTGTCAATTGCTAAGCGGAATGGAGGTACTGGCCTATAGCTACTAAAGTGGAGTGTTTTTGATGTTCAACATAAGTCGTGTACGCGGTTCCTGTATATTCCTAATTCTGTGGCTACCAGGTAATAGATTATTAAAAAAATAACTTTGTAATTACATCATTAACAAATTGCTAATACACACGTAAATTACAATAGAAGTTAACTTGACCGAGAGTGGTCTCTTGCGACGACAATTAACTGATTCCATTAATTAGTTGATGAGTTAAATAGGTTCTGGGTGCCCACTTCCTCCAGTGCCAGAGGTTAAGTGGCCGTGACTCAGCTTGGAACTTGGATTGTTAGGCTGGCATCGCACACCTAACCTCATGGACGCAAACCTTGCCATGTGATGACGGCCGATCAGAATGCAGTTGTCGCCGCTGGTCCTCTATCCGCAGCTATCGTTCGAGGTGTGTTATCATCATCCTCATCAAATCGACCGATTGACGTCCACTGCTGGGCGTAGGTCTTTTGTAGGGTGTTCCAAACTCCACGATTCTAGGCATCTATGTATCCAATGGCTCCCCGTAGTACCAGTCGGGCTCCCCAATCGTCAACCTCACCTGCCCGTGACACCAGGCTCTGATAACCGAGCAATGGCGGTATAACCATTCTACAGCAGCTAGTCCAAAATCTACTGGCCGGTAAAGGGCAGCAGCGTTATGGGTGCGAGAGGACCAGCACTGCGATCACCAGCTCGCATGCCAAGCGTGGTGATTATTGGCAAAACTTTTTATGGTCAATATAATCGCTGCTACTCTGCGGTCACCAACCCGATCAACCGGATTGCTGATGACGGGCAAACCATCTCGTTGGGAGATACCTTTCCAGTCCAGCAGTGGGCTTTTGAAGGGAGCTATGAACAAACTTGCGTTGTACTCCCGCTCCCTGCCCAGCTCGTCGAGGTTCCGCTTTTACCGATGCAAGGTCGCCATTCCAACACCTTGAGATCCGGCTATCGGTTCTCTGGGCTATGTGCTCCGCCAGACTCGTTGGCTATGCCGGTAACTCTAGTTTCCGACGTATCAGCTCATTTCTTTTTGATCTTCGATGGTAGGGATACTCTGAGTCTAGCTACGCGAGTAAAAAGCGAGATTACCAAGGTAAGCTGCTTTATTGATGGGTCTTGACGACTCGCATATAGATAAATTTATAAAACAGTCTCTACAGATCTGATGATGAGACTTCAAGATCATTTCACTATGAATGACCAATATAGTGCGACTAGGTTATAATAAAATTGTCAATTGCTCAACAAAAAACAATATAACAAGATATTATTATGAAAATTAAGCTTAGTTTGCTACACTCCGTAAAAAGCTGGAGAATCTGTATGGTGTAATTTATAATTTCTTCAATCTTTATACGAGTCCACACCAAACAGATCTTCGGCAATGGGTACATTCTACTCACGTTTCACTCAGAAACCGGAGCATTTTCAGGAGATGATGACTTTACAATGAAAAATTATTAAAAAGAAGGAATTGAATAATTGTTACTTAAGGTACAGGGTGGCCATAAAGCAGAAAGACGGCGCAATATAGAAAAAAATCTGAAAATTTATTAATAATATACGCGCGACTAGGGAGTATCTCAGATCTTTTTCTGACGGAAGTAACGCTTACGTCAGACGTCTGTGTCGCGACTCCCCAGTCGCGCCCAAAGAAACTTTACTTCAAAATCCTACTTATTATAAAAGAGTTATAGGAACAATGTTGGGTATGAAGCGAACGCCACTGCATTTGATCTATCCTATCCTATCTGCTATCTGTCCGCAATCTATCCATGCAATGGGCCCCGGACGATTATAAGGTTCAATGTATACGCATTAGTGCGAGCAGCGCCGACTGCCGCGGCTTCTAACATCTGTCGTAGCGGGACGCGGCCACAAGATGCCACGCGCCACCTTGTACCGTATTCCACATTATACATATTTGTCGTACGGAAATTTAATCGCGTTTAAGGGTTTTATTTAGATTATACATTTAGGGAGTTACAATAAACGCACACAAACACATTTTAATGGAAATAATATTGCAATATTTAACTTCTAGACTTATAATAAAACTGAAACTGTAATTTTGAAACAGAATATTTGGCACTGCCAGTAACTACGATTGAAAGAATCTTTACGTAATTACCTCATGAACTCAGTTGGGAACAGCTAGTTAAATAGGACTTTCGTGCAAATTCTCCCTTTTAAGTAATAAAATGAAATGTATTTATTTGTATGAATATGTGATAAAATGTTCTTAATAAAATAAAAAGTCGCAACATTCACGCAATCTAGCTCTTTGGGTATATATTATTATTATTATATTATATTATTACTATTACTGCTAGTATATACTACCACTTGTATATGTTTTTTCCTTTTACGCCTTTGGTTGCCTGGAAGAAATCGCTATGTAGCGATAAGGCCACCAAATTGTACTCTCTTGATATGTATTTATATCTCTGTAACTACTTTTTTTCTTTGGTGTACAATAAAAGTGTATTCATTCATTCATTAATACTATCCACACATCTCCATCTGTACGCGTAGCTTGTGTTATGGGTACTAAGATGACTGATGAATATGTTTTTCATGAATAATATACATAAATACTTATAATATAGAGATATAAACGCCCAGACTCTGAAAAGCTTTCATGTTCATCACACAAACATTTTCCAGTGGTGGGAATCGAACCCACGGCATTGGACTCCGAAAGTAGGTACGCTGCAAACTGCGTCAGAAATTCATTAATTGAATAAAATACATATACATAATATATATACACTTTTTCAATGTATTCTTAAATTGAAGGGATTTTAGTAAAAACCTTTCTCGCTTCTCTCAGTAAACTCTAAATAAACTTTAGATAACAGCCTAAATACTTTTCTCATACGGGTGGGTCTGTGCCCACGGCCAGCGGTGGGACGTATTGATAATTATAATGATGCAATACCGCATCTTATCGAAACTTGAGAATCATTAGAAATGGAGAATTCCACAGTTTTCTTAGGAGTTACCTTTCATTGTAAGCTACAGTGGGGTGCCCATATCGAGACACTAGCGGGTAAGCTCAGCTCAGCTGCTTATGCTGTCAGAAAAATTAGACAGATGTTGAAACTGCTACGCTTGTTTATTTTGCATACTTCCATAGTGTAATGTCGTATGGGATCTTGTTATCGGGCAGAGCTGCTGATATAGAAACTATATTTATACTACAGAAAACAGCTGTGCGATCGATATATAAACTTAGATCGCGCGAATCCCTTCGTACCAAATTTAAAGAAATAGGTATACTTACAGTAGCCTCGCAATATATTTATAATAATATTATCTTTATTAAACAAAACATTAGTAATTAAAAACAAAAAGTCGATATAAACAGTCGACTAACTAGAAACGGAAATAAATTAGTGATATCTGCATATCGTCTGAGAAAAGTACAGAAATCCTTTGTGGGGATGGGTATATGCTTTTATAACATGATACCGAAGGTAATATTAGATCTACCTTTACCAAAGTTTAAACAATATATTAAAACACATTTAACAAATCGTGGTTACTACACGATTGATGAATTCCTTAACGACAAGGCTGCTTGGAAGCAGGCCACTCCGCTCTCATCTCTCACAAAACAGAAAAATTCTAAAGATTGTTAAACTTTAGAATGATGTTGGAAAAGAGCAATCTGCTGAGTTTCTTGCCGGCTCTTCTCAGTGGAGTCTGCCTTCCGAATCGGTGGTAGAGTCACTTCAAACAGACTGACTTGATGTTTCATAAGTGCTTATTAATTACTTGAAATAAATAAATTTTGAATTTTGATTTTTTTGAATTTTGTATTGCATGCTGGAGATGGGCAGACGAAGTGGCCATCCCTTTGTTGGGAATCGAACCCGGCTCACCTCACGCACTGCGTTAGTGAGGTGCTTAGTGCATGGCGCGCGTGCCACAAGGTGTCCTTGCAATGCGAATGTCAATTACAAGCGCACATGTGATTTTTTTTTTGCTGCGATATTGTCGAAGGGCGCCTTTCCGAATCATTTCCGGCGCGTGCGCATCTGGTGTCGGATGTTTGACGATTGATCTTTTTTTTCATCTAACTAGCTGTTGCCTGCGACTTCGTCTATGTTTATTTATTAACTTTTAATAAATCCGGCGGGTATTTCATGAAGATCAGTTCAACGGCTGAGCCGAACATAGATAACAAACTTTCGGATTTATAATAAGTATCAGTATAGATAACTTTGTCTTTGTCTAGTCATACCTGACGGGAAGTAACAGAGCTCGAGGACTGGGTTTGACGATAAATATCCAATCTATACTTATAATAAAACTGTAACTGGAAGATTTCTGTACATCTATCTATCTATGTATACAAAAGTGAAAGTGTGTGGGTATGTTCCGTATAGGCTCCGAAACGGCTGGATTGATTTCAATGCAACTTTCAGGGAATCTCCGGATTGACCTGGCGAGTAATCCTGTAAAGTTTGGTGACGATCGGAGCACTCCTATTTTTGAACTGTCAAACTGTCAAATACAGCTTTTATTTACTTTGGTGATATTCTATTGTTGGGTGTACATGGGTGTAGATAATGATCTTCACCCGCTCGAGAAGAGAATAGAAGAGAATGAATACGGAGAGAAATAAATGATTGAAAATATTATGAGACTCAAATTAAAAATTTAATGACGTAAGTTTATTGTTTAAATAAAATAAAGCAAAATCTAGCCCGGCCAAGCGGGCTGGGTACGCTAGTTTAATATATTTTAAAAATTTTGATCAGGTGATACTTATAATCGATACTGAGTCCAACACATTTTTATTTCATTTTTGTCTGTCTGTCGCGATACGAAACTACTGAACGGATTTAAATAAAATTTGGTACAGTGGTAGCTGATATACCGGGTCAACATATAGGATACTTTTTATCCCGATAAACAATAAGTTTCCTCCGTTAAATTTGGACCGATTTTAATAATTCTTTTTTTATTTCACAGTGTGTACTAACAAGCATGTATTGTCTATTGTATTTAGATGAAGATCTGATAAATATTGTCGGAGATCAAGGAAATAATACTTCACGGATAACAGCAAGTCGCAAGGCTTATAAGGGACAACAATCGAATGCATGCGTACTAATATTATAAATGCGAAAGTTTGTGAGAATAGATGTATGGATAGATGGATGGATGAATGTATGGAGGGATAGATGGTTGAATGTTTGTTAACACTAAAACGAATGAACCGATTTGGCTAAAATTTGGCAGAGATACCTACAATATAGTCACGAATAGCTCAGCTTCTTTTTATCCCGGAAAAGCAAACAGCTTCTACAGGATATCATCTCTATTTTTTCCGCATTTCTCTTTCAATATTCGCACAAAGGGGAACTACTTTTTTATTCGTAATTTTATCGAAACACAAAAATAAAAAAAACCCGATTTTAAAACATTCTTCATCGGTGATATGCTTCTATTGGTCTCAGCATGATGATATATAGCAAATAGCCTTCCTAGATGAATGGGCTATCCGACACTGAAATAATTTTTCAAATCTGACCGGTAGTTCCTGAGATCATCGCGTTCAAGTAAACAAACAAACAAACTCTTCAACTTTATATATTAGTATAAAATTACACTAGGGCACAGGTCGCTTTCAAAGATGAGTAGTTTTAGCCCACCACGTTGGCCAGTGCGGATTGGATGGTGTTCCTAAATAAAATGTACCTATATATAAACATAATCAGTTATCGCAATATCTACTGTATTTTTTATTTAACTCCCCGTTCCGACAGAGCTCGCTCCCCCTCTCAACTTTTCGGAGTTCCTATGACTTACTTTAACGACGAAGGAATCATCGAAAGGAAACCTGCACGCCTGAGAGTTCTTCACAATGTCCTGACTTGGCCAGCGTTGTGGGCAACCCGTGCTCTGTAGTGGACAAAATTACTTCTGTATTTTTGACGACCTCCCCTTGCGCAACGGGGAGCGCTGTGAATCATCACATCACAGGCTACGGCTGTGACTAGTTACCACCCTACCGACAAAGACGTGTTACTAAGCGATTTAGTGTTCCGGTGCGATGTCGCGTAGATACCTATTAGGTGTATGACTACCATACTCACTAACAGGTTAGCCCTCTACCATCTTAGACTGCATCATCACTTACCACACATTTGAGATTGCAGTCAAGGGCTAACGTGTAGAAGAATAAAAAAAATATAAAAAATCTTGCAATATCTATATTTATAGAGCTACTCAAAGTAATTTCTCGAATTTAGATTTATTTACTCTTGAATGAATGAATACACTTTTATTGTACACTACAAAAACATAAAAATTATTAGTAATAAAAATTAGAGTAGAGAACTAGAACAAAAAGTAGTATTTGTTCGCTCAGTTATTGCCTTATTAACACTATCTCTCAAAAGTGTGTTTTTGTTTTTCTAATATTTTAAAGTATCATAATTAAGTTGTATGTTTGCTGTCAATTTTAATGTATTCGTATTATTTTTAGCGGCTACTTATTTGGTGTATGTGTTATTTTCTTTGTACTAATTTTACGTATTAAGTTAACTGTTTGGGCCTTAATAAATTAATAAATATCTGACTCCTGTTCCTAAGCAATATCCCAACCAGGTTCTGCGCCTAAACTAACGCGTTTCGCGAACTGCTCGCGAGACGCACAAAGATGGCAGATGTGCGCCCACCTTGCGGAGTCTGCGACATCTGCGCGTACACTGACCCGCCGCGCCGGCAGCAGTGCCGGAGGGGTGTCAACACGCCATGTTCAACTACCACCGAAACGACATATTTTGAAGACATATATATACAAACTAGCTATTGCCGGCGACTTCGTCTGCGTTTGATTTTGTTTTTTGATGTGGCATTCAATTTAGTTCTAGTTCTAAAAAAAAAAAAAAATATTCACAAGCGCTAAGCCTTAAATGAGGGGTTTGCTGCTGTCCGCTGAGGAGTTCTGTCCTCTATCTCCAACCACATTCATGAGATCTACACAGTTTGGGCAAAATTAAACACATATTATAACCTCTATAGTATAAAAATTATTATTTAAATCGGGTTATGGTGTAAAATCGTCAAAAACTCATCCCCTCTCCCAAAGGAACCGAGCTTAACGTCGGGATAAAAAGTATCCTATATTACTTCTAACACTTCCAAGAACATGTGTACAAAGTTTCATGAGGATCGGTTAAGTAGTTTTTTCGTGAAAGCGAATAAGTAGTACTGAATAAGTTGAATCTTTTTCCCATTCGAAAAAAATAAGTCATTAATTAACACTTATGCATCAAATATGCGCAGCTAAACCATCGTCGAAAGGACTATCCAAGACAATTTTTTTTTCTATTGAGTTCACAAAACTGAAAATCTTGCTCTTATGTAAACTTTAGTACTATTGGCATGTGTATACAATGCGCGTGTTTGTCGCAGCTGGACCACAGTCCTAAGGACTTCAAAGTCCTAGGACACAACTAATTGACGTATTAAAAGCTGAAAGTCATAATGAATATGCGAGCGCACTGGTGCAGACAGCAATAAGGGTGGAATTGCGAAGGTGCTCCGTTCTGTGTGCATTGAAAGGGCGAAATTCCTCCGTGCGGCCCGACAAGGCCGGTCGTGGACTCGGGAGGCAAAAAGTTAAAAAAAAAAAACTTTCGCATCTGTCACGCGGGCACGCGAGGCGCGCGTGCCAGACGCCAGCTTTATTGGCTTTACAAGCTTTTGAGCGCAGCTCCGCGTGCAATTTGTGATTTACTCGCCTCGAGATTTAGAAGCCGTTTTTAGAAGTAGAAAGAAAACATATTCTAGACCTCAAAAAAGCGTTTGATACTGTTTCAATACCTCTACTTCTACGGAAAATGGAGTGCCTTGGCATACGGGGAACGCCACTGGCATGGTTTAAGGACTACCTTAAAGGAAGAAGCCAAACAGTCAAAGTTTTGGACTACACTAGCAACACCCAGAAAGTAACACACGGTATACCTCAAGGGAGCACGCTAGGCCCTACACTTTTTTTAATATATGCCAATGAAATGTGTGATTTAGAATTGGATAACGCCCAAATAATTGCATTTGCCGATGACACTGCCATAATATTTCATGGAAGAACATGGGAAGAGACCCGCAAGACAGCTGAAAAAGGACTAGCGAAGATTAGAAAAACACTGGAAAACAATTTACTTACTATAAATGCCCAAAAAACTAAATACATTTGCTTTAGCATCACGCCAGCTGCCCAACCGCCTACTAATTTCACACTCAAATTGCACTCTCTTCAGTGTACCACATTGGAATTCCCACCAAATGACTGCTCCTGTGCAATTCTCGATAAAGAGTCTAGGAGTAATAATCGATGAAAATCTAAACTGGCACCCCCACATTACAGCCCTATCTAATAGAGTCAGAAGACTTATTCCAGTATTAAGAAACCTCCGTGATATTGTCGATAATAAATTGATTACACTGGTTTATAAAGCGCTGTGCCAATCTCTTCTGATCTATTGCATATCAGCTTGGGGAGGAGCCGCTACCACGCATATGACTGAGGTGGAAAGAGCTCAAAGAGCTATTATAAAGGTCATGCTTACTAAGCCCCGCAGATTTCCTACAACTGAACTTTATACAATTTCCAAACTTCTTACAGTACGGCAACTGTATATCCTACGTAGTATTACACGGTACCACCGGACCTATCGAATCCAATCTATTAAAATTTCTCCCCGTCTTCGACCTACAATACATATTCCTCGAACAAACAGTGCATTTGCACAGCGTCAGTTTTTGTACTTAGGGCCATTTTTATATAAAAACATTAATAAAAAACTAAAAATAACACATTTAAATAATTACAATGTTACAAATAAACTGAAGAATATGCTGAGTCATCTAAATTATCAAGATACCGAAAATATAATTCGTTCGTTAAGGTAAATTAACTAAATATGTATAATATTTTATTGAATATTAATTTGAATAAATAATAAATAATCACCCACACACATGCACGCACACACACACAAACTACACACACACACACACACACACGCATGCTCGCACACACACATAAACACACACACTTATGTACGTATTAAATACGGGCACAGCCCATATGGGAAGACACTGACCCCCAAGACACGGGATATCCTAGTTTGGGGGTCCAGGGTAATTTTAGAAAAAACATTGTACTTCTAAGCAAATAAAAACTTTTTATTATTATTATTATTATTATATTTTGATGTATACAACTTGTAAATGCAAAATATAAATAACATTTCAGAGGCTTCAGAAGTACATAACGTACTGTCTCTAAGACATCTGTGAAACCGAAACGCTAATAGTTTTTGAATAAACCACTGCCATAGTCGATTGCTAATGCTTCCAAGGGCAATTGTATATTATTTTATAACAAACTAGCTGTTGCCCGCGACTTCGTCTGCGTTTGATTTTGTTTTTAAAGTATTCAGTATCGCTAAGCCTTAAATGAGTATAGTAGTATATATATATAACATGTGACTGTCAATTAATTATAGACAAAAAATTTGCAAGAAAATAAAATTGCGACTATAATTAAAGATCTAAACTACCCTATCTCTTAAGTTGGACCAGACTGCTCACGGAGTGCCAATTTAATTTAAAATCGGTTAAGTAGTTTAAGAGTCCATCGCGGACAAACATCGTGACAGGAGATTTATATATATTAAGATTATCGAATGAAATCTTTGAGTTGTCTCTCAATAAGTTCAAATTTTATATAAAACGTAAGCTTACAGACAAATCCTATTACAATGTTGAGGATTACTTAAACGATAAAAAAGCTGTGAATTGGGTGTGAATGGCTAGCTTAATATTAATTTACTGAGAGATGGTTATAAAAAAAAAATACACGGCTAAATTTGTTATGGGCTTGTTTTGTTGGCTTGTGTGTAATTGTAATACAAAACATTACTCTTTATAAACGAAAAGTGGATATAAACAGCCGCCTTACTCGAAGTGGACTTGACTTAGTGACATCGGTATATCGTTTGCGAAAGGTGCAGAAGTCATTTGTGGGATTAAGTATATGCTTTTATAATATGATTCCCAAAGAAATTTTTGGACCTACAAATGCATTAGTTTAAGTGTTAAAACACATTTAATAAATCGTGGTAACTATACGATTGATGAATTTCTTAACGACAGGGCTCAGCTCTCATCTCTCACAAGATAGAAAATTTATTATATATATTTTTTAATTGTAAACTGTAAAATTGTGTTGAAAAAGACCAATCTGCTGAGTTTCTCACCGGCTCTTCTCAGTGGAATCTACCTTCCGAACCGGTGGTATAGTCACTACAAACAGACTGACCTGACGTTTCAGTGCTTATAGATTGGGCCTACTTGAAATAAATGAATTTCAAATTTTTTGAATGCAGTTCTTTCGAACAAACCTCTCTGCCTTTTTCCGTCTAATAGTAATCGTACAGGCATACATGCTCGCTATAAAAAGGGGATGTTTCCACCACCGGTGCAAACACTAGGTCACTAGGCATTCAAGCTCCTACTTTCTTCTGCGCTCCTAGTACCCGCTGTTACAAAACGGATGAGGTAATCATTATAACCACTGCACCTGTCGCCGCACCTGCTGCGGGAAAGGTCGCCGGTTCGATTCCGCTGCATCTATTTTTATTGTTTCGAAAGGTTAGAAAGAAGATGAAAAAATGCGCGAGCGCATCCTTACGTGCGACCAATTAGAAAGGTGGACCCTTAGATAAATAAACAGCAATAGTAATTACGAATGCAATTAATCGTGTACAATTGTTTTACTTCATTAAAATACGTAAGTAGCTACTTATTAGAAACAAGATGTTAGCATTTCTTACGGTTTTTTTCGGAAAAAATCGTAATCGCTAATGATCCAAATCCCGTGGTAATCCTTTGTTATCCCGGGATAGAATGTAGCCTCTGTCACTCTCCGTCCATTCAACTAAATCTTTGCCAAAAAACAAACCTTTTAGCTGGTTAGCTAGGGCGTAAGGTAAGGACAAACATACAAGCGCACTTTCGCATTTATAATATTAGTACCCACATATGGACCACTCTTTTAAGAGCGTACATTCGAACCGTATAATATGGTATGATGGGAGGATTCGGCCGTGGCTAATGACTTGTTGGAAACATTAACATTTTATTGCAAGCAAGGAATCCGTATGGTGTAATTTATAATTTCTTCAATACTTATACTCCACACCAAACAGATCTTCGGCAATGTACCCTCTACGCACGTTTCGCTCCGACACCGAAACATACCTCAAGAGATGTTGACTTTACAATGAATAATTGTCAAGAACTTCGACTTAACAATTACTCAACGTGCGTAGACGGTACATTGTCGAATATCTGTTTGGTGTGGACTTAAGATTAAAAAAATTATAAATAACACCATACAGATTCTTTGCTTTTCGTGGAGTATAGCAAATTGAGCTCAATTTTCATAATATATCATGGAATTCCGCAAAGTAACGCCTGCTTCTGTCCGATATCATGAGTTTTGTTTGGTTGCTTAGTAATAGCCTATAGAAAAACAAACAAACACATTTTTCGCATTCATAATATTAATAATTAATAAGGTTTTCATAATATCAGGAGTAGCTGTGCCCAGCGACATCGGCGCATAAACCAACCTTAAAAGATGTAAGATATATGGTGTCCTGGACTTTATTTGAGAACTCCTAGCTTGAGTTACAATCTAACGAATTTCGTTATCACCATGGTCTCACAATAATGGTATTATACATTTATTTGAACGCTTCATAAGTGTGGCTGGGACAGCTCTACGTGAATGAAGCATATAAATTATATATACGAGTATTTGAATTTGATGAACCGCTGCTATTGGTCGTAGCGTTATGTCAAATTATAATAGCCAATCCTACCTTCCTGGATAAATGGACAACCCAATCACAAAAATATTTATCTTTGCAATTTTTATATCTTTTGAACCTTGTTGTTATAGATATAGATAGATATATTCAAAGAGATCTAAAATATCCTCGCGATTCGAACCAGCATATCTTTATTTATTTATTTAATGGACAATCATCAGGTTAGAACAACTCTTATAAAACTAATCAAAAAATTAAAAAACATATAAATGTAATATTGTAGACCCACTTAAAGACTGACAAAAGTCGCGAGTAAAAAACTCGATTGTCAATTAGAAGGAGAAAAAACGATGAAGAGACACATGATGAAAAGATACATTTAATATAAATTAACAAAACAAATACTTAAATTATATATAAAATAATCTAATCACTGTATCTTTAACTATCACAATTAAATTAAGCCAGCAATGCTACTTTTCTAACAGTTGCTATCTAATGTCTAACTGTCATCTGCATACAAAATTTACGATGAGTATACCAACTGGCGCTGTCGAATTACGAAAGCGATCGATTGGTAATTCGTCCGAAGGCCACCATTTCAATAATACATTTAAATATAAAGGACTATAAATATTTTATTTTTTCCAAAATATCGGCTATGCATAAAACATGTACGAAACCGTAATATGAAAATTTATTTTGTAATGTTTTAGTTTTTTTTGAGAAAATGTTGACATGGTATAGTAAGATGATGGCGATAACTGCATTCGGAAACTTAAAACTAAAGCTACGAGGCTTCCAAACGCGCCCTGCTTAAAGAAGCCCATAACAAACTTAGCTGGGAGTGTTTTTGTCACATTGTCAAAAAGCAACCTTTGGTATAATAGTCGAACTTCTTTATCTGTCGACGACCTACCTGGCGCAGCGCTGAGGGGGTTTTAAGAAAAAGGTCCCGGGTGCGATCTTCGGCAAGGGCGATTTAGGAATTTAAATAATAAAAAAAAAATAAAAAAACATTTATCATACGACTTCGACTTGGATCATAAATGGTTAGTAAAATACAAAGTTAACTGTTAGTAAACTTAGCCTAAGAAAATAGTTTATATAAAACCCTTCGAGCATTCAAACCTTTCGAGCAATTTAAAATTTCTGAATTTTCTCTATTCTGAAAATGTATGTGGGAGTCTTGTGGGCGGTTAGATTTAAGACAAACAAAAGAAGTCTACGAATCTTCGCGAGTTGCGAATCTAATAGCTAGGATATTTGGCGGTTTGGTTTCCAAGCTCGGATCTCCAAGGGCTAACATCATGTTAATGACCTCATCATCGCTGGATGGGTGACCAACGGTTAAAAAAAAATATTCTAAGCGTTTTCTTGCACAATACAAGCAATAATGCCACGAACTTGCAAAAAAAATGTCTTTTAATTTGTAGTTGAAAAAAATGTTCCCATGGGATCCTTCGCTTCAGATCTTCGTCTATAAATCTTCCAAAAATAAAACATACGAAATTGTAACTTACTCCTAGTAAATTTTGAACTGAATTTCTATCGGCCAATAAATTCTTGTCCAAAAAATTTGAATTTGAAACCTTAAGAATATTTCTCATTTAATATTTCAAATTATCTACCGTATCCAAAAGATAATAAAGTATAAATTCCTTTGAAAATACAAACATAAATATAGGAACCATTGTTACTAATTCGAAAATTTAAATTTCGAATTGTTTAAATTCACCTCATCTTATAAAGCCACATAACCATTATCTATCAAAACAAATTTAACTTATATACTATGTAACATTAAAGTTCAATTTTGATTAACAATAAAACGTGTACATTCGACAGAATAACTCCAGTAAGCGCAACCAAACAGCTGACGATCAGCTGTAGCAACTACCTGTTATTCTTTTATATTTTTTTCAGAGCGCACGTGTTTTTCGCGATATAAAAGGAAAGTACGAAATGGACATTAAACTGAGGACTAAAATTCAACTCTATTTTTAAATAGAGAGAGATTATTTTTCAGTAAGTTTTTTTTAAAATTATTCTTTAAGCAATTGTAAAGAGTTTGGTTGTGCAAAGAGGTTTTTGTTTTTTTTTTCGTCGCGATCAGCTGACGCGATGCAAAATGGTAAAAGTATGAAAGGTTCGGTTTCTATTTGGGAATATGAATATTTTCGAAGTCAGCTGATTTGCTTGACAAAGCGAGAAATGAATGCGAGCCAATCTCCTAGTGTAGCTTTTGACGAATATTTTAAGCTAAGTCTGATCTGAGTCTCTAACAGGTTAGCCCGCTACCATCTTAGACTGCATCATCACTTGACACCGCGGCCAGCATAAGCACGAGATAAAAATTATATCCCTAAATTATATCCCCTGACAAACTTATAAAGAACAATAAGACAAAATTATATCCCCTGACCTAAAGCACGGGAATATGGAATAGGAGAAAATTTCCCCGTTTATTATTTTGAAATTATTTCCAAACAATAAACATGCTCGGAAAGTTGATAAAGCTGTGGGAGAAATTAATAGTTTATCTTTTCCTCGGGCAGGAAAATGTGATAAAGACTAAGACACCGGTATCTTTGCATCGTTGGAGTCTCACACAAGACTGAGGTGTATTTTTCTTTCTTTAGCCGATAACTAGCATATATTTATTATTTGACGGCCAATTAGCGCAGTGGGCAGCGACCCTACTTCTGAGTCCAAGGCCGTGGATTCGATTCCCACAACGAGAAAATGTTTATGTGATGAACATGAATGTTTTTCAGTGTCTGGGTGTTTATATGTATATGAATGAATGAGTGAATACACTTTTATTGTACACCAAAGAAAAAAAGTAAGATATAAACACATATCAAGAGAGTACAATTTGGTGGCCTTATCGCTAGATAGAAAAGATAATAATAATAGAAGGTATATTATAAGTATTAATATATATTTCTCATAAAAATTATTCATCAGTTACATCAGTACCCATAACACAAGCTACGCTTACTTTGGGACTAGATGGCGGTGTGTGTATTGTCGTAGTATATTTATTTATTTTTAATTAACGTGTCCACTAACTTTCCGTTTATTTTTACACATATATTATTTGCATATTATTTCCACATGTGCGCCAGTGCTCTGAGAGTTGATAAAGTGTATATGCTAGCCGTGCTGCTTTCAGCGCCACAGAAGCGTATCGAATTCAATTCGAGGTTTTTTATCACAATACCCACCGACACAATGTCATGAAATGTTCATGAATCAATGTCGGTCGGCTGTGAATCATACCTAATCTTGCATGAGACGTCACAACGGGCGAGCGTTTTCGCGAGAAATACCTAATATATACCACCTAAAACATTCTGTAAAAAACAAACCAAGTCTCGATGGAGCTGTTGTGGGCTCTTCTTAGAGCAGGGCTCGTTTGGAACCCTCGTAGCTTTAGGTTTAAGTGAACGAATGCAGTTAACACCATCACTAACATTAGTGTAACATGTTAAATGTATGAACGCTTCATAAGTGCCTGTAATAAGGTCTACAAGAATAAAACATTTTTGAATTTGAATTTGCTGCTTGTTTATCTCGTAAAAGTAATGAAATCTAGATAAAGCCGTGCCAAGTTCCTTACTGCGATTTAACCTCACGATCTCAAATCTTTTGTTTTTCATGATGGTGTTTCGGTGGCATTCGTAAAATTTCGCTATAGTAGCACGTGGCGCCACCGTTTCCGTTCGGAAGAGCGGCGACCAGAAGTGCGACAACACCTTAATGAAAGAAGTTAATAGTTCTCTAATAGTTTGGTTGAGCTCGTGTGTTTTCTAATCAGGGTCACCAGGTACTACAGATCTTCGATTATTCTAGTTTTTATAGTTTTCTCTTTATGTGGCCATTAAAACCTAACTCTGTACCAAAATGTTTGCTCTCTGAGTTTATCAGAAGTTCTATTTAGATGATCATGAGTGAGTGTCATAAATGCGAAACTTTGCTTTCGCTTAACTTCGGAACTAAAAGACCTACAGACTTGAAATAATGGGTTTTAAGTATGTAATTATAGATTACTGGATGACGAAAATTTCGGCGATGTGGTTTTATCCAGAGGTGCTCAAAAAGGGTCTGAAAATGCGGCGAAATGGTTCCAGTGCGGGACATATAGTTTACGTCATACGTCAAGAAAACGATTAATTTATCGTAGGGCAGTTTTTAGAAATAAGTAATCATAACTATTGATACTCTATTAGATCACATCAATGATAGGTATGACCTAACAGAAAATTCTTCTAACATAAAATAGCATTGTAAAAGCCTAAATGTCAATCGAAATTGGTTCAGCTTTTTGTTTGTCCATTTTTTAACATTTCAAGTTTAGCCGCCAGCTGTTTACAGCGCGGTCGGTCAAAAACTGCATAGCAACTGGGAAAAGGTAAAAAAAAGTTAAAATTCTTTTATCATAATACAACAAGCTGAATTGAACTTTAACACCTCGGCATAAAGTTTATAATTGAGTGAATTTAGAGTTAAGTTAAAAATTCCTTAGTTTCAATAAAACGAGTTGAATTGAACTTTGAAACCTAGGCGATAAGGTTGATAATTTTGCAAGTTCTGAATTCAATTTAGAACAGCTGATCGTCAGCTGTCGCATAACAGAAGTACAGGGTTTGGCGACCTTTAAAGCACGAATGTTATAATATGATGATCTTTTGAGTCTGATGTCTTAGGTTCCATTCCCAGTTCAATTCGATGACCCTCAGTTTAGGAATTTCATCATCAGCACCATTCTCGTAATATTAATGTCATACAGCTCCTTAGGAGAGAGGGATGTAGAGATTAGACGCACCACGCTGCTCAAAACCAGGCTGCACGATTATTATGAAGTGAAAAATAACGGAAATTTACGTTCTTTCAGGTACCATGCTACACAACATGCTACACAACAACATGCTATTTTAACATGGCTAGCTGGGTTTTAACTATTATTTAATAATGCACTCCACCGATTTCCTAACTTAAATACAGTTCTCAGAAGTTTTAACAAAACCATCCAATACCAACCGAAACCTAACAAATCTTGGTACGAAACGACAGTCAAATCCGTGATCGTCGGACCTCGTGATCGTAGTTACCAACGAATCGACAAACGAGGCAGAGGTTTCAAATACCGCAATTCTAGTCTGCATATCGTTTTAGAATTTACAGCAATTAGATACTCAAAAATGATTGAATAAACAAACAAAGCTTTTATGTACAAATGAATCAAAATTTATGATAAATACAAATACAATCAGCAAACCAAGTAGTAGCAAGTATTTATTATATTTAAAGAACCAAATAAATTAAAAGGAGAGAGATCCCATAGATAAATAAATACTTCGACAATACACACGTCACACACATCGCCATCTAGCCCCAAAGTAAGCGTAGCTTGTGTTATGGGTACTAAGATGACTGATGAATATTTTTATTAATATACTTATAATATACATATAAACACCCAGACACTGAAAACATTCATGTTCTTCACACATTTTCCAGTTGTGGGAATAGAACCCACGACCTTGGACTCAGAAAGCAGGGACGCCGGTCGCTGCCCATTTGTCTTATTTAAAATACTTTGAATTCTAGGTAAGCTACGTTGACCCAAGTCAAAAAATAGATGGGTGCCCGTCTTTAGAAATTTGAAAGATAATTTAGTATCCATCAGTCTAAGCTCATATCACTTACAATAGTAATTCTTAAAGGAAGAATCGAAATCGCATTGTTAGTGGAGTTGTATGCAAAATGTTAACAAGAAAACTTCTGTAATTTTCTATTGAATATTACATAATGAATCAATGGCATCACTTTATGTATACAGTATCGACTACCGTTAAACCTTAAGTGAGGGGTTTTCTACTGTCCGCTTAGGAAATCTGTCCTCAATCTTCAATAATATTCATCAGATCTACACCAAATTTGGACAAAACTAAACTGATATTATGACCTCAGTTCAAATTTCATTAGACTTTAAACACTGTCATCCCCTCTACCAAAGGAACTGAGCTGTGTTCAAGGATAAAAAATATCCTATGTCCTACCTTGTAGTATGAAACTAAATTGTGGAAAGTTTTATTTGAATTCATTCAGTAAGTTTAGAGTAAGCGCAGCCCAGATACGCAGATAGACATAAATGAAAAAAAAAACAGTTTTGCATTCAGTATCGGTTATAGAATAAACTCAAAAGCTATTTTTTTAACTATCTTGCACTTGTGAATGCACATAATTTGACCCATGAGAGTTTAATTATTATGCCATTAAATTTATTGCACTGAGGAAAATATTGATGATATATAAAAATTATGTATTAATAGTAGCTTTTGTGTTCTAATATTTAATTAAATTGCTGGATTAGAATATTAGATTTAATTAGATAAATAGAAACATCAGTACCTATTTCAGTATTAACTCTTATTCAAAGAAATATTTTTATCGTCAAAGGTATTCATCCCTACTTAATATTATAAATGTAAATGTAAGTTTGTTTGTTACGCTTTCACGCAAAAACTGCTTAACCAATCCTCATGAAACTTTGTACACATATTCTTGGAAGTGTTATAGGATACTTCTTATCCCGACATTAAGCTCGGTTCCTTTGGGAGAGGGGATGAAAGTGTTTGACGATACATCGTAACGCCGACAAATTATAACCGGTTTACATAATTATTTTTGTACTATAGAGGTTATAATTTGTGTTTAATTTTGCTCAAACTGTGTAGATCTGATGAATGTGGTTAGATATAGAGGACAGAACTCCTCAGCGGACAGTAGCAAACCCCTCATTTAGCGATACTGAATACTTCAAATTTTTTTAGAACTACGTCTAAATTTAATGCCACATCAATAAACAAAATCGAACCCAGACAAAGTCGCGGGCAACAGCTAGTTAATATTTTAAATCATTCCAATCTGACATTTAATTTTCGAAGTTATTGCAAGTTACAATAATTTAAGGATGTGCTCCCTCAATTCTTTTTACACCAATTTCAGAACAACCCACATTAAACTACAGAAAATGGAAGTCAACACAATGCAAACAGTTTCACAGCCTTATCACTACTCCACATAGCTATTCCTTTCAGGCATGAGTTACAGCACCAGAAGAGATAGAAAGTTGCTTTAATTGCTGGTGGGCTGCAGAAGGTGTTTGTTTCTTGGCTTTTATTTTTTTAGCAGAGCAGACTAAAACTCACATGTTGTGTTTTACATTTTCAGCTTAATCAGATGATGATGCCTATACTGCCTCATACTGCCTCTGGTCTCATGTTAATGACAAAATAGAGATTACATAGTCATGGATATACAGATTGTGTCAGCATTGTGTTTGTCTGTCACAAAATTCTCAGTACCAACCTAACCTAATGATGAAAAGTTTGACCAACCCTGTGCCTGCGAGAGCTGAGTCAATAATATCGCAAACTTTTAACTAATATTGATAGAAAGAACTAATATACTGACAATAGAGAGACCAGTTTATGAAAATTAGTATCATGCTGCATTCATGTTGATTTTCTTTTGAGAGTGCTTGATAAGTTTTCAACCCATTTGGGCTTATATTTTAGTATAATATAGTGGTACTCTTAGAGATACAGTTTTTGCTGCCATTTAAGGATTAACAGTCTATCTCATACAAACAGAATTTTTCGAATAAGACTTGTTCCTGATCCTTTTGTTGAACATTATAAACTCTTTACTGTTTTTGATTTCAAGCATAGATTGTTTACAATATCTTTGCTTATGGAGTTTAAAATATTACAGAGAAATTGTAATAATATAATACGTACAACCTGTACCTGTAGCGCCGGTCCTTGCGCCTCTAATGTGTGGAATATAGGTTATGCTAACAAAATAAGGTGTACATATTAGTCTTGTTAGAATGCACTGTTTGCACGCTCAGCGCACAATTAGTAGCACTTACCTGGCATTGCGCTGCCATTCTGCCCCATTTCCTGCAGGAACGATGCACAAACTATCACGAGCAGTCTCATAGATTCGACACACAAACAAAAAGATTATTACACCAAATTGAGGCTAAATAGCATCCGTTTACACATGACTCACTAAACTGACCTCTGAACCTCACTAACACGCGTTTTCATTTATTACATGCGTTTAGTTTCATGTTTTCATAAATGAAATTCATTCAATCATTTTTAATGTAAAGTTCTAATTTGAATCTGGTTAGTGATAAATTATTTACTAAGTTATGTAAATAAGAATAGTTTACGTATGTCACAGAATACGTACGATATGTGGCTATTGTATAATTATTTATAAACTGAATTCTAATCACTTGTTTTCTAGCATTTACAAAAAAAATACCACATACCAATGAACATTGGCCAATTGCATTTCGCAAATCGCTAATCAAAATTTGACATTTGGAATAACAGACTAAGTTGGAATTGTCAAAGGACCCATTGAAATTGCATTCTATTCATTTAGATCGTTTTAGTTCAATTTGTATTATGTAAAATCGATGATCTTTTCAATGCTAAGGAACTATATTATTATAACTAAATAGTGACACTAAAAACTATTTTCCGTTTTTAATTTGGATATTAAGTTACGAGTTATAGAGTATATAACTCTCTTATGAAAACGAATTGGTTTAGTTACAGGTAAATGTAGATACACCCCGTGTTTATCTAATTATTAAAAAAATGCTGAAATCGGTATTAAAATAGTAAAGTACCTACGATCCATTCTTCCGTCACGTCCATCTTTTAATAAGATAGGAGACATATCTAAGTGGATGAACTGTACCGATTTTATCTTCCGTTTCGTTATTCGTCGGTTATTGCTCTTCTACATGCCAATGTCATAATAGCTTTATTGATGCGTAGTATATTATTAACCTGTGGGTTTGTTGTTTTGAATGTTTTGACAGTTTGCTTTCCGAGTTTCCGTTGTATTTGTTGTTTGAATCTATGAATTATTGCGGCCGAGTTTAATTATTTATTGTTAAAGCTAAAAACATGGCAAATAAAAGCGTTAACAAAAAGCAAAAGCTTCTTTTGCGTAAAGTCGAACTAATGAACGAACTGAAATACTACGAGGCGAGAATCCAAGATGCACTCGCCAGCCACAAGGGTTCCAGTTGCTATGAAGACGACAGGTATAATTCTGTAAACAACATAACTTGTTAGAAAGACTACTTACAGTGCAAATTCAATATTCAAAATTCATTTATTTCAAGTAGGCCTAATTAATAAGCACTTATGAAACGTCAACCCTTTTTGTAGTGACTCTACCACCGGTTCGGAAGGCAGATTCCACTGAGAAGAGACGGCAAGAAATTCAGCAGATTGCTCTTTTCCGACATTATTTTAAAGTTTGGGAGCGGAGTGGCCTGCTTCCAAGCAGCCTTGTCGTTTAGGAATTCATCAATCGTGCAGTAACCACGATTTATTAAATGTGTTTTAATATATTGTTTAAACTTAGGTAAAGGTAGATCTAATATTACCTTCGGTATCATGTTATAAAAGCATATACCCATCCCCACAAAGGCTTTCTTTACTTTTCTCAGAATTTTATTGTCAGTTTCTAGTTAGGCGACTGTTTATATCGACTTTTTGTATATAATTACTTATGTTTTGTTTAATAAAGATAATATTATTATAAATATATTGCAAGGCTACTGTACATATACCTATTTCTTTTCTTGCTACGTAACTAACGTCATTTAATAATTAATGATATGGATCCAGGTCTGATAGCGTCCCCTGATAAAAGCAGCTTGGTGAAGAAATTTCTCATTCCTAGAGAATACTAATCGGCTATAATAAATAAATAAATATACTACAATAATACACACACCGCCATCTAGCCCCAACGTAAGCGTAGCTTGTGTTTTGGGTACTAAGACGGCTGATGAATATTTTTATGAATAATATACATAAATACTTAGAATTTACATATAAACACCCAGACACTGACCAACATTCATGCTCATCACACAAACATTTTCCAGTTGTGGGAATCGAACCCACGGCCCTGGGCTCAGAAAGCAGGTTTGCTGCAAACTGTGCCAATCGGCTGTCAACAATAATGATTAATGTCCCACTATCAAAAGATGTCTGTCTTCATCATATTAACCTATTACCGGCCCATTACAGGGTACAATCCTCCCACAGTAAGAAGGGTTTAGGCTGTAGTCCACCAACCTGGCCCAGTGCGGTTTGGCGGTATCCACACACATTTAAGAACATTATGGAGAACTTCTAGGCATGCAGGTTTCCTCATGATGCTTTCCTCCACTGTAGAAGCAAGTGATTATTGTAAAACATACATAACTTTGATGAGTTGCATGCTTATCAAACTTGGTCCCCCAAAAGAGAAGCCTAAGTCCTAACCGCTGGGCTATCACTACACTACACTAGCTACACTACACAACCATATAAGGATTCCACTAGTTTGGGTATTTACAATTTTATTATTTAAAGTTAAATGGTAGCACAGTATGATAATGCCTACTGTATAGTTTAATGAAAAAAAAAACGTGTGCGTACTCATGTACACATGTTAGGAGTAATATTTCTTTGGTGTGACAAGATAAAAAACTTTTCAAAAATTGTATCTTACACCTTATTCTACGTTTGTAGAGAAAACGACACTAACAATAGTAAAAAGGTATTTTTTGAATTATTGAAAGTCAACTGTCAAACCTTTTTTAGAAAAACTAAAATGTTGACTATAGCTAGTTTCATGATGTCAGTTTTTTGTGACACTCACCATTTTTCCTGGTGTGCTAAAAGAAGTATAACTTCAAAAAATTGAATTGGTTATTTGCTTGGTACATTTTCAGTTCAGACTCTGAGATAGAGTTTACGATCAATGCTGGCATCTCTATAACGGAGTTGAGGCTCCAGAAATCCCAGCTTCAGACTTGCTTGCGTGCAACGCAGGAACTTACCGGAGTCACTATCCTACAGTCAGAAGTCAATGTTTTAGTGAATGCGCCTACTTTTGAAGGGTATGCATGACTATTGCTATTTGCCATTAGATTGTAAAAGACTATGACGCCCTAGGAACAACTTACAGGAAAATTTTAAGTCCTTTTGTTTTATTCAATTAGGCACATAAAAGACACTTTTATGCACATACCTATTTGATAACTTCCCTGGCACAGTAGAATTTTGGATAAATTTTTGTTTTATAAGACAGAAATAAGGACATCAAATTATCAGCATAACATTTTTGTTTTTTTTTATACTAGACAGGCTATGCGCTTGACAACATGCTTGATATAAAGCAATGATGCAGTTTAAGTTGGGGCGTGCTCGCCTAGGAAATGCCTATTCACTCTTACCTTGAAGGCATTAAGGTTGTATGAATTGGGAAACACTGAGGCCAAAGCGTGTGTTCCTCTCAGAAACGTAAATGAAAAGCCTGTATGTCAACCATATAAGCATGCCACTGGTATATTATAAATAACAAAATGTTTTAGTTTCTTTTTTTCAGTCACCCCGGCTGTAAACTCACCTCAGTATGCAATCAATGATATATTAGGGGTATTTATCATGAGCATTGTACAGGTACAATCATGCTTGGTGGCGCACCTAGCTCGGTAAGGTGGTAGCTAGCCCCACTGAAGCCTGCCACCGGACCAGACCAGAGAAAATTCGGTGATTTCTAATCATGTGGGAGATCAAAATTCAATAAATTCAAAATTCATTTAGCTTAAGTTGGCCTACACTTTTGAAATGTCAAGTATGTCTGTGTGTAGTGACTCTACCACCGGTTCGGAAGGCAGATTCTACCGAGAAGAAGCCGGCGAGAAACTCAGCAGTTGCTCTTTTCCAACATCACAAGTTAACATTTTACATTTTAACATTCATTTTTCTATCTTGTGAGAGATGAAAGCGGAGCCTTGCAACCTTGTCATTAAGAAATTCATCAATTGTATAATAACATCGCTGTAATTTATGTGTTTTAACATATTCTTTAAATTTATGCATTGGTAGGTCCAAAATTACCTTAGGAATCATATTATATAGACATCTGTACCTTCCGCAGACGATATGCAGATGCCACTAATTTATGACACTACCACCAAACACTTATAGGCCACCAAGCTCAACAAACCAACTAGTACCAAAAATAACAGAATTTCTCCCATTCCAGTGAAGCACCCATAACTGAGGAGGGCTTGTGGAGGGAAGTGATGGCCGAGTGCAAGATAGACCTGGTGCCCTTCTCTGTCACCTTCTACACCCACCAGCCGGTGAGTGGCATGATGCACTTTGAGTAGCGCAACTTAGATTGAGTGCAGTGGCGTGCACTTCACATACAAAAGCGCTGCCTACCTTAACATTTTCATATGACTGGCAACAGTGCAGGATTTTGTCAGTTTATGACATTTTAATGGTCTATGCTTACATTGGTCCAAACTCCTGTGCACGCCACTGATTGAGTGTATATGTCTATTTGAAATCATCATTATATATATAATTCCAAAATTTCTTTATTCATGTAGGCCTATCACAGGCACTTGTGAAGCGTTCATACATATATGTTTACATAATTGTAAGGGGATGGTGATAACTTCGTTCGCCAACTTAAACCTAAAGCTACGAGGGTTCCAAACGCGCCCTGCTCTAAGAAGAACCCACAACGAACTTAGCCGGGTAATTATTATTTTTTTGTTGTCACCATCTCTCAGTAAATTTATATTTCGCAATGAAGTAAGAGCAATTCACACCCAAGCTTTTTTTATTGTTTAAGTAAGCTTTCGTTTTATATAAACTTTGAAATTATGGAGAGACATCTCAAAGATTTCATTTGGTAATTTGTTATAAAATAATATACAATTGCCCTTGAATGAATTTGCAATTTTGTGTAGCCTAGTATACATATTGTATGTCTCGTAAAGGAGATCTTTTTTTCATTCATGCAATCTTCTTTTGATATGCATACGAAAAATCTAAATTTTAAGTAGGTCTAATATAAGCACGTTTGAAACGTCAAGTCAGTCTGTTTGTGGTGACTCTACCACCGGTTCGGGAGGCAGATTCTACCGAGAAGAAGCCGGCAAGAAACTCAGCAGTTGCTCTTTTCCAACATCAACAATTTATGATTTACATTTTAAAATTAATTTTTCTATCTTGCGAGAGATGAGAGCGGAGCCTGCTTCCGAGTAGCCTTGTCGTTAAGAAATTCATCAATCGTATAGTAACCAAGATTCACGAAACATGTTTAAACACATTGTTTAAGCTTACGCATCGGCAGGTCCGAAATTGCCTTGGGAATAATATTTATAAGCAAATATTCAATCCCACAAATGACTTTTGCACCTCTCGCGAACGATATATCCGTAACAACCTGCTTAATCATATATCTCCGACTGTCCCGCGCCGGTACACCAGAAGTTGCAAATCCACAATTTTCTTTCATACAGCATTTAAAAAATCCCATCTCGGAAAACGAGCGTCCATTATACGTATTTGTGCGAAATACAACGAGTTGTCTAAAAAGATACCTGGCCTCGATATCTTCCATGACTCACCCACAGCTTTTAGAACAAAACTCACCGAACACTTATCGGTGAGTTTTTGCCCAAATAAGTTTGACGCTTTGTCAATGCTATGCGCACTTGTCATTGACGTGCATATCGGTCCGTGTGTTTGTGTGTGTGCTTTGTTTTAAAAACGTGTAATATGCTTGTTGTTAGGGCTATAAATCTGGGAATTTTCGGAATTTTCTTCAGTGTAACCTAGACGGTAGGAGGTTTCAAAGTGTACCACCTTACCGAGCAAGGTGTTCCACCAAGTGCTAACTTGTGGTGCAATGTCAGGGTGGCCGCCCCGCCAGCTACCGCGGGCTCCACGTCATGCCCATTAAACTGGTGCACGAACGCGAGCTGGCCCGCTCCGTGCTGGCGACGCTCACGGCGCCCAGCGACGCGCTCGAGGTAACCCTTCGTTTAAGTTTGGTGTAATAAAATTGGCCTATTTTATAATTTTTATTAGTGATCTAAAATACTAACTAGAAACCGGAGCCGAGAAGTCAATTATTGCTAAAAATTTAATTTTACTCCGCTTGCACATGTTATAAAGTACGATTTAATGTGTTACCGCATTTGACCAATCCAAACCTATTTTATAATTTTTATTAGTATTTTTAGCTACACTTGGAGGAATTATCAATTTTATAAATTTAAAATTTATAATTTGATTTTAAATTTATACGTGTAGGTAAAAACACTAATAAAAATTATAAAACAAGCAATGTGTCATCTCTTGTTTCAAACGTGTCTCATTGTAATATGGACCTTTGAAAAAGTAGATCGAAACTGCAACGTTTCCTACTAGATGACGCTATAGTCGCCATAAGACTGATGTGAAAGGCATATACTAAATCCGGCATCGACGGTAGGAGAGACGTAGCTTAATTGGTGAAAGCGCTCAGGCCGCGATTGTCCGAGAGTCGCAGGTTCAAATCCTGTCGGTTCCGAATTTTTTTTATATGCAATTTAAAATTTATAAAATTGATAATTCCTCTAAGTGAAGGTAAAAACACTAATCAAAATTATAAAATAGGTTTGGATTGGTCAAATGCGGTAACACATTAAATCGTACTTTATAACATGTGCAAGCGGAGTAAAATTAAATTTTTAGCAATAATTGACTTCTCGGCTCCGGTTTCTAGTTAGTATTTTTGATCATAAGGCAACCAAAAAAACCGTGTGAGAAGTCACGGGACGCCAGGCGGATGTAAAACATCGAAATTGTTTTCTGTAAGTTATTGCATATTGAAAAGATAAATAATTACAAATTTGTTACACAAATAAAAAAACTACAACCGAATGGATATACACTCCTTTTGGTAAGTTGGTTAATAACATTTTTTTTTTGTCAAGACGTGTGTTCTTTAGGGAAATAATAATTAAAAAAATAATATTAATTTTTATTGTTACATACGCAATACAAAAATTCAATCGTATAGCGTGGCGATGCGTCACCACGCCAACAATCAGGTTTACCCGCCTATAGATGTTTCACATCAAACTCCTTTTTTGTGTGGTTTTTTTTTTGATGCAAAGAGTAAACACAATGTCGGTAACTCTGGTTTTTCCACATTTCTGATTTCATCGCGTAGAGATACTCCGAACATAGCTCTCGCCAGTCCCCGCTGGGTGACTCTCGAGCCTTCTTATGACGACGAATGTGTGTTAAATTCTGAAACATGGGCGTTAACTGTGGGCCTCAATCCTTATACTCCACACCAAACAGATCTTCGGCAATGTACTGTACAACGACACGGTTTCGGAGCGAAATGTTTCAGTAATTTTATAAAGTGGGTAAATAATTAAACATTTCATTGATAACCAATGTTTATGACATGGAATTGGTGGGTATTTTGATATAAATACGACTGTATTATCCATATACTCCAGTCCTACATGGACTCCAACGATGCAAAGATACCTCCCGGTGTCTTAGTCGTTTAGCGGAAACGTGCGTAGAGGGTACATTGCCGAGAATCCGTTTGGTGTGGAGTATACGGATTGAAGAAATTATAAATTACAAAATACAGATTCTCCTGCTGTTCGCGGAGTATAGTAAAATAAGCTTAATTTTCATAATTGACGGCCGAGTGGCGCAGTGGGCAGCGACCCTGCTCTCTGAGTCCAAGGTCGTGGGCTCGATTCCCACTACTGAAAAATGTTTGTGTGATGAACGTGAATGTTTTTCAATATCTGGGTGTTTATATGTATATTAAAAATACAAAATATTCATCAGTTATCTCAGTTACCATAACACAAGCTACGCTTACTTTGGGGCTAGATGGCGATGTGTATTGTCGTAGTATATTTATATTACAGTGCAATGTTTATATATGAGTAGGACATGTAGACGTGACGTGTGTGTCGGCAGGTGCTGCACGGCTACGCGCATGCGCACCGCGCGCGCCGCACGTCGCTGGCGCGGCTGGCCGACGCGTACGCACACGCACTGCACATGGAGGCCTCGGTGACTGCACACACACACACACACACACGATCACTATTAACTTCAAAATTTTCCACGTAGGCCTATCACAGGCACTTGTGAAGCGTTCATACATATACGTTTACATAATTGTAACGGGATGGTGATAACTTGGTTCGCCAACTTAAACCTAAAGCTACGAGGGTTCCAAACGCGCCCTGCTCTAAGAAGAATCCGCAACAAACTTAGCCGTATAAATTTTATTTTTTTGTTATCACCATCTCACAGTAAATGTATGTAGCTATGAAGCTAGAGCAATTCACACCCAAGCTTTTGTATCGTTTAAATAATCCTTAATGTTATAATAGGATTTTTCTGTAAGCTTACGTTTTATATAAACTTTGAACTTATTGAGAGACAACTCAAAGATTTCATTCGCCCTTGAATGAATTTGAAATTTTGTGTAGCCTAATAAACTGCATTTTATTATTATACAAAATTTATTATAGTTCATATAAAAAACGTCTGTGTAAACGCGTTAGAAGTTTATTTTCAATAATTTTATCTTTCGCCTTATTCTGCGTCTGTAGAGAAAACGCCACTAAGAGTATACAAAAGGTATTTAATACATTGAAAGTTTTTTTATAACGCATTATCTAGTTATCTCACTATCAGACAACCAAATTTTTACTGAACAATGAAAATTTAAATTATTTGACACTTATTATCGTACTGAAGTGTACACTGTCAAACCTTGTGGCTAACTTCAGGGTGTTAGTTTTTTGTGCCGGTGCGCGCGCGCATCTTAAAAATTTACTCTCAAAAATTTTCCCTAACGTGCCAATAGAAGTATAACTTCAAAAATATATATGACGACCGACTGGCTCAGTGGGCAGCGACCTTAAGTTGGTTCGATTACCACAATCGGAAAATGTTTTTGTGATGAACACGAGTGTTTTTCAGTGTCTGGGTGTTTATCTGTATATTACAAGTATTTATGTATTATATTCATAAAAAATATGCATCAGCTATCTCAGTACCCATAACACAAGCTACGCTTACTTTGGGACTAGATGGCGATGTGTGTATTGTCGTAGTATATTTATTTATTTATTATCCGAGGTAAACAAAAAACTGGCTGAAGGACAGCAGCTAATAGATCATTTATCTCTTTCCAGCCGGAGGGTGGTTACGTGCTCAAATGCGCCGACCTGCTGCAAGCGTCGTGGACTTTACAGAACAAGTGGTCACCGGTCGCACCTTTCGTCCACAAAATGTCCTTCGAACTTGAATATATGGGTGTGTATTGTTGACAATTCATCATGTATTTTTTTCAATTTCAAATTTTAATTTTTAGCTCTCAATTAAAATAATATTATTTTACTTTACTCGCTTGGACTGCCTCTTTATTCATAAAAAAATTACTTTTTCATGTAAACTGTATAATGATGTTGGAAAAGAGCAATCTGCAGAGTTTCTTGCCGGCTCTTCTCAGTGGAATCTGCCTTCCAAACTGGTGGCAGAGTCACTACAAACAGACTGACATGACGTTTCAAATGTGATTATACCTACTTGAAATAAATGAATTTTGATTTGGAATTTCTTTGCGCTCAGCAGTGGGGCGTTATTATTGAAGTTATAATGGACCTTATGCGGATAAAAAAATTTAATTGAAACCGTCCATTTAATTTCAGATGAGTCATACGTGAAAACAATAACTCAAGCCCACAAGCAACTGTGTGACCCGTCATTAGACACAGACGATAGAACCCTCCTCCTCGCCAAAATCATAGACACGTGTCTAGATGCGCGCAGACAAATAGGTCCGTCTAACATAGACTCGGACGTGGACAGCCAAAACTCAAAGAGACAAACTTCGGACCAAGAAATGGATATGCCAGTTACTGCATCTGAGATAATGGGCCCACCTAAATCTTTTCCAAAGAAAACTAAACTTAAGGGCAAAGAAAATATCGCAGTGACCAATGAAAGAAAGAAAGAAAATGATGCCATTGGTAAAACAGAAGTAGCAACTAAAAAGGCTGAAAAGGGTGCGTTAAATGCTAATTCCAAAAACACGATTGATAAACATAGTGACAAAATCGATATTAGTGAAACTACTAACTTAAAAAACAGTAACAAAGAGGAAACAGCAAAGTTGCCTAAAACTAAAACTGAAAATGTTAATAAAGGTAATAAAAAAACTAAAAATATCCAAAAATCGAAGGATAATGAAATTACTAAGACTACTGACGCCATCAAAACAAAAGTTACCTTGCAAGCCAAAAGTAATTCCGAGAGCACTAAAAACGATGATAAACCAACTGAAAATAATTCTGTCCCTGCCAAAAATGATAGTAAAAATTTAGAGATTACGGAAAATAAAAAAAATCCAGAAAAAAAGTTAAAATCAAAAGAGAGAAAAGGTAACGTTGCATCTCAAATTATATCTACTGAAAAAGAAAACAACAATGTTAACGTAGAGCAAGAAAATGTTGCGATGCAAAATAAAAACATACAGCCTAAAGCTTTGAAAAATCGTAAAACTAAGCCTAGCGTAGATGAAGATGAACCGAAAAGCAAAAAGCCAAAAACTACAGTAGCAGAAACCAACATTAACATGGTGGAAAACTCAGTAAATATAAAAACAACTGACATGGCAGCCCCCAAAAGTAAAGAAAAGATTGTGAAAGAAAAACTAACAACAGAAAGCACTAAAAATATAGTTAAAGCTTCTAAACTTGCTAAAAAACCTGAGACAGTTACTACAAATCAACAAGCTAAAACATCAAATGAAGGAAATAAACAAAACGTAGAGAAAGACAAGCAAATAGTTGATAACAACCCTAAAAGTGCTAAGAAACAAAGTGACCAAACTGAAATTAATAATGATTTAAAAACAAATAGAAATAACAAAAACATTCCAAACAAAGTAAGTTTAACTAAATCCTCTAACACTACTAATACAAAGAAGAATGCAGTTCAAAAATCTACTAATATGCCGACACTGTCTGAACGTTTTTCATCCAAAAATAAAATCGCACCACCCAGCGATGTAGCAGAATTTAATAAACACACTTTTTCACAAGATAGCAACATCAATAACGAAGTAGCACAAAAAATTCAAACATCCACCAATTTAATCAAAACCAATGTTAAATCTAGTGAGAATGAAAATAAAATTAATATTGAATTAAATCTAAAATCAAATAACGTATTAACAAGTAAACTAAATAGTAAAAACAAACAATTAAATAAAAATCAAAAAACAGACATAAACGTTGAAAATACCATTGAATTAAATAAAAATAATATTCCCAAAAATGTAAATGTAAAAACAGATAAAAAATCTAAAACTAAATTAATTAATAATCAAAAACCGAGAAAGTCGCTGGGCGGTGTAAAGAAAGTTGTCACCAAAAACAATATGAACGTCGAAAATAAGATAAAATCAAAGATACCGCAGAAGAGATTGTCGATATCCAAAAACGGGAACAATCCTCTGAGAATAAGCCCGAGTAAGTTTTAAGATAGAGTTATACTTGTAACACGCCACGCGACGCTTATCTCTATAGCCTTGCTTTGTATCAACTTTCCGTGGCTTGAATCACACTATAAACATGAGACGCTACGTCATTGTAGTTACTTCTGTCGCGTGGCGTGCTGTAAGTATGTTTCTGCATTAGTTTAAATAAGGATTTTTTTTATTTCTAACCTATTATTAATAGTTTATTTATTTACAACTGTATTCTTTAAATGCAAAATAACTGTTTATTTTGGTCATATCACACGACGTGGAAACGAGAGCATTGAAAAGTTGATTGAGGTTGATCAACTTATAGAAACTGGTGCCCGTACCTTACATAAGCCATTGAGAGGTAAATTAAAAGATGTTAAAATAATGACAGCTTTTAGCCAATATATATTTGAAAATTTCATGTATGCTAAACAAAAATATATCTTAATTTAAGAGAAAATGTGACTGCAATAATTTGAACATTAGAAGCAAAAACAAACTTGCAGTGCAATATACTAGACTACATAAAATAAGTAATTCATTTAAAGGAAATTGTATACAATTTTACAATAAACTGATAATTTAGTGGATATCTTGGAGATGTGTCTGAAAAAGTTTGTGTTAAAAGTAAGCTTATAGAAAAGTCCTATTATAGTATTAAGGACTACATCAACGATAAAAATGCTTGGGTGTAAATTATTGCTCTAACCAGTTTGCTTCTTTAATAATTTTAAGTGACAATGTGAGATGGTGATAACAAAAAAAAAACAACCTGCTAAGTTTGTTGTAGGCTTCTTCTTAGACCAGAGCTCGTTAGGAACCCTCATAGCTTTAGTTATAAGTTGACGAATTCAGTTATCGCCATCAACCCACTTCTATGTCATATTTTACATATAATGTACGCATCAAAACTGCCATCTATGTGCCTATTTGAATAAAGAAATATTTGACTTTGACTTTGACTTAAGACAATAAATGGCCAAAGACAGGACCCGATGGAGAGAGATCATATATAACAAGATTACTCGCCATAGCCTGATAACTATCTTCAGTCATGAGGGACCGACTAAAGAGAGATAGATTCATTCAGTACAGTTTAAAGGAAATAAATCGTGATTGCTGCTTTAGTAAACACTGTGTATTCGTCATGATGACAGTAACCAAGAATCGCTAAAATATTGTATTTATCTAATGATATGTGATTCATTTATTACGAAAAAAGTTTTTGAAGTTATACTTCTTTTGGCGCTTTAGGGAAACTGGGAACTACTTTAGGGAAGAATGGTGAGAGTAAATTTGTACGATGCGCGCGCACACCGTCACAAAAAACCGACACCATGAAGCTAGCTATAGGCAACATTTAAGTTTTTCTAAAAAGGGTTTGACAGTTGACTTTCAATAATTCAAACAATACCTTTTATCTATTGTTAGTTTCCTTTTTACTACAAACGTGGAATAAGGCGAAAGATAAAAATTTTAAAAGATTATTATCTTGTTACGCCAAATAAGGATAACTTCTAACACGTGTACATAAGTACACACATTCGAAGTGACATTTGTATTCGCAATGTTTCAGGGAAGCACTTGTTCGCGCTGAGCACAACTCAGGACAGCTCCAAGAACTCCACCAGCAGTCTTCAGAAGCAGACCAACATACCACGTGAGTGTGCACGCGCCCTTATTTTTAACCGACTTTCAAAAGGAAGGAGGTTGTTAAATGTGGATGTTTGTTTTTTCATGTATCATCATCATCATACCAACCCGGTACCCGCCCACTACAGGGCGGGGGTCTCCACTCACAACGGGAAGGGTTTACGCCGTAGACCACCACGCAGGCTGAGTACGGATTGGTGGACTCCACACGCCTTTGAGAACATTATATAGAACTTTCAGGCATGTAGGTTTCCTCCCGATGTTTTCCTTCACTGTTGAACCAAGTGATATTTTAATTGCTCAAAATGCACATAACTCTTTCCCAGTACCTATACAATATGAGTATAATCGAATAGGTATCTTTAGGCAAGCGCGCTCCACTATAGGCTGCATCGCCACTTACCATCAGGTGTGATTGCAGTCAAGCCCTCGTACATCGCTCGTCAACTTTAGACATTAAAAAAAACTTATTAAATTTGTGTGCGTGAGGTGCGTACTGGGATTCGAACTCGGACCCACCGAGCGAGCAACACTTCACCACCATCATCTCTCAATAATTAAAAAGTATATAAATCCGCATCCAAAGTGTCTTCCGTAGGTTTATTCAAGTATTGAATAGTTTTGACTTTGTTCCCAGGATTCCTGAAAAAGCCAAACGTAAAGCTGAACTGAATCTACATTTATAACGCTAATTATAACGGATGCTATTAACTAAGGAACAATGACGTCATTAGCGTATTCCTGATCCACCGATGCATGTCCAATGCTGGACATTGGATCTTGTGGGATACCAGCACTCTACGGTGTCCAGCGGCTCCCGGCTACCAACGCTCCCAGCGCCCAGCGAAACTTCAGAAAATAAAAATTCCCAAATTCGTCCTTCCGGAAATCGAACATGGTACCTCAACAGGGCCACAGCGCTAATCACTGTGCTAGGAAGGTCATCGAATTTATATAATATATAAATGTGTATAAGTAACACATATGAAATACAAATTCAGATTTTACTTTCAATACAAATTGCATGGTTTTTGTTTGAGACGCCCGATTGGCGCAGTGGCAGCGACCCTGCTTTCTGAATCCGAGGCTGTGGGTTCGATTCCCATAACTGGATTTTTTTTGTGTGATTAACATGAATGTTTTTCAGTGTTTGGTTGTTTGTCTGTTTATTATAGGTGTTTATGTACGTTAGCCATAAAAATATTCATCAGTCATCATAGTACCCATAACACAAGCTACGCTTACTTTGGGGCTAGATGGCGATGTGTCGTCGTACATATTTTATTTATTTATCGCTTGCTAAGTGCCTACTGTGAGATTTTCTATATCTGTTTCCCAGTATTGCCACTAGATGGCGCTCTTTTGATTCTATACAAATCCTAGTTAACTTTCGAGCGATTGAGTAAGTCTACGTTTAGTCTTATCTTTTCTTACCCGTCTTATAATGTAAACAATTTTCTCGTTACTCTTTAGTTTAAAGTTTATTTTCATTAGGTTAAGAAAAATATAAAAGCACATTTACAATGAAATTTCTTTTTACTGATTGTTTTTATTTATTTTATCGAACCTGTTTATTTGAATTTTTGTAACATACTTTATCTATTTATTTAGTATCAAAATTTTAAAAACTATTTACCCTAAAAGAAATTAAAGATTGTTTACATTAAAAGAGAAGTTAGATAAAAATGGATTGTGGTTAGAAAATCTCAAACTTAGCCCAAAATTCTTTATCACCGATGTCATCGAAAATAAACCGTAAAATTGTATGTACAGTTTTGTAAAAAAGGACAGGAAATCTATTCTTAGGAGTTTTGTAAAAAACGGAATTAATGAAATAAATGAATTATTGAAAGTGTCTTTTATTTCTATTATTAATGTTAGCATAAAATCACTAGGTACATATTACGTATTCTCGGAAATAGTTTACTGTCGTCATTGTATACAATCAATTATTGTTTAGTCGAGTAAAAAAAATGTACTCATCTTATAATTAAAATTAAATCACAATAATAATTATGTCATATGGTAATGGAAATTAAAGAAAATTACAAATATTAATATCTAAGTAAGTGCATAATATTAATATTTACTTAATGTATGAAATTAAAACGCAATCCTGAACGGGTAGTTCCTATGTGTGTCGCCCATTCTGCAATAAAAAAAACACAATGTTAGCATATTTTTTTTAATTCCACTATATGTTAGCAAGGGATATCTATGGTAGCAGGCTAGCCTGTTAGGGGTATGTCTGTCACGTTAAACCCATAGATCGTACCGGAACGCTAAAGCGCTTGGCAACTATTTTGGTTGGCAGAGTAATTAGCTACGCCCGAAGCCTGAACCCTGAACGCGATATGGGTGCCAATTCTGTTGTACTTTAATATCTAAATGAAACTTATTTGAGAGGAGATATAACAAACATATTTGACGTAGGTGTTCTTAAGAGTGATCTCTCGATAACAGAAGTTCAGGTCTGTCGTTGAGATATTTTTGAGTAAATTCGCAATAAATTTATATCAATTTAATCTTTGTAAAACAAAACTTTAATATTTATAAAGAAAAGTGGATATAAATAATTAACTTACTCGAAACGGCAATAAATTAGTGATATGATCGTAGGAAAGTGCAGAAAACCTTTGTGGGGCTGAGTATATGCTTCGATAATATTAGATTTACCATTGTAGAAGTTTAAAGAATGTATAAAAACACATTTAATACATCGAGGTTACTATACTATTGATGAATTTCTTAATGACAAGGTTGCCTGGAAGCAAATCGCTCCGCTTTCATCTCACACATGTAAAATGATGTTGGAAAAGAGCAACTGCTGAGTTTTTTGCCGGCTTCTTCTCGGTGAAATCTGCCTTCCGAACCGGTGGTAGAATCACTACAAACAAACAGACTTGACGTTTTAAAAGTGTTTATATAAGGCCTACTTGAAATAAATTTATTTTAAATCAGAATTTAACAGGTTGTATCTGTTACATTCATATTATACTAGATATTATATAAATGGTTAAGTTTCGTTATCTAAGTAACTCAAGGTATGATGGGGATATAAGTCCAAAATAAATAAAGATATTATGGAGGGTAGAGGTAAGGAGAGTCATCTTATATGGGAGAAAAGTTGAAAAAGTGTCCAGTTGTATGCGCTAAATAACAGTTCAAAAATCCTCCACAATGGCGCTGGTGGATGCACAGGGTATGGTATGAATGTAGCAATCGTAGATGAATTGAAGTATGCCGAGTTAAAAAATTAATGTCATTATCGACTAAAGTAGTTAATTATTGAGAATTTCAACAACTTACGTTGTACAAAATATTGTGGTAAATATAACCTTACTTCCTTGTATCTCCATACTTCCGTGTTTATTTTTCAAGCCTACTCTAACAATATTTATATTTGGCGCTTCTTTTAAGAGTTACCCTGATGCAAATGTGGCGCCATCCTAATTTAATACATTTTGACGACACTTTTTCATATACACAGATGACTCTCCTTACCTCTACCCTCCATAAAAGATATGTAACGTTTGACGTCAGTCAGTAGGCCGACCACAAATTGAAATGAAAATAGACAAATCATCAAAGCCAAGCCATCATGTTGTCGTACTCTACATGCCATAAATGCCACCATTATGGTTTAGTACGTCAAGCCCGCCATTTTTTTTAAAAGCAATCAAAATATTTCGTTGTCTGTCTGGTTTTTTGTTTTCGTAGCCGCTATCGGTATATGCTAATAAAACAAAAAATAATAGCACCGATGTCAGGTGTATAAATCGTTAGAAGACTTGTTAAGCCACGCAAGATGAAGTTGATTGCGGTTACCCGGCGAAGATGAACATCCTCTTGTTGCGGTTGAGGGCGTTGAGCGCCGCCACGTGCGCCGCGTCGAGTGGTACCACCGCGCGCGCCTGCGCCAAGTGCGACGCGCTCGAGCACTTCACCACCACGCTGCGGCCCAGCGCGTGCTGGTAGCTGCCACACAACAGAGACGCTGACTTCGACTGCTGTCACTTTGCTCTTGTCTCCAATTGATTGCCGCCATTTTGTTATACGAATGCCTAAAGAACTATTAGTTCCAGAGACACTCGTATGTCACATGTGGCGCTTCAGATTAAAGAAGCTGTCATTTCGTCCGTGGCTAGCGGAGAATTTTAATACAATGTTATATTTTTAAAGTGCATATAATAATTTTTCGGAACCGACAGGATTTGAACCTGCGACTGAGCGCTTTATCCAATTAAGCTACGGCTCTCCTACCATCCATGCCGAAATTAGTATATGCCTTTCACATCAGTCTTATAGCGACTGTAGCGTCATCTAGTAGGAAACGTTGCAGTTATATGCACTTTAAATTTATAGCATTGATAATTCCTCCAAGTGTAGGTAAAAACACTAATAAAAATTATAAAAATTTTAATACATTTTCTACAGAGTTTATATTTCTTTGGAACAACACTTTTGAACTCTTGGAAGTTTATAAATGCCTGGTATTTGAAAATTATGCTTTTTTCAGGATAAAAATATACTGTAAATGAAATTTCATCAAAATCGACGCAATCATTTTTTAATATGTCACTTTCCGGTGCATAAAATAGTCCGTTGCTGCATGAAAGAAGGAAACCCCAACAAACTTTCGCATTTATAATATTAATAGGGTTACCAGGCAAGCAGCAGTTACTTTTGTACCGAATGTAAAAACGAATGCAAATGCAGCGTGTTTGTGTGTGTTAAAAAGTTTTATAGAAAATTAGTTATTATTTGCAAAGAGCTTCGTAGATAAAGTTCGAAAATACCTAGCAATCAGAAGCGTCCAGGAGTTATACCTGATTAGTAACTGGGCAGGCGTGATCCCTAGTCCAGCAGCCATGACCTTCACGAGGGGGTCATCTATGACCGGTGGCAGGCCACTGGTGAGTTCTGGTGGAGTTCCCTTGGAGCCCAGTACTCCGAAGCAGCTCAGCTTGATGTTCCGGGCTAAACAGAACTCTTCCAGACGCAGCTGGGTGAGGTAGGGGTGGCATTCCACCTGCGCACAATGTTATAGCCAATTTATACGAGTATATATCAATTGTTATTGCATGTTCTATGAATTTCTTTACAAGTTTATTGCACAGCTGAACTAAAGGTCTCTGCCAATGGCACGTTTTGCCCATAATCAACACGCTGGGCAGTCGGGTTGTTGTTCGCAGCAGACGCTCTCCGTTGCATTCCCTGAGTCGCCTCGTACGACACCCGAGGGAGGATAAGGAGAGGTGGTGACAACTGAATTATGATCCGCCGTCACCAAACGGCCTCCGGACACCAGCTAGTAGTAAAGGTAACTTACAAACCTGGTTCACAACAGGTTTGATCCACCCTTTGTCCATCACCCTCTCTATCTGCACCGAGTTGAAGTTGCTGAGGCCTCCCCTCTTCACGAGGCCCTTCTTGACTAGGCCCTCGATCCCGTACCAGGCCTCCAAGTAGTCGTGCTCCGAGTATTGGAGTACGTTGGCTATTTTGGGGAGGGGGTTCGGCCCTTCCTGGAACACAACATTTCATTTAAACTACGTGATTTTATTTAAACCCTTGAAATACGACCATAATATAAATAGGTGGTGAAGCTTCGGCCTTGAGAGGTTATATGTGGTTTTTCAATTAAAAATACTTGCTTTAACGTGGAAGGAAAACTGAGGATGTGTGACATGTTCTCAAAAGCGTGTGAGTTCTACCAATCCGCATTTGGCCAGCGTGGTGACCACGGTCTGAATCCTTCTTATTCTGAAACGAGACCAGTGCCCGGTTGTGGGCCGGTAGTGGGGTAACCATAGATATGTCGCCAATCATCATGGTCATGTATAACATCAATAGAAAATTAATGTCATATTCATCTGGAGAACTCTCAGGCATGCAGGTTTCCCTTACGATTTCTTCTGTCGACGTTGACATCAATCCCAAAAATAATTTGGATTAATTCACCTTGAAGGACATGGGGTTGTGTATGAGGTACAGGTCGAAGTAGTCCAGGCCCATGGCGTCCAGCGACTGGCGGCACGCCTTCTCCACCAGGTCGCGGCGGTGGAACGTGCTCCACAGCTTGTTGATGATGAACAGCTCGGAGCTGTAAGCAGCAACATGTTTTTTTTAATCATCTACAAGTTAGCCTTGTGATCAGTATTGATGCAGTATAAAACAAATAAATATACTATGATAATATACAAATCGCCATCTAGCCCCAAAATATGCGTAGCTTGTGTTATGGGTACCTACTAAGATAACTGACAAATAGTTCTATGAATAACATACATAAATACTTATAATATACATATAAACACCCAGACACTGAAAAATATTCATGTTCATCACACAAACATTTTCCAGTTGTGGGAATCGAACCCACGGCCTTGGACTCAGAAAGCAGGATCGCTGCAAACTGCACCGCGGGCTTACCTGTTAGGACAGTTGCAGTGTTAATATCTTTTATATCAACTCATATGGTCACGATCCCTCGCGACTTCGTCCGCATATAAGTCAACCTCAAAAGACTGTCGCGGACTTTTTTTAGAATTTTAAATTGGAAAAACCATGTAATAAAGATTTTATCGAAAATTTAATCGTTTATTCAGCGCACGCAGCGGAAGCTTTAAAAGGAAAAAAAACCCCGAAATTTAAATAGCCTTCCTTGATTATTGGGCTATCAAACACTGAAAGAATTTTTCGATTCGGACCAGTTGCTCCTTAGATCATCGCGTTCAAGTAAACAAACAAGTAAAGCTTTATGTATTATTATAATATACTAGCGGACCCCAGCGCCATCTGTCGGGCTGATTTCTGAATCTAAACCAACCTGGGTGCCACCCAAACGCATACCGAAAAATTCATTCAAATCGGTCCAGCCGTTTAGGAGGAGTTCAGTGACATACACACGCACACACAGACATATAAATATAAAGATATTTAGCTCTAAATATTTCTGTACCTTGACACTTTAGGTAGTACCCCAACCTGTTCTTAGTGGTATTCAGTGGCGTGCGCACGGTTTTTGACCAGGGTACGCATAAAGCAGGTATATCACATGGCGTAAAATGGAAAAATTTCCCTCCAATACGGGTTGTATAAAATAATTTGGGTATGCAGTGCTTTTGTGCATGTATGAAGTGCACGCCACTGGTAGTATTAGAGCTTTTAGTGACAGAACTTCATTCACATTTGACTTTGGCTGCAATCATACCTGGTGGTAAGTTATAAAGCAGCCTAAGATGGTAGCGGGCTAACCTGTCAGGGAGTATGGTACTCATACCCCTAATCGGGTTCTACGCGTCATCGTACCGGAACACTAAATCGCTTAGCGGCACGTCTTTGTCGGTAGTGTGGTAACTAGCCACGGCCAAAGCCTCCCACCAGACCAGACCAGAGAAAATTCAGAAATTATAAATTCCCAAATTGGCGCTGCCTTAAATTCATAGCGCTCACCGTTGCGCTTATGATGAAGGCTGTCTTTGTCTGTCAAATTACTATAAAAGAGGTCTCTGTACAAGCTGACGGCTCACCGGGTGACGGTGCCGTCCCGCATCTTGTCCCGCAGGGCGGAGCCCACCTCCCGCTCGTTGCCGTACACGTAGGCCGCGTCCACGGCGCGGTAGCCCAGATCCAGCGCCGCCGACACGACGGGCGCGATGAGCGCCGGCTCCAGCTACAACACAACATTGACTTCATGCTGGGTGGGTGTCATATACACAGAGGGTCTGTAACGACCGAGGTATACAGTACAATAACTTCAGAGCATTGATGGGGCTGCATCAAAAATGTTGGCGAAGAATCACGTTGATGACTTCTACGCAATCATGAGAAAATGATCTGCATCAATGATGATGCGCGGAAGCTCCAACAGTATTTTGAAAATACTAAGCAATAAATGGGGAAATCCCTTTCTGGAGCAACGGGTTGGTACACACACACACCGAGTGCTAAGGAGGGCACTTATCTTAGTCAGGAGATATGTTTGGCCAATTTGAATTCATAAAATAGTTAGTTAACGGTTTCAAGTTATGGAATTTTATCCGAAATAAACGTTATTGATATTACTATCGCCATGCTATATTTCTGCCTCAGCATTGTTGCAATACTGTGTTCCTGTCTGACGGGCGTGGTCGCCGGTGTCATCACAGAAGGGTACGCCTCAAATTGATGAAACAGGGTGGCATGTTGTAAATAAATAAATAAATATAAAAATATGTTGTCTTAGCCGGAGTTCTACAACTGACTGTTTGAACGAATACAAACCAGTATGTGACTCCCCGAAGCCCCACGGCTTCTAACTCACCATCGCAGTTCCGAGTGCTAGTACCGGCATCTTCCCGCCATCGCTAAGTTCAACGTACGTCATGTTGTCCAGCTCGCCGTACTTCTCTTTCGCACTCCTCAGCTCCTCTATCTTCCTTCTCAGTTCTTCTTCGCTCAGGCTCTTGGCTTCGGCGGCGTGTGGCTTAGACGCTTGCCGGCTGGGGTGGTCATCGCCACGGCACGGGGTCAACTTCCTCTGTAAGAAAATAAAACTGTAACTGGACGATTTCTTAGGCAAGGTGAGACTGGAGTAGTTTTTGACGACTTCCCTGGCGCAACGGAGAGTGCTGTGGATTTAAAAAGGATGTCGCGGTTTCGATTCCCGAATTTGCTTTGGCCTGGTCTGGTGGGAGGTTTTGGTCGTGGCTAGTTATTTATTTATTTATACTCTTTATTTGCACACAAATAAAAATACAGAAGAAGAATAAAAAAAAACAAAGACAGAAGAAGTATACAAAAGGCGGCCTTATCGCTTTGTAGCGATCTCTTCCAGGCAACCTTAGTTACCACCCTACCGACAAAGAAGTGCCGCTAAGCGATTTAGTGTTCCGGTGCGATGTCGCGTGGAAACCGATTAGGGTTATGACTTCCATACTGCCTAACAGGTTAGCCCGCTACCATATTATACTGCATCATTAGTTACCACCAGGTGAGATTGCAGTCAAGGGCAAACTTGTAGTGGAATAAAAAAAAGAGCCCGGTTATTTTCCATTGACAATGTTTACTTGATTGATTTATTACACGTAGTGGGTGATATGAAATATTCTTTATCAATGAAGGCCGACACTTATGAAGCGTTCATACATATATGTTTCTTAACTAATTTCGCTAAATTAAACATAAAGCTACGAGTATAAGGGTTCCAAACGTGCCCTGGTCTAAGAAAAGTTCACAACAAACTAAGTCGGTGGTATGTTTCTTTTCGCTTCACAATAAATTAATATTTCGCTATGCAGTTAGAGCAATTCACAACCAAGCTTATAATATAATTTTTCTATAACAAATTTGATGGGTAATTTGTGCTATAACCAAAATAGTAGTTTTAGAGAAACTAAAAATCACGCTTTTATAGATGAACTAAACTAAAAAGTAGGAATTAGTTTGGTGTTTTATACCAAGCGTCTTATCTAGTTTTTTTGAACCATTCATTGTTTTCAAAAAGGTCTTTGATTTTATTTAATTTACGTTGGATACTCAATATTCGTGTTAATATTTTTAAGGGGATGTCAACATTACAAAAACGAGATCTTATCATAATATTAAAGTGGTTTCGTTCGAGTGGTTATTTCAAAATCGGATTTATTTTCCTTTAAAGACACACATTTTCTCAATTAAGTAGGTAATAATAATGAAAATAACTTTAAAGTTTTGCAAAGCGAATAGAGTAATTGATATAGGAAATAAGATTTTTAGAAAATAAATTTATTATAACGCAGTTTCCATATTTGCATGTGAGATACAAAAATGGATTAAATGAAATGTTTCTTCCTAGAGAAACGCAAATTTTTAAAACTAGACCGGTTTTCACTTTAACATATTAAATAAACGGGGTTTGACATCAAATAGTGTTCGTTTGCGTTCGTTTGTATAGGCTTCAATGTAAGCGTCAAGAAAGGAAAAACATCGTGCATAAAGGTTTTAACATAAGCAAAATGTAGGCCCTGCAAGCCTACCTTACAGAGGTACATTTTACTAAATATATTTTTTATATATCACTCAATTTATTGCATCGGATGTTAGAAATTGTATAAATGTACTGACAAACCTTATATTATAAAATTAGTTTACTTACGAGTATCAGAATTAAAATTATTAGAACACTCAGTAACTTCATTATACAATTACTTTTAACTCTGATGACGGCGACACTCAACGTTCAAACCTATAATTCGTTTATACAATTTTTAAAGGTTACATTTCAATATTGTACTACCCTCATATATGTTTCGGTAACTGTTTTTAGTGCTCTGGCTTCTAGTCATTTTGATTCGGACTTCTGTGAGTATTTTATTTAATAACTAGCTGTTGCCCCCGATTTTGACTGTGTTTGGTTTGTTTTTAAAATATCTCATAAGAACAGTTTATTTGAGATGCGTTTCAAATCAATTTTGGTGCAGTTCTCCAGATTTTTTTAAGTAATTTTGTTACAACAATCGTGTGTAGTTTTTAAAAAGATTTTTTAATTAATTATATAATTCTAAATTTAACTGTTTCTTTAGGTAGTCCTTAAATTTATTGAATTCGCGATTACTCCAAATGTCCGATTGAAATGAATTTAAAACTACTTTCATCATCATTAAATCAACACATTATTGGCCCACTATAAGGCCGTAGTCCACCACGCTGGGCCAGTGCGGATTGGTGGACTTTACACACCTTTGAGAATATTATGAGGAACTCTCAGGTAAGCATGTAATCCTTCACCGTTGAAACAAGTGGTATTTTAATAATTGCTTGAAACCCACGTAACTTAGAAAAGTTAGAGGTGCGTGCTGGGATTCGAACTCCCTTCCCTAAAGTGCATTGTAGAAAAAACGTCACTAACAATAGAAATAAGTGTGTAACCTATACGGGCGATTGAAGTAAAACTTATATTATTATTTATTGATGAAAGAGTGAAATTTTCCCGGGACTCCGCCATTTCATTTAATATTCACTATTTCGTTTTATATTCTGTTAAAAAAATATTAATATCACTTTGACATTTTATAAATATTTTCATTTGTTAAATAGAATATTATTGAGAGTAGAAAATGGAAGGTTAGATCAGCACATGTCAATATAACCTTGTCATTGAATATTATAGCATGTCGCAATCTAATGAAAACGTATTAATATTTTATTTATTACAAAAGTAATTAATTATATCCCTAGAACAATATATTTTTAGTTGGTTCATTAATAAATAAATAATTACGTTGAAAGTTAAAAAAATATAAAAAAGTGATAAATAAACAAGTATATTTGGAGATTTATAAAAAAATTTTGCAAAAAATATTTTTTTGAAACTGTAGAATTTTTATTCATTTCGCTATTCACAATTGATCTGTTTGAAAATATTGGAAATAAATAATCCTAATTGATTATGATACTTGCCACTAGCTGGCGTGTAAGTTGAGTATATGACATATACTTACGACCGACGCAATTTTTTATTTTTAAATAGCGGAAACTACACAGACGTCTGACGTAAGCGTTACTTCCGTCAGAAATTTGAGTTTTGAAAATTGAAGTTTTACTTCAAAAACGGGTTCAATGCCATGAATACTGTCTCCCGATTGGATAAGTATTTCTTCAACGAGCATGCTGAGTCAGAGCTCGTCCGGGCAGTACTGCCGCTATTCTTGGTTCTGCCGCTAAGCAGCATTGGTGTGATGCCGGTGTCATTACCGGCACATGAGACTACCTACGCCTCAGGTTGACGGACACAGTTGCCGAACGTGGCAGGACTTGCATGAACTGCCTGCTGCCTATTTTCCACATTTGCTCAATTATGACGCCACTCACTTCGTACAGCGCGATCCTCTGAGACACGGAGCCCGCAACCGGCGAGTCCTTGCCGTACAGACGGGCGCGCGTGGCGGGCGCCAGCTCCACCGAGCTCATCCGCACCACTAGCTGGCGCACGCGGCCCCGCACGGCGTCTCCCAAGTCCAGCTCCGCGAGGGATTTCGCCCTTCGAATGTCGGAATCCAGCTCCTTCAAAATTAAATTATATTTTCATAATTCTCGTAGTGGAACTTCTTTAGAATCGTAGTTATTTGAAATTCGATCGAACTAAAATCGTAAATTTTTCACGGCCGTATGTGTGAAAATGTACTTAGCATTTCGGGCATGGTTTATAAATATAAATTATTTTAGGACATATTTAACTGTAAAATATCATAATAGGATAAAATGTACCTTTTTCCTCCTATACTCCTTCCATATTTCTAAACATGCCGCCTCATCGTCTTTCTTCGCAAACACTTCGTTGTTTTCACTGACCGCACTCGAAACTGTCCGTCGTATCTTATTTCCTTCATTTATACTGTTTTTATAAAGGTTTTTAGTTTTTAAAACACCCCTATTTGCAGTTTTATTAACTTCTTTAAATTCCATGTCATGTGCATTGTTAGTAGTTTCAGTCTTATTTTCTTCACGTACTTTCACGTACGTCGAAACTAGTCCAATAGTTTCGACTTTATCATTTATTTCGTTTTGGTTAGCATCGTTCTTTAAAATCTCATTAACTATTATGGGTTTATCATTAACGATAATGCCTTGATTAGTCGCTTTTATAATTTTTATATCAAGCACGTCTGTTTTTGATGATGTGTCAGAATCACCTTTCTGGGAAAGCAAAACATTTTTTTATGATAATTTATAATAAAGTTTTTTAAAAGTTTTCTTTTCAATATTAAAGTTGTTAAGGACTTTACGAAGTTACCTTACTAAGATAACGTTTCGGTATTAGATACATCATGGGTCGTCATTACGGATAAGTATTTTTTTATTCCTTTAAATCATCTACCTAATCGGTTTATATCATTAACTAACACCCCTGAGATTAATTTGTATCCTGATAATTTAAAGCTAAGTCAACGGTTTTGTTGTAGACTCTGTTTGTAGGATAGGGTAAGCTAACACTATTATGATTGTCACGCCCAGTTAAACTTCATTCACAATTAAAACATGCTGCCAAAGCCATACCGGCATGACATAGTCAAATTCTTTCAAACTTACATCAAAAATAGCTATTTTCGATATCACGGAGACGCCTTTCGGTACGTCATCAATTTCCTTCTTAACTGTCTTATAGTCCTTTGAATCCAGCCTTCTTATAACTCTGTCAACTTTTCCCTTCAACATGATAATGTCTTCTTCCTCTTTTTCTTCTATATTGGTATTGATGGCGGGCGGGTCTTCCAATATACCATTCTTCTGGAGCTTTTCCGGTACATTATGTATGTTCTCGGATACTTTGTTGTGTACTACAGTATCGATTTCTTTACTTTCTCCTGTAGTCGTTATTATTGACTCATTACTAACAATTATTGGGTTGCTGTTTTCAATGATATTAGATGTCTCATTATTCTTCCAATTTTCTTTTTCAATCGGTAATAGAATTGTATCTGCATTTTTATTGTGATATTTTCTTGAACTGCCAGATGAGTCTACTGTCTTTATTGGGCTTTGTATAGTTGTGTTATTGTTTTTTATATCTGATGCATTTAAACCGTGTTTGTTTTCCGATAAACGTGAACCATTTACAGATTTACTGTCATTGCATGAAGTTATATAAAATTGATTTGTTTTATAGTTTGCAGGATTTTCAAGTGACAGCACTTCTGCTTTGGATACAATGGGCTCATCAAAAATTACATTTTGAGTGTGATGTTTTACATCGTTACTGTTTTTTATTGTCAAAGAAGATCCTGTGTGTTCTGTGTTCATTTTATTATCAACGTTAGCTTCCGTTAAATGTCTATTATCTTGTTTGGTATGTTTCTCTGATTGAAGGAAAACTGTAGAAGATCTTACGTTATGTGTCACAACATTATATGATTGAGGTTTTTCATCTTTTTTATCATTAGTCTGGTCTGTTTTGTCAGTTGAGATTTTGCTCGATATCTTTTCAATAGCATTTACCCTAGTTGGGTGTTTGTTTAAAACTGTGGAGTTTATTTTTGATTCCATAGTCTCCTTAGAGTTGAATGCAACTGGAATTTTGCACTTTGCAGTGTCTTTAATATTGCTATTATTGTTTTTACCTGGTTTTAATACAAAATTTTCAGTTGGAGAAATTTTACTTAGTTCTTTGGTTTCCATGAATGTGGAAGTATTTTCGTTTTGGACTGTAGGAGTGTCAACAGTACTTAATAACTCAAAATTGCTTTTTGAGTTAGCGTTTGGTTTCATTCCAGCAGTAGTTTCGTCTGTTGTGCTACCATTTATAATATTTTCGACGTTCGATTTTAAAGCTTTTTCTTTTGCTATTGCTACAGGAATCTTACCTTTAAAATCTTCTGTATTGGCTCTCTTCAGCGAGTGTTTTCGATTACTTGGTGGTGGTATTTCAATTTCCTGCTCACTTTTACGTTTCAGTAATGGTATTTTACTTTTAGTCTTCTCTATACTAATCGGTTCGACATTATTTTCGTCGTAATTATGTATTATTTCTTCAAACTTAGATTCTAGTTTTATTGGGTTACTAATTTTTTCGGGTGATGGGACGTTGTTGAAAGCCTCATTTTCTATGATCTCTTCGTATATTTTATCAAATTCATCATCCACTTTAGGGGACTCCACTTTTTGAGTTTTATTGTTTTGCACCGAATCAAGGTTTTGTTGTGGATGGTTTTGTATATCTTTTATTCTCGGTATAGATACATTCAATTTTTGCGCCGGCTGAACATAAAATGAAAAAAAAAAAACTTAGTTTTAAAATGCTTACCCATTGGTGGACTATTTAACTAGTGGACATGGTATAATTTTACGTAATATATGATTTTTAGTCTAAGAAAAATGGTTTCGAATTGGAAAAATCTATTTGTGTTGAATAGTCCATCTATCGAGGAAGGCCAAAAGGCTGTATAGACTATATTATATAATGCTATGAGCAATAGGAGCAGATTATCAATTAAAAATGTTGCAAAAACTGGGACAAAATTATTTCTACAAAATATTCCTTTACGTGCGATGCGGAAACGGTTAAAGTTACGCCAAAATGTATGGACGAGAAGAGACGGAATTGTTCCCCTTTAAATGTTCTAAATAAAGTTCGTGACAGCATATGGCTATCTTTAAAGGTCTAATACGAGTATTTAGTCGCGGAGATCTGCTAGTATCTTGTCAGATAATAGCGTAATGTGTGGTCAATGCCAGAAAGCTTTAAGCAATTAAAAAACGTACCTCAGGTTCTTTTTCTTTACGTACTGCTTGTTTTTCTTTCTTTATTTTCTCAACAACTTGCTTTAACCTTAGTTTCGGTATTTTGGTTTGGATTTTCTTTGTATCATTTTGGTCTCCTCCTGAAAAATAAATGATAAGTTCAAAAGAATTTATTTTTACGATAACTTCAAAAAGTTGGTTGATGATAGGAGCGGGTTCGCTTGTTCCGCGTATGGTATGGAACTGTGGATTTTCATAAATGGAATGTTATCAACATTATCAGCATCAATTCCACCAATTAATGTTTACTGCCGGTCATAGGTCTCTTAAAGGGAGCTCCAAATCCCTGGTACCGGGCCGCTTGTCCCTAGCGGCTCCCAGCGACTTGATAACTTCTGTCCATCTCGTTGCGGACCGACTAACGCTGCGATTACCTGTGCGAGGTCACCTTTCCAGCAGCTTGGGACCCCAACGTGCATCGGTTCTCATATCTATGTGCCCCGCCCATTGCTCTGCGGCTCCAACCTATGTCGGTAAATCTAGTTCTTCTACGGATCTCCTCATTTCTGATTTGATCACGCAGTGTAGTCCTAACATAGCTCTCTCCATGGCCCGCTTAGTATCTATCCTATGAGGCCAATAGTAAGCAACCACGTTTTAGAAACGTAAGTCATTACTGTTCGCAGACTGAGATGCTTACTTCGCTCAGTAATCATAAGCAAATGGAAGATCCCGAAACACTTCCTGGCCATTCGAGCTAGATTCGGCGGTTCACCTTTTCCTTGAAATTAGACTACTAACTATTTCGGGGAGTAAGGGGGACTAGTTCAGATAGTCTCCCTAAGTGTCAGCCTCACCTGCCCGTGGTGTACCCTGCCGACTTCCCAACGAAGCTCTGACGACCGAGCAATGACGGTATAGCCATTCCTTTCAGTTGGTCCAAAATCAACTAACCGGTAACGGGCTGCAACGTTATAGGTGTGCACATGCCAAGCGTGGTTATTATTGGCATAACCTTGTAAGAGTACAAATATAACGTAGTCTGAGTTATTTATCAGCCTAAAAACTATGTCTAACAAAAATCACGTCAACTAATTTTTCTATTGCTGCGTAATCGAAGGACATTTATTGTAAGAAGTAATGGATATCATTATTCCAAAATGTTACCTTGAGTTTTTTTAATATCATTTTTCTCGTATGTATGCTTGTCTATTGTTATCGGTACCGCTAGAACTTCACCACGTATTTTAGTGTTTACTTCATTAGAACTGCAAGTCTCTGGGACACTTAACGTCCTGTTCTGGATCTTCGATTCATCCTGGAGAGTAAAATGTCTATTTAAATCAAGTTAGAAAAACCCGTAAACCAGATAGCCCTTAACATACCATATCAGCCAGAGAATAGAGTCTGAGCCATGACCACGTACATGTGCTTTTTGTGTGTTGCGAGGTTACAGCAAACTTTAAATACTCACCTTGCTTATTCATTCAAAAGTTAAGTTGTTTAGACTTAAATATCGAAGTCTGGTTTTCGGGTTGGGTTGATCAATATGTAGTCAATCCACAATAGCTGTACCTCAATGCCCTTTTTTATAATAATTTCGCAAAAATCTTTGAGCTTTCTAGTAATAGTACAATTGAATGTTAGTTGTATTAAAAGGAAAAGCTTATTAAAAATTACATTTCATTTTATCTCAAGCCTTATTAGACTCACAAGAGCTGGGAATAATGTCTTTTGATGATAAAAGAGTCTTTGTAATACAGATTGAATACCAAAGCCTTCAATGAGTTAACATTAAATTGATTTCTATTAGTTTATTCTTAAATGGAAAAAGGATTTCAGTAAGACACAGAATCGTTAAAGAAAAAGGTATTTTAATTTAAAAAGGAATCAAATTTCATTTCTTACAGCTGTACTGAAACGTTTGCACTTGAGTAAAACCCGTTTCCCCGGGAGTACTTTGCTTCTTAAACAAATGCTTGAACCTTACCGAGATGTCTTCAGAGACGACCACCTTCTGCAACTTCACGTCTCCCTTCGTCAACGTCGATTCTTCTTTAGTCACTGTTATAACTGGGGAATAAACAGCGTTTTCTTCTGATTTTAAAATGATAACATCGTGATCTTTCTTATCACTTAAACCAAAATTATCTTTATATTTTACATCTGGTGTATTATCATCTTCTTTACTATCTATTACTTTATTAGTTACAATATCTTCTTCTTCTTTCCCTTCTGATAATGTATCTACGTCTCCTTTTATATAAATTTGTTGTGGTTCTTCATCGTATGTATTTGGTTCAGGGGTGTTCTCCCATTCGGGTTTAGAGAACGTGGTTTCGGTAGCACTTCTGATTTTCTGTACTCTTGGTACTTGAGACTCTATTCTTGTTGAAATCGTTTCGTGTTCCGACATCGTAATTTTAGGTCTGTAAAAAGACTAGCTATTATTATCTATTAGCTTCGACTGAGAGATAATATTTCAATAACATTTTAGCATTAAAGGTGGTGGTTTAATGAGTCCGACATGGGGTTAGTCCGAGGGATGGTGGTTCGAATTCCATTGTTTTTTCTGTCGTTCATAACCACCTGCTGCCCGCGACTTTGTCTACATTCGTTTTTGTTTTTAAAGCATATTTAAAGTTGTGTATTCTTGTAAAAAATAATCGGGTGAAGTTTTTTAAGAACACTTTTTCGGGTTCCGCTTTTGGGTTGTGTCTGTGCTGACTAAATTTGGTTATTATTATCTTTTTCTTCTACATTTTTTGTGTTTCGCAATTCTCAACAATCTCTAGGATATACAAAAAACACTACTAAAGATTATAATTAATCCACTCCTCCGCTTGCGGGGCTTTTGAGCACACAAGCAACCAGCGGTCAGGGCTCTAGAGTGAGGAACAGTCAAAATACCCGCCGTTTCAAGGACTACTGCCTTCTGTATCCGACCCTTGATCCAACAACCGAGCGGCAGCTTCATAAGTTGGTCGAAGCTTTTCGCGAGAAGACCATTGACTAAAAAGACACATAGCGGTAATCTCGTGAGCAAGGTCCAAGTATTTCGATACTTGTTCCTTTTTAAGTTTCACCAGATTATCGTCAACAGTAATGTCAACAATTATTGCACGGGTTTATTAGCTGTAATATACCTGACAGTGATAATTATTCGATCCCAGTAAGGCAATTTTAATATCCTATTCCAGGTTCACCGAATTCTTTTTTTTATTTCTCATTTTATCTGTATCTTGTAGGTTTGACATTATCTGTCCTGTCACTATTTTCAAGAACTGACGCCGGGTCGTACCTATATTAAGACATCTCAAAATCGATAAACCATACCGGAGAGCAAGTTGTTGATGGATTATCCTAACTACTTGATTATGTATATATGTATCTTTGTATTCTTATTATTATTATTATTATTAATAAGAAGTACTTACATGTCGACGAAGAACTTCAACAAGCTGCTGTGTCCGATACCTGCCATATATCGCGTCGCTATCGCGTGATAAGATACTCGATTATGTGATAACGCGTCAAACGCAGCGACCGCGCATTACAGCGTAATGGGCCCAGCTACGGTGAATGTGGGCATAACTTGGATGGGTTACAGTTTTGTTTTGAAGTACATTAGCTTTCCTAACTGCTCCGTTGTTAGATACTAGATAATATCTAGATATATTAGAGGCAGTGGCGTGCACAGGGTCTTCGGCCAAGGTATGCATAAAGCAGATATATATCATAAAATTTAAATATTCCCCTCTAATACGAGCTATATAAAATTATTTGGGTATGCAGTGCTTTTGTGCATGTATGAAGTGCACGCCACTGATTAGAGGTACGATTTCCCAGTCAATACATCCTAGTCAGCCTCGAGATATGAAGACTGAGTCATTTACTTTTACTGTTTTAAGGGATGATGCAGTCCCAATTGGCAATGCGCTAACCTGTTAGAGGTATGGCAGTTATACTATGAAAATACCTACACAGATCGCCATCTAGCCCAAAAGTAAGCGCAGCTTGTGTTATGGATGACTGATGAATGTTTTTATGAATTAATATACATAAATAAACACCCAGACACTGAAAAATATTCGTGTTCATCACACAAACATTTTCCAGCAATAGGCCGTCAAGTTATGTTAGACCTACATTCCTGATTGGCACACGGCTTCGTACTGGAACGCTGTATCGCCAGGTGGCACATCTTTGTCGGAAGTCCTATTATTCCTAGTTATTACCTTAACCCTAACTAATATTATACATGAGATTATGATCCGATCGTCGTGAAATTTAGCATACACGTTTAAAATCTATTTTGGCAGAAAAGCTCACTAGCTAACAATTCTTGAACCGGCTCTGTATTCGAACCCAGGGCCCCGTGATGCGTAAATGCGCTAACCAATGGACTGACGTTGTTTATTATGATGTACGAGTAGGATTCGTTCCAAACAGGGTACCTTTCTGAATTGGATCACTATACAGGTAGTTATAAAAAATTTAAAAAACCCTCGACATCATTATTTTTTTTGTTTTCATTTCGTTATTTAATAATCCTCATTTATTTTCAATATAAAGTCTGTACATTATATAACAAGTCAAGCCCTTTTATTTGATATCAGAGAGTTGTGAAAAAATAAGTTAATAATAAAAAAAAAAGCAATAATTGGCAGATTGCCAATTTGTAGCGGCGGCAATCTTGGACCGATTTTCATCAAACTTAGCTAAGAACACTCCCAAACAATTCACCTTTCAAACCAAACAACAAAATCAAAATCGGTCCATCCGTTCGGGTGCTTCGATGTCACAGACAGACACCCACATACACAGACACGTCAAACTTATACCACCCCGTCGTTTTTGCGTCGGGGGTTGAAAAAAGGGTTTTTGAAGTTATACTTCTTTTGCGCGCGTGACGGATGGTGAAATGGTGAGAGTAAATTTTTTCTATGCGCGCGCACAATGTCACAAAAAACCGACACCATGAAGTTAGCTATAATCAAAATTTTAGTTTCTCTAACAAAGGTTTGACAGTTGACTTTCAATAATTAAAACAATACCTTTTTTCTATTTTTAGTGTCGTTTTTACTTAAAACGTAGATTAAGGCGAAAGATAAAACTTTTGAAAAGATTTTTATGTTGTTACGCCAAAGAAGTATAACTTCTAACGCGTGCAAATAAGTATACACACTTTTTTTATTATTTACGTAATCAATTAACGATTATCACGCAAATCATAGCGGATGTACTAGTCAAACGTTGTCGCGGGTGCTACGAGTGCGGCGCGGTTACTGAAGGTACATATTGTTTTATCGGAGCCACCGATAATGCGCTGATAGATTAAGTTAATATTGATTACAGGGCTGACTAAGCTGATAGTGAATCTTCGACTAACCTACAATAGGAAACGATTTTTATTTCATTCAAAACTTATTTTCAATACTGGTAGAGTTTTTGTGACCGAGCTCGTCCGTAGAACTATCTTCACGATTAAATTACTACCGACAGTGTGTTCCAACATACAGGATCTTCGCCGGCGAAGACGAGGCCTCCGATTTCTGACGTCATCCGGAGGTGAACCCTTACCACGGTCACGGGGCCGTTCGGACTAAACAATGATTAGTCCAAAAGTCTACCAACACTCGCAACGAGCACCGAGCCGAGGTCCGAGTCCTCGCAGGAGGCACCCTCGGGTCGACGTCTCCCAATTCCCCCCCCGATGTCGTCGAGCCCTGGGGCTCTTCTCATGGCGAGCTCTCGCGCTCGCCCCACTCCCCTTGTGACGCCGTAGCAACCCCTTAGGAGGTTATCGGCAAGTGTCCATCCGAAAATCGAAAATTCTAATCGCTTTTACTGTAAACTATAAACGCATGCGGGACACACTCCATAAGCCACGCCCACCGAGGCTATGTTTTTTGGACTATTTTATAGCAGTAATTATGCTTCTATGTTTTCTACGTTCGCTGCCAATAGGTATTCTGCATAATTATTTCTTGTAACTATTTCTTAATATTATATTTTGATGTATTTATTTAGATACAAGATGCAAGTTTATATGTCAACTTCTATATGCCAATATAGTGGAATAAAATTACACAAAAAGAAAAATAAAATTAAAGTGGAAACAAAAAATAAACACTTTAAATATATATTATTAACCCCTTAAGTTATGTGGAGTGCTTAATAATTTGCTTTTTAAAAATATTTATCCTTTTGTTAAAAATGTCAACATTACGATTACTTGATACTAAGTCATTTTAAAGGCGGCACATGCGAACGATGGGATTGTAAAAGGAAGTATTGTTCTTGTGGACACTTAGGACAAAGGTAGGTGTTAACGCGAGTATTTATCGGAAGTAATATCGGAGTAAATAGCGGAATTAACGATATTTATTATTTAGTTTTCAACTAGTTAAAGAATTTTCAAAATCAGTTCTATAGATTTAGAGAAAAAAAACTCCAGCAATCTCACAAACTTTACCTCTTTATAATATTAGTATAGGTGTACATATAAAAGGTCAATAGGTCAAACAGCGTGTCACATGAAATATCTTCATAATGGATCACAGTTGTTGCTTTCCTTGCTACTATGAGTTCAATTCTTCTAACTTTTCATCTCATTGCCAAGTCCTGTTTTCGCCCCCGCTTGTCGTCATACGAGGGGGTGGGGGATGGGGGGGATGAGCGGCTGAATTTCAATTAGCGAACAATAGCGCCCCCTGCACACCGCCTGCCGCCTGTTGAGCGACGTGGCGGGCCTACATGGACACGCACAATATTTTGTTTTAAATCGCAAATAGCCATCTACAAAAGCGATTTGAGACTTTGAAATAAAACTTTAAAGAACCTCTTTTATTATTATGCTAACGTCCAAACTTGCAAGACATTGGGGTTTTCTGTTAAAGAATTTTCAGGAGACAGAAAATTGGGCGTATCAACCCATCCTGCCTCGGAGAGCAGGTAAATAATAAATATACTATGACAATACCCACATCGCCATCTAGCCCCAAAGTAAGCGTAGCTGGTGTTATGGGTACTTAGATGACTGATGAATATTTTTATGAATAATATACATAAATGCTTACCTATAAACAGATAAACACCATTCATTCATTATGAAAATTAAGCTTAATGTGTCATACTCCGCGAACAGCAGGAGAATCTGTGTGGTGTAATTTATAATTTCTTCAATCCGTATACTCCACACCAAACAGATTCTCGGCAATGTACCCTCTACGCACGTGTCGCTCCGACACCGGACCATCCTCAGGAGATGTTGACTTTACAATGAATAATTGTTATGGACTTGACAATTCATTCGAACATAGAGATCATACTAAAGTTTCACAACTCGAAAAGAAAAACCTGGCAAAATTTAGTTGTGGGCTCTTCATAGACCAGGGCGCGTTTGGAACCCTCTAGCTTAAGGTTTAAGTTGGCGAACGAAGTTATCACCATCCCCTTATTACAATAAACATATATGTATGAACGCTTCACAAGTGCCTGTGATAGGCCTAACATAAGAAAAAAAAAATATTTTTATTTGATTTATTTTACGTTAGTATCCAGTAGTTAGCTTTAAGTGGGGTGTGCGAAGCCGGGAAGAATCGTTAGTTTTATATGAGAAGCATCAGGAACTAAGCACCTCGTTATTTTAGCGCGCGACCTCAGGGCGGCATGTGAGCCAGCCCGGGCGGCGCGCATTGTCCGCCGCAGCCTTCAGCGGCGCCACAGAGCAGGCTGCCACAGAACAAGCTGCCACAGAGCAAGCTGCCACAGATCAAGCTGCCACAGAGAAAGCTGCCACAGAGCAAGCTGCCACAGAGAAAGCTGCCACACACACCAGCCGGAATACCCACGTGATAGCTCAATAATACCCACGTCTTTGTTAAAAGCCAAGGCTAATTTACATTCATTATTAAACAAGATATATTTTAACATAAACTAATAGTTCAAAAAAACTAAAAAACCTGTTTTTTTAAACTACTTGTTTATTATAGCAAAATTAATCGATTAACCATTCACCATCAAATGTATAATATTAGAGAAATAGGCGAAAGATAATGGTTAGAAATTAAGAAATTCAAAAAATTCAAAATTTAAAAATGTTTTATTCATGTAGACCTTATTACAGGCACTTATGAAGCGTTCATACATTTAATAACTTAAAACTAAACCTAGGAGGGTTCAAACGCGCCCTGGTCTAAGAAGAGTCCACATCAAACTTAGCCAGGTTTTTTTTTTTGTATCACCATCTCACAGTCCAGTTAATGTTGAGCTATGAAGTGAGAGTAATTCATACCTAAGCTTTTTTATCATACATGTAATCCTTAATATTAAAATAGGATTTTTCTATAAGCTTACGTTTTAAATAAACTTTGAATTTATTGAGAGACATCTCAAGGATTTCATCTGGTAATTTGTTATAAAATGATATACAATTACCCTTAAATAAATAACTAATTTAATTCAGCCTAGTAAACTGCACTACCAGTTTATTTTTACATCATTCTTACCTTATCGACTATAGATGAAAATTATATTAATTAACAAAAACCTTATTTTGCAAATTGAAAAATGGAATAATCTTATCGAATTAGTGTTTTGCCATCGGTCCTCGATATATCTACAAAGTTTGAACGAAATCAGACCGTTTGAAGAGTGTCAAAATCATCCAAAGAGTCGGTTACAAACATACATACAGGTGAAATTAATATAAAGCGTGTAAAAATAACAGTCTTCGAGTGGTCTACTATAATAAATTTTTAAACAACTAAAAAAAATATACATTTTTGTATGCTTCAATACTATGTGCTACAAGTAGCTCAAATCCGACGGGGTGTCTATCTGTCTGCTGAATCGTAGCTCCCGAACGGATGAACCGATTTTGATTTTGTTTTTTTCATTTGAAAGGTGAATTAGTCGGGAGTGTTCTTGGCTAAGTTTTATGAAAATCTGTCCAAGATGGCGAAACACATGTTTTTTTACAACACCCTCAATATAAGTATTAAATAAAAGCGCTCAACTAGTAGAATTTTTCAAATCCAAGATGGCCGTCACCACAAAATAAAATAATGTACTAATGTGGTTTCGAGGACGTTTTAGATTTTATTTAGTTTTAAATAGTTTATTTTAGGTTATATTTATTGACTGGTATTTTTTGTTGCATGAATGATGTTATTTTATTAAACGAAATTATGTCCAGATAATAAAAAAAAAAAGTAATGTACATTATATGAAAAGTCGGAGGTTTTATAAATGTGGGTTTTATAGTTTCCTTAGATAGAATCCTTAGATTACGCTCTTAAGATGGGCTCATCGACAAGACCGAGCTTGGTGTACGGCACCCTGAGATCAATTAGGGGCATCTGTCGCGGACGGATCAATTTGATCTGTCGGCCGGGATCCGCATTGTGGCGTAATGGCGCGCGACGGATCGCGCCGCCCCACTCCACTCCACTCCTCTTCACTCCACTTCACTCTCGCGGGAAATAGAAAACTATTCATAAATAATAATCATTCACACTCAAAATTGGATAATTCAGTGGATATCGGATAACATTAAATAAACACCTTTCCATTTTAGGTAAAACCGACAATAATATGTCCAGAGCATGCATGGAGGCCGAAAATACACAGAAACACGTAATGTTTTCAATTTCCAGTTTTTTTCCTTATTTATACAACGTGTAACCGAATTACCAAATAATATTGAATGATGTGAGTATATTTCATATTTATTTTTCCATACAAACTAATTTCAAACATTTTAAGTGCTTTTGACAACCCTATTGAAGATAAAAGACCGACACGCGCACCTATGCTACGTGACACTTATTACAGTGATAGTAGCAACTTGATTTTAATTTTGCATGTGATGTTAGGGCTGTATCTGATTTCTTACAGTAAAAGCTATGGCAGTGGTTTACTCAAAATCTATTATGTTTTCGGTTTCACAGATAAGTCTCAGAGACAGTACATATATGTACCTCTAAAACTTGCGAAGTATTATTTCGGTTTTAATTTCAATGCAATGGAGTGTCAGAACAACGTGCACCTTGGCTCCTCAGAAATACTCCATAAAGCACTCGGCGACCTGTGCGGCCTGCTAGGCTTCTGGAGTGACCTCGGCTAGCTGGTGGGACCCAGCAGGGATCCGCAAGTGGCTGCACGTACAACGGACGGTTCCGGAACCAAACTCGGAGATACGGAGAAGTTTTACGCAGCAACAGAGCAGCCGATCGAAATGGTTGTTTTCGAAGAGATAGTTTATGGATCGGAGGGTGCTATGTACTGTTTATAATTGGTACGTTTATACCAATATCGTCACCGTCATCAGCGTCACCAGTTGCCACTGACATTCCTGGACAAGTTCTTTTGTAGGCTGCTTTTGGGCTGCTTGTTTCCGGCGGCTCCTAGCCACTCGCTTGACTCCCTCGTTGGAGGTCTACTAGCTTGGCACCCAACGTCGATTTGTTATTTGAGCTAAATAACAACCAGACATCATTCCATTACAGCCCACTAGGCCGTAGTCCAACACGCTGGCCCAGAATATAAAGGAAAATCTCTGGCACGCGCATTTCTTCATCTAATTCCCTCGTACAAGTGATATTTAATTGCTTAGAAAGTGTCAGGTGCGAGCCGGGCATCGAACTCGGTCCCCCCGAAAGAGAAACGGAAGTCGGCGAATTCCTAACCACTCGGCTATCACTTCCTACTATGCTATTCCGCAGCATGCGTCTGCTATAATGCGAATGAGAAGTGTAGTGTAGTGTCGGCGCATGCCGAGGCGTGCCGGCATGCCTGCGTGCGACGCGGGGTCGCTTATTGAATAGCTCGCGAGCTTGGCGTGGCGGGTGACCACGCCCACGGCAACACATTTCAAAACTCGTCGATGCTTTTATTTATTCGTGTATAATTTCATTACAATAATAATAGTTTTTGTTGATCCGATCGTCGTTTCAGTCAATGGTCTTTTCGCGAAAAGCTTCGACCAACATCTTAAGAAGCTTTCGCTCGGTTGTTGGATCGAAAATCGGATACAGAAGTCAGTAATCCTTGAAACGGCGCGTATTGTGAGGAGGTTCCCACTCTGGAGCCCTGTCCGCCGGTTGCCTGGGTACTCTGGTTGGTTTTTTTATTACGGAGCACGGATTTCCTGTGTCTTTACTTCGAACAACAAACAAACTCTCGCATTGATGTAATATTAGTAATTGATTTTACAACATCACATCGCGTACGGTTTTGGAAATTAAATTATTTTAAATCGAATAAGGAATGTCCCAGTTATGCCCTAAGCCAGGTCAACCTACCATCCATATTTCCAAATATCAAACGAATGTTAACTTTATTACAAGAACTATACAGTACAATTTCAAATAAATTATAATTTTTTCAGATCCTGTTGAATACCGCTCGATGGCAAGGCAATTTCTGTCTAAGTCCGGCACATTTAGAGTTTACTTTTCAATGCATTATTTTTACCGATTCTTTGGAATTAAGTTATGCGAAGGCTACATTGTTATTATGTATTCTATATGTGAAGGATAAGGTTCAGTTTGGGTTGGCCGATGGTATTAGAAGGAATATGGATAATTCTCGTGATAGAATGAAGACGCTTAGAACGTAATGGGGTTAGCGAAAAGGGAATTATTATCTACATTTGTGAGGCATATCCTTATCTTTAGCGCCGATAGCTCAGTGGATTTCGGTTTCACTTTCGGTGGGCCGAGTTCGAATCCCAGCACGCTCCTCTTTTAATTAAAATCACTTGCTTCAAAGGTGAAGGAAAACATCGTGAGGAAACCTGCATGAGATTTCTTCATAATGTTCTCAAAGGCGTGTGGAGTCCGCACTGGGCCAGCTGGTGGACTGCGGCCTAACCCCTTCTCATTGTGCAGTAGCTGTACCCGCGGTTTCGCTCTTATTTTATTTCACAGGCTTTAGAGGTACATTATTTGCGTAACGTATTTTAAAGAGCAAGCTTTGCTTGAATATAGAGCGCATGTTATAACTTGAGTATTATTTCAGTCACCAGAGTTTTTGAAAAGGGCAGGCATAAAGATGGCATATATTGGAAAAATCCTCCTGTTAAAAATTAGGGTAGGCAGTGCTCTTACGAATGTATGAAGTGCACACCACTGAACCCCACACTATGCAACACTCATGTTATCAAAAAATAAAGTGTTCTTTAGAAAACAAGACTGGAGTAAAACTTCTAATATAGCTCCATCTAATTGCGTATATATATAAATATATGAAATTAGATGAAGCTATTAGTATAAATATTCGAAACATAACTCTGTCTCTATCTTCACTAACTTATATCTTCCTCTCAACTTCCGTTCGACCCGCCCAATCACACTTTTCGTAAAGAAGTGTTACTTCAAATGTTCACTTTCCGCAACTCAAATCTCAATTCAAAATCTTATATAATAGTTCATAATATATAAGCTTCAAAACATAAAAACTTCTTTCCAATCGACGCCGCGTCATCGACCGTGCCTATCGGAGTTCGCTTGACGGCGTGACGTTCGCTTTATTTGACCAATTTGCGTCTAACTTCACTTCGTAAACTCGGCGACTTCACTCATTATAATGCGACAGAACTGAAACACTAGTAAAACTTTATTAGGTTTATTTTTTATCGTTTAAATCGGTGGTTCCTTACGCCCGAAATAAATAATCACAGATAAGATTACGTAGCTGATTGGTTCAATCCAACATCGAATGATTTCGGATTAGATTTATAAAATTCATTGGTTCAAAAGCATGTCTAGGCAATAATCAATGGCGTTTTTAAAACCGTACGAATGTAGTTATCACCATCTCTCTACACGTTTTTTTTAAGTGATAAAAGATTAATGCAGTTTGGAAGCTCATATCATACTAGTATATAAAGCTAAAGAGTTTGTTTGTTTACTTGAACGCGATGATACCAAGAACAACTGGTCCGATTTGAAAAAATATTTCATTGCTGTATAGCCTATCAGCACACTAAAACAAATAGGACAAGCACAAATTAAGATTGTTTGAAAATCGGGTTTTTTTTCCCTTTGGGAGCTTCCGCTGCGTGCGCTGCGTAAATAGTTAAAGTTGATTGATGTGCGGACGAAGTCCATTACATTATTCGATCTCATGGAGATCTCTTATCAATTTTGTAAAGATTGATAAGAGATCTCCGGAGATAGATCTGTGTTTTTTTGGAGTTTACTCCTTAAGAATCGATTTTCATATATAAGGCGCCCGGTATGAGAAAAATGTGAGGATTAAAATCTACTAATGAATGACCTCGTTACGTTTTCGCTTCGCGACGTTGCATGCCATGTGCAGCGTCGCTTTCGTTTAAGTAACTTATTTATCCTATTTAAGTTACCAAGGAAACCGAATAATATCTAGATAAAGAAACAAAAACATAAATGTATGGGACAGAGCGAGATAGAAAACATAATACATTTTTTTACCGATTCTAGTTACCATGGAAACTAAATAATAAACATTACATTTATCCTAATAGTTCTGATACTCTACATCCACCTCAATCTCCCGTAGGCTACTTTTAAGAAGTTACACTTCCGCCGAGTGTGAATAAATTGCACAGGATTTTTAATTTACCCTTTCATATGGTAATAATCTTTATTCAGTTAAATAAAATCTTTTTGTGTATGTTTCGACAATCGTACTTCAGTCAGAGTAAACTCCAGACGTGCGTCGGAGCTGACACACACTTTTTTTTTTAAATTTCGCAAATTATCAAGGAAAGTACTAGTAATTTTTTATTCTTTTTCTGTATTTTCTATTTGTGTGCAAATAAAGAGTATAAATAAATAAAATAAATAGACACTCTTCTACGGACCATAGCCAACGGTAAGCTCGGCGTAATTTAATATAGTTAATTTTAAGGTTACTACCGTACAATAGTCTACCTAAATAGATTTTCGCGAGAACTCGTTTAAATCATTTAAAGTGAAGCTAAAAAGGATTTTTTTTAATCTTCTATATATATATAAAAGAGAAAGTGTGAGGGCTTGTTCCGTATAGGCTCCGAAACGGCTGGACCGATTTCAATGAAACTTTCAAGGAATCTCCGGATTGACCTGGCGAGTAATGCTGTAAAGTTTGGTGACGATCGGAACACTCCTATTTTTGAACTGTCAAATACAGCTTTTATTTATATGATGATATTCTATTGTTGGGTGTACATGGGTGTAGATAATGATCTTCACCCGCTCGAGAAGAGAGTAGAAAAGAAGGAATACGGAGAGAAATAAATGATTTAATATATTATGACTTAAATTAAAAATTTAATGACGTAAGTTTATTGTTTAAATAAAATAAAGCAAAATCTAGCCCCGTGAAGCATGCTGGGTACGCTAGTCTCTTATAAACGCACCACTCTATATTTTATTTTACTACTAAAAGCTGTTATTAGTTTAAGCTGCTAGTTTTTTAACACTCTAACTAGATAATATATTACTACATCTTTACGTTAATTTTTATTTCTCATTACGTGAAACGGATTCCCTTCAGAATTCTTTAAATACAGTGCTTGAAACCTAAAGTTTGACTCGTAGGTCGTAGGCCTTGTAGCTATGCAGGCAGACGTAGCGCATCGCTACGCAAGTTCTTTGCTACGTACTACGCAACAGGAAGAGCGAATAATTTCAGTGTTGTTCTCACCATCGGGTGAGATACAGTCAAATTGAGATGTGGTAAAAAATAAGCTAATGGGATAAATAAATAATAACGAAAATTTTACATGCAAAAAACATTATTAATAAGTATACCGATAAGGTCGATTGGCGCAGTGGGCAGCGACCTTGCATTCTGAGTCCAAGGCGGTGGGTTCGATTCCCACAACTGGAAAATATTTGTGTGATGAACATCAATGTTTTTCAGTGTTTGGGTGTTTATATGTATATTCTAAGTATGTAGGAATTATTCATAAAAATTTTCATCTGTCATCCTAGTACCCATAACACAAACTACGCTTACTTTGGGGCTAGATAGCGATGTGTTTAGTGTCGTAGTATATTTATTTATTTATTATTCATTAAATAGATCACTGTTGGTTGATAAAAACAGAGAATAGCAGGTTTTGAAGTTAAAAGCGTTTATTTAGATCTGTAGGGCTTTATAAGCTGTTATTTTGTACTAAATATAGTTTCCTGCCGGCTCTTCTCGGTAGAATCTGCTTTCCGAACCGGTGGTAGAGTCACACAAACATACATACTTGACGTTTCAAAAGTGCTTATAAAGTAGGCCTACTTGAAATAAATGAATTTGAATTTGAATTTGAATAAATGTATTTTTATGGAAATACATATTAACGCGAGTATTTTTGGAAAGCGGTGATAGCGCATTGCGTACGAGTTTGACTTCACTTTCGCGAGGGCGAGTTCGGATCCCAGCACGTTATGAGGGTTTTAAGTAGTTAAAATATCACTTGCTTCTACGGTGAAGGAAACCCGCACGCCTGAGAGTTCTCCATAGTGTTCTCAAAGGTGCGTGGAGTCCACCAACACGCACTGGGCCAGCGTGGTGGTGATCGCAGTACATTTTATTCTCCGTTATATTCCTTAGTCGCCTCGTACCACACCTCCGGAAAAGGAGGGTGGTGACAACTGTATTCTGATCTGCCGTCAAATCACATGATATTAGTGTTTTTGAAGTACACCTAGCTACTTGAAGGAAAGGTGCGAAGCCGCTTGAGCCAGCTAGTCGCAACAGAAGCTGAATAAATCCATTAAGCCAGCAATCGTATATCAAATATCTAATCTCCCGCTATCGCCGTCCCGCTCGCACGCCTGACCGCTGCCTCTCGCTCTGCACTTAAACCGGCCCCGGGGCCCGGTGGTGGAACACGGAATGGCATGGAGTGTTAACTTTCATTTTGTACTCCAATTTTTAGTATGAAATTAGATTATCACATCCTACTTTCTTTATCTTTCATTACATAGTATAAAACCAAGTCGCTCGTGGGAGAGGCCGAAGTACCTATATACAACGTGTAAATGAAAACCGAAATATTACTTAGAGACTTTGGGACCGTGGGGTCCGGAGGCACGAGCCCTTTTCAAAGAATTATCGAAAAGGGTTATCGAGTCTACCGGTGATCCTAGAGCGGGCAGTTACCTTGGCCAACGAATTAGTTTGGCCATCCAAAGGGGCAATGCTGCCAGCATCTTAGGAACTGTGCCTCGCTGCGGTGGTTTCGAGGACGTTTTAGATTTTATTTAGTTTTTAAATAGTTTATTTTAGGTTATATTTATAATTTTAATATTACTTCACAGGCTTCGAAGTAAACAATGTATGTAACATTGTTTACTTTATCTGTGAAACCGAAACGCCAATAGTTTTTAAGTAAACAATGAATGAAGGCTGAAGGCGCCATGCCCGTGTCGTTCTTTTATCTTCAATAGGCGTTAAAATGTTTTGAATTAGTTTGTATGGAAAAATGAATATGATTCTTATGTAATATTTTTACAGGGTGATTTTTTATGAAATATACTCATGCATCCGAAGTTCGGTTACACCTTCTATATAGGCTACTAGCTGTTGCCCGCGACTTCGTCTGCGTTAGATTTTGTTTTTAAAGTATTCAGTACCGCTAAGCCTTAAATGAGTATAGTAGTATATATATATAACATGTGACTGTCAATTAATTATAGACAAATAATTTGCAATAAAATAAAATTGCGACTATAATTAAAGATCTAAGCTATCCTATCTCTTAAGTTGGAGCAGACTGCTCACGGTGTGCCAATTTTATTTAAAATCGGTTAAGTAGTTTAGGAGTCCATCGCGGACAAACATCGTGACAGGAGATTTATATATATTAAGATAACGGCTTAAGTAATAATAATTACAAACTAAAATATATATTTACAACAAATATAAGCCGTCTGACTCTTCACTTACGGGCATGGTACCCAAAATGCTTGCGCTATTGCCCCCTTTGAATTTCTCGACCTAGCCGTTGGGCTAAATAAGCGCCAGCTCTTGGGTCACCAGACGTAAGGACCAATTTTTGGGACACGATGTTGAATTTTGACATAAAAAAACCTCAAAATGTAATCGAAAGAGGGCCGCTCCACGCATCTGCTGTCCCCCTCCGCGGAACAGCGCTCTGCACTCCGCTAATCGCTCAGATATCACAATTATATCATTGTATAAGACGCGGCTTCTTAGAAGCGGCGTATTGTTCCACTGATCGCTTTCACTCAGACACCGATGGGATCGACTCCAGGACTTGTGATCCGTAGTCGCATCTATCAACTATTAGACCAGGGGGACATTTAGATTTATAAACAGACCAGCTGTTGCGCTGCCATCTTCGTCCGCGTTTATTAATAAAAAAATAAAAAATATACTACGGCAGTAAACACATCGCCATCGCCAAGTAAGCGTAGCTTGTGTTATGGGCACTAAGATAGCTGATGAATATTTTTAAGAATATAAAGAAGAACGTGTGTGGACTTATGTACCCGCGTTAGAAGTTATACTTCTCGATCTTTTTAAAACGTTTATCTTTCACTTTTTTCTACGTTTGTAGAAAAAACTTCACTAACAATAGAAAAAAGTTATTGTTTGAATTACTTATTGAAAGTCAACTGTCAAACCTTTTTTAGAAAAATTAAAATTTTGACTATAACTAACTTCGTGGTGTCGCGTGGATGCGCGCGCACATCGTCACAAAAAACCGACACCACGAAGTTAGCTAAATTTACACTCATAATTTTTCCCTAACCCTCCAAAAGAAGTAACATTGTCCAGTTGTGGGAATCGAACCCACGGCCTTGGACTCAGAAAGCAGGGTCGCTGGCCACTGCGCCAGCCGGCTGTCTAATATCTATGCTCTTTAAAAATAACACCATTTTCTCACACGAAATTCGGAAGTATAGTCCATTCGCTTAGAAACGGTCACCTTTGTGCCGTGCCGTCTTGCGTGCCGTATTTTGTCAAAGGTACCGCTTCGCTACCAAAGGAAGCCGCTTGCAGCGTACACCCGCAGGAGAATTTGGATTTTAAAATCGAAGCGCGGTAGCGGTACCTCTGCGCGTGTGTTGAGTTAAGGAATTCGTGATCCAGTTTCATATCGATCAATTATTTCATTCCCTTTTTTAAACACTTAATGTTGGTTATTAACTCTAACTCTACAATTTCAAAAAACGATTGAAGGCCCACCTACTAAATGAAAAATAATAACGATGTCTCCTATCTACAAACTGAGGCACATCTTGTCACTCTACGTGTATGTAATATCCACTTCATGACGTAGACATGCCTGGCGATAGTGGGATTTTGTTACAATGGTACCACACTACCCTCATATTTTTGTATACTTTTAACGGATAGCTGCATGTGAATTAATTATTAAGTCTATTTTTTGTGTAGCACGCTCTGACTTACAATCTCAGCAAACCTTGTAATGTAATAGCTTAAGTTTTCATGTAAGTGAATACTGTTCTTATGAAAACAATAAAATTTCTTAAACCGCAACTCATTCTTACGTGGTTTTTGACGACCTCCGTTGCGCAACGGTGATCGCTGTAAATTTAAGTAGGAGGGAGGACCCGGGTTTGATTACCGGCAGGAGTAATTTAGGAATTTATTTTTTCAGATTTTTCTCTGGTCTGGTCTAGGAGACTTCGGCCGTGGCTAGTTACCACCCTACCGACAGAGAAGTGCCAAATGTATGTCCAGCAGTGGACGTGGATTGGTTGACATGATGACGAAATATACAAAGTATATAGCAATTATTAGTAGCTCGTAGCTAGAAAAGGCGAATTCCAAAGAAAAAACAATATATTATAATCGTTGAGTCATTTTGATCCGTTTTTCAATTATTTTCAATCTTTCTATTATCAATTCCGGCCGATTGGCGCAGTTTGCAGCGATCCTGCTTTCTGAGTAAAGTTCCCAAGGCACGGCCGTGAGTTCGATTCCCACAACTGGAAAATTTTTGTGTGATGAGCATGTATGTTTATCAGTGACTCGGTGTTTATCTGTATATTATAAGTATTTATGTATATAATTCATAAAAGTATTCATCAGTTATCTTAGCACCCATAACACAAGCTACGCTTACTTTGGGGCTAGAAGGCGATGTGTATTGTCGTAGTATATTTATTTATTTATTATTTAATTCCATCTTCATCATGAGTTTCACAGTTTATTAATGTTACCATTATTTCATGGAGCACGGGCACAAATGAGTGATACACTACACGGTCAGCTGATGCGAACTATTGGCCTGCGCGGCCGACCGTCACGCGACATGCAGCACACAGCCGAAAAACGCTGCCACGATGTAATAAGAGTTTCACTAAAAAAATTCTAATCGCGCACACAAACCCGTGTGTGCAAACTAGTGTAGATCATAAAACGCGTAGGATTGTACTTAGCGGAGAGGGAGAGGCAGACAGGCTGCAGCGCAAGTGCGAGGGAGACAGCGATAGAAATTAAGGACCTCTCGTGACGCGTTGAAAGAAGAACGGGCGGCATGAGAATTTGGTTTGGACTTTTGATTTAGACTGTGTTTTAAGTGATTGCTGTTTATGAGCCATATAAATCAGTTCATCATAACTATAATAAAGCGAGTATAGTAGTAGTCATTTTTTTCGTAGTTACACTACACTACTACATATATATTTTTGAAGTAAAACTTCTTTAGGCGCGACTAGGGAGTAACTGAGATTTTTTTTGTAGAGATATCACAGACGTCTGTGTAGTTTCCGCTATTTAAAAATAATAATTTGGATTGGTCGTAAGTATAATGTCGTATACTCCACGCTTCTTGACTTATACGCCAGATATTGGCAAATATCATAATCAATTAGGATTATTTATTTTCAATATTTTCAAACGGATCAATTGTGAATAAAAATCGATAAGTTTAAAAAAAATTTTTGAAAATCTCTAAATGTACTTGTTTATTTATTACTTTTGTAATTAATAAATTATTATTAAACGATTGCGACATTCTACAATATTCAATGACAAGGTTATATTGATATGTGCCGATCTAACCTTCAATTTTCTACTCAAAATTATTCTATTTAACAAAAGAAAATATTTATAAAATGTGAAAGTTATAATAATGAGTCCAATGACACTAATATTTTTTTATAAATAAAATTTATGTGTGTGTGCTACTAATTGTCCATTTATTTCGTCCCTTGTCACCGGCTTCTTATACACTTCGGCTTCTTTTACTATCGGCCTATTCACTGCACCCCAGAGCAGGGACACTTAGAGGATAGAGGCATAAATACCAAAATCGTTACAACAATTCGGGCTAGTAGGATTAATGTAACCTCTTAAAACCTGTCCATAAAACACGGATTGTCACGTGCATCCTTCTCCTCACCACACGTCATCCTTCACGCCGCACTTTCAGCGGGAACTTATCGAGAACCTGTAGCTTTCATTATACATTACAATCTAAATTACACCTTATTTCCACACCATAGAATCTAATATTGCCTAAATTAACGTACATTAAAGACTTTCTCACAAATTTCTTGAAAATTCAACTCTAAGCTTGTGACATACAGTCGAAATTTTCTTGTACTATTCCATGATAAAGAACCTGAGATCAGTTTATTGAAAAATAAACCTTAAGTGTCGGTACATATGGTTGAGTTTTCCCTGTGACATATAATTATATGATAAGCAATGACCAGCAAGGACGGCCTTCCCCGCCGCCCCCGGTCGCGTATCAAGCGTTGTATAAAGAGACACACAGGGTGTATATCAGAGGTCAGTCTTGCTGGTTGCTTCCGAAGTCAGATTTTGTGTTTCAGCCGCAGTCAACTCAGTCGGTCCTCGGTCGCCCTGAAGACCGGACGTCCATGCTCTCAGCAGTTAATTATAATTATATTTTATTTTTTTTATTCCCGACCGAGATGGCTAACTGCGCAGAAGTAATTTAGGGTGAGTATAATTTCCATTTATTTTTTTACAATCGACGTACTGAATCGTATTTACATTAAATTAACATTATTTCCTTACCTTAGTAATTGGTGAAGGTGCAAAATACTTTTTTGGACAACTATCTACATTAGGTAAACTTTTTAACTTCAGCAAAGAGATTTTTGGCGTAAAATTAAATGATACTTTTGCAATTTGATCGAAATTAAAGCTTCATCAAAATCGGTGCAGTAATTTTAAAGAAATTAACTTAAAAGCGATTCGGACTTTGGCTTCACTTTCGGGGGGCCGAGTTCGAATGCGAGCACGCATCTCTAACTTTTCTAAGTTATGTGCGTTTTAAGAAATTAAAATATCACTTGCTTCGACGGTGAAGGATAACATCGTGAGGAAACCTGCATGCCTTAGAGTTTTCCATAATTTTCCCAATGGCGTGTGGAGTCCATCAATCTACGCAGTACTAAAACCGAAGATGAAGAGTATCTCAAATTATGTCAAATCTTTAGTTAAAGTAACACGTTAGTATGACCTGATTATTTATATTTTCATCAAAATCGGATCAGCACTTTTGGAGAAATTAAATAAAAAAAACGAGTGTCCCTTTTTTTATTCAAACCGATTTCTATTGTGTTTTAGCAGTAATTAGAGTTATTTTTAATTTATTTCGAATTACTTTTTAATTTTATTTTATACGATATTATGAGTTGGTTTAGGTATTTTAACAACGTTTTTTACGCTGCTGGTTTTCTTGCATTTTTTGTTAAACTCACTTAGTGGTGGTGCAGTCTAAGATGGTAGCGGGCTAACCTGTTAAAATTCTGCTATATTGCTATCCCGTTAACCGTATGGTTTCTACACGGCACCGCACTGCTAAATCGCTGGACGGCACGTCTTTCGGTAGGACTTTCTAGACCCGGCCGAAATCTGACCAGACCACGGAAAATTCTGAAATTATCCCAAACTGCCCCCGCGGGGAACCGAACCCAAGCAATATCAGATATAAGACTACAGCGATAACCACTGTGCCAGCTGCACGGGCAGGAGAAAACTATATCCCCTGGTAAAAGATAACAAATTATCTTTTCCCAAAGCTTTATCAACTCTCAGAGTACTGGCGCACAAGTGGAAATAATATCCAAATAATATGTGTGTATAAACTGGGGTAATGTAATGTTGTTCCGACCGTCGTTCACTCAATGGTCTTCTCGCGAAAAGCTTCGACCTACATCTTAAGAAGCTTTCGCTCGGTTGTTGGATCAAGTTGTGAGGAGGTTCCCACTCTGGAGCCCTGACCGCCGGTTGCTTGGGCATTCAAAAGCCCCGCAAGCGGAGGGTGGAAGTTTCGGGGGATAAATATGTTTATCATAAATATTATCTCCTGCCCGTGCTAGCCCTAGGTCTTTTCAAAAAATTCAAATTCAAAATTTCTTTATTCATGTAGGCCTATCACAGGCACTTATGAAGCGTTCATACATAATTGTTTACATAATTGTAACGGGATGGTGATAACTTCGTTCGCCAACTTAAATCTAAAGCTACGAGGGTTCCAAATGCGCCCTGGTCTAAGAAGAGCCCACAACAAACTTAGCCGGGTAAATTTATTTTTTTGTTATCACCATCTTCCAGTAAATTTAAATTAAGCTATGAAGCTAGAGCAATTCACACCCAAGCTTTTGTATCGTTTAAATAATCCTTAATGTTATAATAGGATTTTTCTGTAAGCTTACGTTTTATATAAACTTTGAACTTATGGAGAGACATCTCAAAGATTTCATTCGGTAATTTGTTATAAAATAATATACAATTGCCCTTGAATGAATTTGCAATTTTGTGAAGAAGAAAAAAGAAAAGTCTCCGAAAAACTATTTTCATTCCGTATCAAAAATTAAAATAATGCACCGTACAGATACGTGTGTCTGACACAGATTATCACAGAAAATTGCCACGAATTGTACACTACGTATGTCCTACCACTCAGTGTCAGTCAGTTTCCTCATAAAAGTTAAACTACGGTCTTACTCTACGGATCTAAACTCACCAAACTCATCCAATGGAGTTTTGCGAGTCAAAAGTATTGACCAAATTTTTAAATGAACAAAAAAATAGCGACGCTGCGAATTCCGGTGTGGTGGGCTCAAATAAGATAAAGATAAAATAAAAAGGCTCTTTGCTTTTAATTTTTCATATTTTGAAGCAAGTGATAATTCATTGCGTATTCAACACACACACACACTCACACACACACACACACACACACACAAACACACCTCCCTGGCGCAATAGTGAGCGCTGTGAATTTAAGGTGGAGGTTCCGGGTTCAAATCCCGGCGGGACCAAGTTGGTAATTTATAATTTCTGTATTTTCTCCGGGCATGTCTGGTGGCTTTGGCCGTGGCTAGTTACCACCCTACCGTGAATGACGTGCTTCTAAGCGATTTAGTGTTCCGATGCAATGTCGCGTGCAAACCGATTAGGGGTATGACTACCATACACCCTTGGGTTAGGTTAGACCGATACCTTCTATGATTGCATCATGACTTGAAGGTGGAAAAAAAAATACAAAAATAACTGTTTTAAATTATAATAAGGTCAGTCAGTCAAGTCGGTCTGTTACCACCGGCTCGGAAGGCAGATCCTACAGAAAAAGAAGCCGACAAAAAATTCAGCTTCAGCTCCTTTTTAACATTATTATAGATTGTCATGTACATATTAAATCGACAAATTTGATGAGATTAGAATAGATCCGTAATTAGAATAGATAAGTATCGGAAAATAGTGTATCGGAAAAAAAACTCTACAGTTTTATATTAGTATAGATTGTCATAACTCATATACATATTAAATCGTCAAATATGACGAGATTAGAATAGATACGCCAAGATCAAGTGCAAGTTTAAATAACAAGGGATCTGAAATCCTCAATCATTTATTTAGCTTGTGAGAGATGGGTACGGCCTTGTCATTATTTAACGGTTCTAAAATTAAATAAAGCCTTTTTTTGCTCTCTGTTGGCTTTTTGCTCCCTGTATAGAGCAGGCGGGCGGGCAAAGCCGCGCGCGCGACTTAGTGCGTGCTAAGTGCTTATTAAAGACCTAAGAGGACAATTTACGGCGCTTAATGCGGCGCGGGCTCCACTCCCCATTTCCGCCGCTTTACGACCTGGGTAGCCCTCCTGGGGGGAGGGCTGTCTTGGAGGGCTACCTTTGAGAAATATACGACTTTGCTCGCTTGCGCGGACATCGACATACCACAGTACACAGTTTTCAAGCGCATTTGATATCTGGCAACGCCAGTTGTTCCATAAAGTATCTATCACTTTTTTATTATTGAAGTTAAACTTCTTTTGGCGCGTAAGCCTTCTTAGGGAAAAATGGTGAGATGCGCGCGATAATGATTTATAAATATAAGACAAATAAATGAATGATGACATTAAACGTTATTAAAGACATACTTTAGTAGGTAGCAGCCTCCCACCAGACTATTGATAGTATTCTTATCACAGATTAATGCGAAAGTAAACTACTAGAAACAGTAGTAGGGACGTGAAGCTGGCGATTTCATATTAAAATGAATTTAACCAAAAGTTCATTTCCAGCACAAATCTTGACCTCGTTTCACGTTACAAGACTTTTGAGATTAAATGCGGTTTTGCGACTTTTACACTTTGGTATATAGCATAATTTTTTTTGAAACCTACCTTTTGAATTGCAATTTCTCTAACTTTGAAAAACATGACTTCGTTAAGGACGGAGATCTCAGGCAAACAGACAAAAATGGAACTCCGAAAATACAGACAGGCAGTTCAATTTTTTTAACTCGATATAGCTATTTTTGGTACATCAGACAAAGAACCAAAGTCTATAGACTGAGGTACCCACAAATCGAATGGCTAAAGAATCCGCACCTTAAGCAAGGTTATGAAGTTTATTGAACAAGAAACGAATGGCTAAAGTTCTTCTTCTTCTTTTGCTTTTTCAGTCTTTTAGGTGAGCCAAATCGGCACGTTGTATTTCGCCAATGTCACGTATACTTGGAAGATCCACAAAGGTGATTGTCAAAAAATAAGCATTATATAAATATAGCACTAGCTATAAAGGCTATAATGGCTAAAGGTTAAAGTCACGGAGACTTTTACTTCCTTAAGAAATTCCATAAATTAAACGAAGAAGAAGAATTTTTTTCCTTCTTTGCTCTCAATTTGTTTTCTATTTTGCTCTCAGATACCTATAGGACCTCATTTTGCTAAACTTCTTGACTCTGACTCTGAACTGACAGCGGTCAGAAAGGCGACAAACGATGCTTCAATGTATTAAATTGAGCAAAATATCGAGAAACATAAATGTATTTATATGATAGAGTCTAGAAATTAGTCAGATAAATCGATTTTGAACTCCGAGGTTCCAGGATACAATCAAAAGTTGCGACATTTTCATTGTCGTTGCCAAAAAGTGCTTCGAAAGTGAAAATCTAACTGATTATTAGATGCAAAACATATTGCTTATGGAGAAATAAACGATAGATTTTGGTATAGCTAATGGTTTGGGGAGTACTTAAAAGAACACGCAGTTCTTCTAGTTTTGAGTGTGGGGTAAAGCATGCGTAAGGTATATTGTGCAGGTGAGTGGAATTGTGGGTGAAGTTGTGATATCTTATGATGAATGGTTATTTAGACGGGTAACTTTGAAAGTACGAATCTTTGGTCTGGTTTCAATTGGGTGTCGAAGATTGCGTTAATCTTTCAGTCCTTCTCGTCACAAATACCGGGTCGGTTTTTATAAAACGCCGCGAAACCTTACTTATAATATCATAAATGCGAACGTGTTTGTTTCTTTGTCCGTTTAATATTCGTTCACGCCCTATTTAAGTATGCGATCATCATAATTTTTCGCATAGAGTGAGTTGTAACGACGGAGAGTAATTTAGTCTACTTCATATAGAAAGCAAACGGCAAACGCGGGAACAGCTAGTGAAATAAAAAGGAGATGCTTATGCGATAGAGGACAGTCGGTTTTTCACCTAATCGTTGCTTTTAGACCGTTTCTCCTATTTAACCGTACGAGCGGTGGGTAGGAGCTCGGCTTCACTTCCGAGGGCCGAGTTCGAATCCCAGCACGGTCCTCTAACTCTTCTAAGTTATATCCGTTTTAAGTAATTTAAATACCACTAGCTTTAACTTTTGACAGTCGGTTGGCGCAGTGGGCAGCGACACTGCTTTCTGAGTCCAAGGCCGTGGGTTTGATTCCCACAACTGGAAAAATGTTTGTGTGATGAACATGAATGTTTTTCAGTGTGTGTGTGTATTCATACAAATATTCATCAGCTATCTTAGTTCCCATAACACAAGCTACGCTTACTTTGGGGCTAGATGACGTCGACGTGTGTATTGTCGTAGTATATTTATATTTATTATTTATGCATAAGTTTAAAGATTATGTTAAAACACATTTATTACATCGAGGTTACTATACATTTGATGAATTTCTTAATGACAAGGTTGCTTGGAATCATCCGGCTCCGCTTTCATCTCTCACAAGATAGAAAAAAATAATTTTAAAATGTAAATTGTTGATGTTGGAAAAGAGGAACTGCTGAGTTTCTTGCCGGCTCTTTTCGGTAGAATCTGCCTTCAGAACCGGTGGTAGAGTCACTACACACAGACAGACATGACGTTTCAAAAGTGCTTATATTGGGACTACTTGAAATAAATGAATTTTGTTTTTTTTTGAATTAAACAAATTTAAAAACTTGCATGCCTAAGAGTTCCACATAATGTTCTCAAAGGCGTGTGGAGTCCACCAATGTCTGTGCCGCACTGGGCCAGCGTGGACCCTTAACCCCTTCTCATTGTGAGAGAAAGAAAGGAATAAGAAAGAAACATTTATTTTTTACATTGCGCCACACATTACAATATTCACAACACCACATATGTTATGAGAGAAGAGCCGTGGCCGTAGTGGGCCGGTACTGGGTTGATGACATGGTGATATATATATACTGTGTGGCAGGCGCCGGCGGCATGGGCGCGGCGTCGGGCGGCTGGCGCGCGCGCGTGGCGGCGTGCCGCGAGTCGCGCAAGCTGGTGTTGGTCATCGTGGCCATCGCACTGCTGCTAGACAACATGCTGCTCACCACCGTGGGTGAGTGCCGCCACGTCACAGGAGCTGGCTGCGGGCGCTGCTGACGCGGGCAACAGCTGGCACCCGCGGTCAAGGAAGTAGCACCAACAAGTGGTAAGTAAAACTCAGAGCATAATCAAAGTCAGACTCAAATATTTGTTGATTCAAATAGGCATGTGAGTTGATTGCGATAACTAAATTCGTCAACTTAAAACTAGTCGAACGAGAAGCCCACAACAAACTGAGCGGGTTTTTTTTGTAATATGTTGCGTTCTCCACATTACCGAACTCGATGGCGCCACAAAAATGCTGCATCGCTAGCGAAGTGTTCAAAAAAATTTACTAAATATACAACTTCCACAGATGAATGTTCGGACCTCGGTCCCCGAGCACGAGCACCCGCTCGGAGGAAGATCTTCCTATTGTTACAGTCGAGCGTATCACCATAGCTCCCGTACATGTATATTGAGTAGAAGCAGGCGTTACTTTGCGGAAATCCATGTTATATTATGAAATTTAAGCTTAATTTCTATAATACCGCTTCGTTTCTATAATATCAAAGTATCCATTTAACGAATTGTGAAGTTTTTTGGATATCAAGTGAAATGCGCCGTGTCCTTCTTAGGGCAAAGCACGGAAGCAATTCCTCGGGGAGCCATAGTCATAGGAAGGGACCAAAAAGAAAGAGGGTCAGAGAGTATGCGGGCAAGATAAGGACCTTTGAAATGTATTGTTTCAGGCATTTTGTTCTCATCTGCAACACTCCATACCGGTAGCCCACAGCGACCTATTTTGTCTCAAAATCTCTAATCTCAGAACATTGTAAACTGAATCCGTTATCTTTGCCCCGCATACAAATAATATTATTAAAAATGGCAAATTTTTCAACTTTTTTTTAATCGTTTCAAAAACGGTGATAAATATATTCGTTACGTTTAAACTAAAGCTACGACGCGCGATGATTCTAAACGCGTTTTGGTTTAACTGCATATATAAAATCATCTTCTGCTTATAACAATATCTCACAGTACTTATTTAAACTAGAACTGGATGGAATTATTAGGATTCTTGGCGATCCAAAACTCGTAACTAGTTGGAAACTTTTTTTTATCGGTAATAGCCACAATCTCACCTGATGGAAGTGCAGATGTGGCTTAAGACGGAAACCGGCCCAGAAGATGCCTATTCTCTCTTTTGAAAGATACTCAGGTTGTAAGAGTTGGGAAACACAGAAGGGCGTTCCGAATCCAAAAGAAAACAAGATGCAACTCGCTTTGTGCGAGTTTTTGGGATGATTGAGCGATTAAAACCCGCCCTTGCGGTGCGTTGGTAAAGTGCTATATTTCAGCATCGTAGGTAAGTTAGCTACCTATATGTTTTTCCATCGCCTTTATAAGAGGGAGTGTAGAAGAGTTATTTTAGGTAATACCTTCATCCCTATATTCTGACCGAAACATATGGATGGATTGCTAATATTCCTCTAATGTCCCAAGTTTTTTTGGAACCGACAAACGAGTTGTTAGGGTCAAAAAGTGGGTAAACTAAACCTTCGGAAGCCAGTAACGCATTGGTCAAACTCTCTGGTTTTGTAGAACCCGAAAACCGGAGTCGGACGCGTTGGAGAGTTGCAATATAAATGTACGAACAGTTAGAGATCGGACCACATGAATAATGCATGACATCAGCGGATTGCCGCCGCGAGAGGGGATGGGGGGGGTTTGTCCATTTACGCGATGGATCCTGCTCTTTGTGTAAGCCAAGACGGGCTTTTGTTCTCGCCGATTTATTAATATCATTATTGATCTCGCTGCTTTTATTTACACTTAAGATGCTGAGATAAAAATCTGATACGAGAACCATGTACCTGCTATTATTTCATCTATGTATTTCTTTCGTTGATGTTTGTTACTGTTTCAGGCAATATATTTTACATCAAAAAAACACATAGGCTGATTGCTGTGGAGTTATATGAAAACAATGTATTGTGAGATTGTTACTCTGAAATAGATCTAAAGAGGAGTCTGAGACGGCATATACCTAACTTCTATGCGGAAGCAATTATGGCCAAAATAGTGACCAATGCATACGTTTAAAATGGATAATCTATTTATGATGCACATTTTAGCGTATCATTTTTTTTTAAATAAATCCTCCTTAACAGGTACAGTAATTTCTGTGATAAGTGAACAAATAAATAAACTAACTGACGTTTTACAATAAATTTTTGATAGTGTAGGTTAAATTTGTCTGTAAATTTTGGCTTTTTTATAATTTCCCAGATTCCTTTTATTTTTGTTAGAAAAGTTAAGCAATGCATAAGAAATGCAATTTTATTAATTTCTCGGATTAATTACATTACTACCAGTCGCTTTTCCGCCATAAAATCCAGTCCATTTCCAAAATGAAAACTTCATTTGTGCTAAATTTCATCAATTGACAATTCTTGTCGGTTTTTCGTGACGTTGTGCGCATCGATCTAATTTACTTTCATAAATTTTCATAATAAATACAGTTTTTTTTAATGACCTCAAATCGACACGATTAATGAATAACAATGATCCAAACCCACAATACCACACCTTGTGGCAAGAACTATATAGGCTTACATAATAGGATATTAAAAGTTTTAAAATGTAACATTCATAAAAAAATAGCTAGCTTATAATATTAGGATGGATTTCATTCGAACTTCTTTGAGCGTAAATACAAGTATCGCAAGACAAAACTCAAAGACATAGTTGTAAGAACAAGTTCCTGGCAAGAACTCACTGTTCTTTGTGCGGAACATCAAAGTTAAGTAAAAGGCAAGGAAATAACTTTTACAGCGAAACCGGCCGTTCCTACAGTTAAAAGACTAAATGTCGTGAGGTAATGTTATATTGGTTACTTAGGCTCAAAGACTTTAACCGCACTCGTACTTCCCGTTATTTTAATTAAGTGATATCTCCTAAAGTATAGAAACAAAAAAAATTTGACAAAAGAGTCAGAGTTCATTTCTCTTTTTATATAGATATACGAGTATATATATAAATAAATCGAAAGCTTATAGAAAAATCCTATTATAATATAAGGGATTCGTAAATAATAAAAAAAGCTTGGATATGAATTGCCCTAACTACATAGCTAAATATGAATTCGACTGTTAGATGGTGATAGCAAAAAAAAACCCCAGCTGATTTTGTTAGATAAGAGCGCGCGTGGAACCCTCCTAGCTTTACTTTAAAGTTAACGAATTTTTTTATCAAAATCACCTTACATTAATTGTAACATATTATATGTATGAATGCTTCATAAGTGCCTGAATAAAACATTTTTGAATTTTTATCATAAAAAGGCAATTTGCTCGACTTATTGATTCTAGAGCGATCCGTAGTTAAGTATACTAACCGTCTAACCAATCAGGTTAATCGAGGCGTTAAAGACTTGCTAACGGCGAAGGATAGATTGCCGGGGAGTCCCCGGCAACAGTTTAAACCGAAAATAATCACTTTTATAACAAGCGGGCGCGCGGCGCGGCACAGTAACTCATTTGAGTGGCCTCATCACAGCTACCGACTGTAGGGATGTGCTTGCTATTGCTATCGACATGTCGATAAAATTGTATCGGTAAAGATACTTAGGAGACCTAAATACGATGCTCGATGGCCTCAGCAGAGCTTCTCAACAGGTTGGCCTACGAATGAACATGAGCAAGACGAAGATTATGTCTAATGCTCATGTTCCGCTTCAACCAGTAATCGTTGAGAACACTGCACTCGAAATTGTTGACGAATACGTATACCTAGGACACACGATCCAGTTAGGTAGGTCCAATTTCGAGAAGGAGGTGAACCGCCGAATCCAACTCGGATGGGCAGCGTTCGGGAAACTCCGTGCCATCTTTTCGTCAGAAATCCCTCAGTGCCTGAAGACGAAAGTCTTCGAACAGTGCGTGTTGCCAGTGATGACCTATGGCTCTGAAACATGGTCGTTAACTATGGGCCTCATAAGAAGGCTTAGAGTCACTCAGCGGGCGATGGAGAGAGCTATGCTCGGAGTATCTCTACGCGATCGAATCAGAAATGTGGAGATTCGTAGAAGAACCAAAGTTACCGACATAGCTCAACGAGTCGCGAAGCTTAAGTGGCAATGGGCCGGGCACATAGTTCGGAGAAAGGATGGACGTTGGGGTCCCAAGGTGCTGGAATGGCAGCCCCGTACTGGTAAGCGCAGCGTTGGTCGACCCCCAACGAGGTGGACAGACGACATTAAGCGCGTCGCAGGTAGCCGTTGGATCCAAGCGGCTCAGAATCGTGGAACTTGGAACTCCCTACAAAAGACCTATGTCCAGCAGTGGACGTCTATCGGTTGATGTGATGATGATGATGATGATGAAAGATACTTTAATTTTTAACAGCTGTCGACACGACGCAAAAACGACGGGGTGTTGTATGACTTGTCTGTGGTTCCTGAACGGACGGACCGACTTTAATTTAGAATTTTTGTTTGAAAGGTAGACAAGTCCAGAGTGGTCTGTTACCTGTTTATTTTCTCTTGATAAAAGACATATATCTTTTACCCGGAATTGAACAAGATCGGTTTTGAAGTGCATACAATTAAGTACTTATGTAACAAAGTTGGTTTTCCTCAAAACACTTTTCTGAATAAAAAAAACGTGTGTGTCCTTATGTACACGCGTTAGAAGTTATACTGCTTTGGCGTAGCAAGATAAAAAACTTTTTTATACTTTTAAATATCGCCTTATACTACGTTTGTAGAAAAAACAACACTAACAATAGAAAATGGAATTGTTTGAATTATTGAAAGTTTCAAACCTTTTTTAGAAAAACTGAAATGTTGCCTATACCTAACTTCATGGTGTCGGTTTTTTGTAAACATTTACTCTCACCGTATTTCCCTAACGCGCCAAAAGAAGTATAACTTAAAAAATAACCTATGTTCGACTTTGGGACAGTGGGATATCGACAATTCTCCGCAGTAGTATACCCATACACATCAAACTTGCTGACGATGCTATTGTTAATACACACGCCATGTTTACTCGATGCATGCGGACTGAGATTTTAAGATGAGCAGAAAACGACGAAAATTGAATAACTATACTTCGACAGTAAATACATTGTTTTCAACATTTATTTGTCCACAGAAAAATATCAGTACATTAAGTAATCACTATTGACATGCACAGAGTTTTTGCAAATTTTAAATTCAATTAATAACAGTGCACAGTATACACGAATTAAGCTTTCAAGTAGTCAATATAACTTCACTTACTGCTACGACAGAATTTCAGTGACGCAGTATCGCAAGATTTTACCTATCCAAGAAGGAATACAAGCATATGACACAGCAGGTGTAGACATGTATTAGTGAATACTAATATACTAGCTATACTACGCGTCGCGACTCATGAGGTAGTTGGTGACGCGTACCCATAAGTTTTAAACTAAAAATATTTCAACCCGACTTACGAAGTTTGAACTTCGATAAAATATAATTATCGATAAAATAATTGTCATCACTCCAGTCCGCCGCGCCGCACTAATCGGGTTAGCCGAAGCAGAGATCACGTCGGAAGCGGCCCTTTTAATTGAGTTTGCTCGCAATTAACTGCGTATTGTTTCTCTCTGTCGGGCGAGCACCGCATACGTGCATCAACGCGTTGCATGCCGTGAAGAATTTATGTTTAGAATAGAATAGAAAAACTTTATTACAACACAACACAATAGGAAAAAACACAAGAAACTACTTATACTAATGGTACTTAGTGCTAGGGTGCGAAGGCAGCCTTATTACTAAAAGTGATCTTTTAGTGATAAGGCCGCGTGAAATAAACTAAAATTTTCTGAGCGCACCCTCATTCGTTTTTCACATCCGAAGGTTGGCTGGTAAGAAATGCTTTCGCATTAAGTCCTCAAGCCGAATTAGGGTGATGCAATGAAGACAAAAAAAAAATAGAATGACCCATTCTGGGGGTCTAAAGTCAAAACAAGTTACAAATAATATAATATTTGACTGTTGATCAGTGCATGTTTTAATAGGATTAATGCACAGGTAAAAAAGTAAAGTATAAACAGTTCCTTAGGCACAGGCTTCGTCTATCCCAAGAGATATGGTTTCAAACCCACCATGCTGCTCCAATGCGGGATGGTGGGCTTCAACGACTATTGCCACAGTTAAGTGATAATAACCGGGACCGATGGCTTTACGTGCCCTCCGAGGCACGGGGGTTGCCACCTCCAACTTTCTAACTCCGGGATGAATTGCCGAAGATTCTTTAATAGGAAATACACAGAACCATGTTTAATTTGTCCCAAACCGGGATTCGAACCAAAGGTCTCGTGATCCGTAGTTATATAACTCAAATGTAATGAATGGTAAAAAGTGGTGGTAGCGCAACGGCTCGACTTCACTCTCGGGGGGCCGAGTTCGAATCCCAGCAACCTCTAACTTTTCTAAGTTATGTGCGTTTTAAGTAATTAAAAAATACAACTTGCTTCGACGGTCAAGAAAAACATCTTGAGGAAACCTGCAAGTGGAGTCCACCAATCCGCACTGGGCCAGCGTGGTGGACTACAGCCTTAACCCCTTCTCATTGTGGGGGAGACCCGCGTCCTGTAGCGGGCCGGTAATGGGTCGAAATATAATGAACGGTGAAGATTAACAAAGAACCACAAGGTGCAGGAGTTTGGTGCTGACGTCATTAACATTTTCAGTGCTGAAAGTTACGTTTGATGCGGTTTTTGGGCCGGCTGTTGAGGCTCCAGCGGTTTCCACTGAACTTCCGCTTCTTTCGACTATGACGAGTGGAGTCACAGTAGCAGGCATGTCACAGTCTTTATTATCCGGCTATACGAGGTTCAATTTAGTCTATTAAATGTTGTTTCATTTAGAAAGACGACATTTTGAAATTTTAGACGTACTTTGGTATAACAAACTAGACCACTATGCTGTTTTTATCGTTTATTCTCCATACGTACTTTGAATATTAATTATAATTTAAAATAATTTACTTTTTACTATGTAGTTTAAAAGGGTTTATTTATTTATTTATTAATTCAATT